>NC_064897.1:10272500-10573750 GCF_929443795.1 Astur gentilis | reverse complement strand
TATTCTGACTTAGTTTAGTACATGCAAAGAAAGTAGAAATTGTTAAACACTGAAGGAAGTATCTAGATGTTCAGAAGGCCTTTCACAGGAAGTTAAATGACCTCATCATTGAGGAAAAAGTATAATCAAGAATTAAAACCTATTTTCAAAGCCAAAGTGTGCAAGGTATGAAAGTCAGTTTTTTCAAGTCTGTCTCAGAAAGTTGTGAGCTTCTTCTAATACTGATTGATTTATGTTCCATAAGGAGTCTTGAAAATTGTAAATAGTTTAATTCTGACAACTCTGGAATGTGTTTTTAAACTTAGAGGCAGGGGGGACAGGGAGAAGAAAATGTCAAGCAGCTCTACCCACAGACTCATTACTGTTCATTAAGAGGTCTTTGGAAAAAATATTCTGATTTTATTGCAGATATGTCTCTGTTTCACTTGTATGCAGGCTGACAGAATGAACAATTAGGTAACTGTGTATATGCAAAATGGGTAGAATATTTATGGAAGCCAGCATTTCAAAATGACATAGCAGGGATAAAAAGACACATGAGTTCTTTTTACCCGAATGGCCCTGTCTTTTCATTTCTCTTATGAGTTAATAAAATTTGTGAAGAAACATAAACTCAATACTGCAGGACTCAGTTAATATATGACCAAGTCACGGTCTACTTCTGGAAAACTCTTTGGATGCCTTCCAGAAGGAGTAATATGGACAACAAGGGGATACAGCAGGTAGTTTACTCTTTATTCATCGTGCCTAGAAAGAGTTTTGCTACCTTTGTTGGTCCAGGAGCATGTCTAGTATCTTCTGAAAAGCAACAGGTGTTTTCTTGTAGCTATATTAGTTTAGGGATACAAAAGATAAGGTCTGTAGGGAGAGAGAATATTCAGTAAAAATACAGCCAAGCATTTAAGCACACAGCAGCCCTTCCACAAAACATAAACAAGAAAAAGTACCAGATTAAACACCAACGGTTCTGAGAACTATTTCTCTTTTTTATGATGAATCAGCTGATTGAAGACACTGACTCTCCCTATTGATCTTGCCTTGTTTATCTGCCGAGGAGGTAAAGGCATAGGTGTTCTTTCAGTTCTCTGCTCCATCCATACCCTGGCAGTGTAGCACCCGTAATCCTCTCAAGTGTTGACCTCAGACCCCCAGAAGTCAATGAAGCCATGCCTACGTTGCAGTGGAAGAGCTGCTTCCAAAGCAGATGGAAGCTAGATGGTATCGCCTCTGTTCTTCTGGCAGCTGGGGGCCTTTCCTTCCTGTGTTTTTAGTAATGCAAGCCTGATTTGGTCTAGAGGACATGTTTTGGCGACACCTGAAGTTGGACTCACAGATTCATAGCATAGAAGAAAGACAAGCCTGGTTTTGAAGGTGGTCCTGGAGTAGCCAACAAGAGACAGCGAGTCGTGGTTGCAGAGAGTTCCTTTAAGGGTTTCCCTGGGCCTTGGGAGGGGGGGGTTATGTGGTGCAGAGGGACTCAAAGAAAGTGTAATGTGTGGCTTACAGTGGCATCAGTTCATCTGCATCTTCCACCAGAGAGCTTAGCAGCAGGAAGTCCTCTGCAGGAGGGTAAGAGGGCCTCAGACGGCGGATGGTAGCGACCGGGGAGGTAGTCCGTTGATGAAAGAAGTCTTAGTATCTGCGGAGGTCCTGGTGTGGTTTTGATTGTCCAAATGTAAATGGAGAAAACACAGAGCAGAGGTGTCTGCGTTTTGGGATGTGATGTGAGAGGCTGTCATGATTATTTGTAAACATGGAAGACTGTTTTATCAATTTATGTTTCGTTTTCTGACTAAGCTAGAAATACCTTACAAGGAGAACATGTCTGTTGCTTCTCTGCTTTGGCTCAGAGTGAATGGGAGTCGCATTGATTTTGGACTTGTAGGACAGATAGGGCTAGAGGAGAGCAAGAACGTGATTAGGACCAAAGGCTGCAGTCTAAGTTGGGAAATGCTCTGAATGTGTGGCATCAGCCATCTGACTGGGCAGGGATTCCCCTTGTGTGCTCCATCTGCCTTCTTGTCCTTCCCCCACGCGGTGGTGAGCTGAGCTGGGGAACGTAGCCATGTGCTTGAACTAAACCACAAAGACTTTGCCTGATTTCCATCAGCACATAGGACGTACCAAGGGATAGTGTGGCAATCTGAGCTCTACCTCCTATTAGTTTCGTCACCCCTATAAGACTGAAAGTTTTCAGTGCACTTACTTGCATAAATTGGGGATCCCTGCCCCACAGTGCTAGGGGTTGTCTGAACAAAGGACAAAAAGACGGAGCAGGACAGCTCCGAAGAAGTTGTGGTGGAAGTAAAGGACAAAGAATAACGATACAGAGACACAGATGAGTTCAGCAAAACCATATGGTTTGGCGTGACTAGCAGCAGCCTCTGCATTGCCTGAGTGCTCTTTTTTTTCATAAAGCCACTTGGCCAATGCATAGGCTGGATACAGTTTCTTACCTTTCACTGTGCTGCTCTTATGAACAAAACTGGCTTCTCTTTGGACATAAGGCAAGAAATAAGAGTGAATTTGATGCTATTTCTAAAGCAAAAAACGTAGATTTACATGAACAGAAGCCTTATCTTCAGTGCCTCAGAGCAACTTCCACCAAAGTCCATAGTTACTGTCGTTTCTTGCAATCTGTCCGGTCTGTACACAGCATTTGCTTTTTCTTGTTTGAGATTGCACTTAAATAGCAAAGACCCAGTTACACTGAGGGCTCCAAGGTCTATGACATCATAGTAAAAAATTAGGGCTTGAATACCTGGGGAATAATCATAAAATAAGCTCAGGCTTGCATGAGTTTGAATTTGATCAATTAGAATAGAAAGCTAGATCAGAGTGTGTAGACAGCTTGTAATGTTGAACTGTATTATTAACAGCTAATAAAAGATGGAGCCGTAAAGTGCGAGTATAAAAGAACTCTCCCTTGAGTATGTGAATATACAATTGTAAGATTTGGCATTGCTGATTTTGGCATGCTGTTTATGCATTTGAATAACTTGTGTACTTCTCACTGAAGCAGGCAGGCTGTTAAAATCAGACCTTTAAGGTTCTGACTCTTTGAGCCAAATTGCACACTAAAATTAAGCATTCATTTCACAATGAGTTTTGAAACAATACACAAGAGGTTTCTCAAGTGTCTTAGAATAAGAAATTTTAGCCACTTTATGAGCTTTTTGTTCATGAAATCTTATAATTCTTTTTGCCTTCGTCTGTGCCAGCCCTTCTAATTGGCTTATCTATAGGGGTATGGATTCTTTGTGCTTTAGAAGGAAAAGCAAACGCATTTTTCAGACTAGAATGTTCCACTGACTTTCCTACCTTTTTTGCTTTATTTTGTCTAGATGGGTAGCAAACAATATGCAAAATATATGTATTCTTGAATTTCTAATTATTTTATTGCATTACATGTTGGGAAGGTGTTGATTCTTGTATGATAATTATTACTTGTGCCATTGTTGGCAGGGTTACTTACAAATAAGACAAATCTTTCTGCCTGGGTTTAAGCCCAGAACAATGTTTCAACTCAATAGCAGTGGTGAATGGACTGTTCTCAGAAATACTCTTGGCTCAATTTTTCAGTGCCATGCTTGTTTCATACAGTAGGTTGGCATTAGTGAGTAATGCTGATATGAAGCACAGTGTAGAATAGAGAGCCGAGTCCATCACTTTCTATGGCAAAAGTTCATCCTGAGACTTAAAAGGTTGTGGCTCATTTATAACTTAAATCATAATTGCCTTCCTGATTCTGGTTAAACTCTATCAGCTTCAGTCTTTGCTATCTTGCACTATCTAGTAATGAAGTACTGTAGTACAGTAATGTAGACTTATACCAGATGGTTGTATTTACTATCCAGCTAAGAGAGACACTAATCTAATATTACCTTTTCCAGCCCCACTTCAGGCAGAGACTTGACTAAATCCTGTGGGTAGATTCTTACATACCCAAGTCTAAGCATGCAATTTGTAAAACTCTGCTTACTCTCTGGAGAGACTGAATGGATGCAGATTTTCATAGCTAAGCTTACTTGTCCAAGTCTTTGCAATGCTGCAAACATACAATCAAAACAGCCATCATCTTGGCAGGATTGAGTTGAAATCTTTTTTACAGCTAAGTTTGATCAGGAGTCACAGAATCACAGAATGGTGGAGGTTGCAAGGGACCCCTGAAGGTCATCTGCTCCAACTCTCTGCTCAAGCAGGGCCACCTAGAGGTGGTGGCCCAGAGCCGTGTTCAGTTAGGTTTTGATTATCTCCAGGAATGGAGGCACCACCACCTCTCCAGGCCACCTGTTCCAGTGTTTGACCACCCTGACAGAAAAAAAAGCTTTTCCCTGTGTTGAGACAGAATTTCCTTGTTTCACACACCAGGTGCCTGCGTCACTTGAGGTGTCTGGTTTGATAGGTCTGCTTAGATGTGTGTAGCTGAGAATGCTATCAATATTTGCTAGAGCTTGAGCTGAAGCTCTGTGATATAACCACATCCTCTATATAATGAGATTTTAATCTTTTTTTTCCCTCTCCCTCTATTCCTGTCTAGTAGCTCTTTCTTTGTACTTGCTCTTCCATTTTGCATGCCAACACATTAAGGTGGCATTCTCCTTGTCACTGATGCCTTAGGTCATGTACTCTTTTAGAGATTTTTTTAAAAAATTGAAATCTAGTCTAACGCATGTAGAAATACTCATACGATGTTAAAGACTGAACTGAGCTAGCCAGCCCGCGGAGCAGTGAGTTGCGTGGCGCTTCTCTGCTGTGTCCTAACTGGAGGTAAATTGAAACCAACTAGAAAGAAAAACTGCCAAAATGAGTGAAAGACAAAATATGATAAGCAGGATAAAAGGATGAAATGTGACTTAACTTATTTTTTCTTTTAATAAAGGTCAGTTCAGTAACTGGAAGATCTACTTACCCTATACAAGGTAAAAGGAGGTGTTTCTTAGATCCATTATACCAATTAAACTGCTCTGTGGTTGCTCTTGATATGATGAAGAGCTCTTTTTCAGATATTTCTAACCAATCTACGTCCTACCTTCCTTTATGTTTATGCCAGAGTAATCTTCGGAGGAAACAACACTCTGAGAAGTAGCCAGATTTGTGTCCTGATGGTAGACTGCTTGAGCAGTAGTTAGGGCAAGAAAACAGTAAGAGTTAAGCCTCGTTTGTTTAAGAATGCAAATGAGTTATAAAACAAAAAAAGTAAACCCGTAACCAAACACACCATTCTTTAATAGCAGTTGCAGTGTTCAATTTTGTGAGGCTTGGGCCTTAAAACAGAAGACACAAATTTAGTCAGATATACATCAGAGGTTGCCAACTAAAATACAGTGAAGACCTTGCATCAGTGCCAGGTTTGTTGTAGGCTCCCGTTATTTGTGGAAGATAGAAAGGAGAAATAGCCAGGGGGATAGCCTTGTAAATCTGAATCAGGTTGGGGGGTAAGGCAGAGGAATACTGGGCTTGTTTACTGATCAGAAAATGATCACGCTGCAGGTACAGATCCAGGCCTTTTCATGGATGTGAAGCACAGCTGTGTGAGCCAGGAAAGCTCGTTACTATCTAAATGATTCATTACAGGAGATGGGCAGCTCATCATCTGCTCACGCTCTTCCCATCAGCCCTAAAAGGGTCGGGTAGGTTCAGTTTACTCTGGGGTGACCCGGCTGGGGCTTTAGCAGGGATGTGCCGAATGGATGGATGTCCCAGGAGTCCTGGTCGTGCTCTGTCCTCAGGTTACGCTCCACGCTCTGTCCAGCTGTACGGCACTTGGTAGTGCTGATTTTCACTGTGCTCTGGTCCAGGCCAGTAGAAGTTAATGTCGGTAGGCTTGGATCACCGAGTGCAAGCGGATTGGAGGTAGAACAAAAATCAAAACGAGTGTTCGTATTGGCATGAAAGTGTCTGAATACCATTAGCAAGTAAAATGGGAGGTAGTTCAGAACTGCAGTTCCTTCACAGGTTGTCTGTTGGCTGGAGTTCACTGCCTTGTCCCAGTCAGTCTCCCAGTGAATGACGACTTCAGCTGTTCTCATCCTTCTGCGTCAGGCAGGAAGGAGCCTTCGGAAAAGCTGCAGAGCGTGGGTGGTACTAAAGCATGTTTGACAGCCAGCTGCAAGGCTTAGAGTTGGCCTTTAGGAAGGGTTTCTGACTGTTGATTGTGAACTGCAATGGAGAGCAGGAACCAAAGGGCTTGTTTGTGGGGCGTTATATAAAAGATTTGATCTCCATCCCACTTCAGAAGGTTTTTTTTTTTGTAAATGGAATAAGTTTAAGTCAAGCTGCTGCTTGCAGACTGTTGCAGAGTTGAAGCATTTAGCAAGGCAGATGAAATATCATTGTCCCTCGTGTTCAGATAGGTTAACAGAAACATGAGGTAGCCGTCACAGACCAACACTGAGTCAGAGTGAAGTCCAGAGCAGTGTATTCCTGTCTCTGCCCAGTCTTCAATCTTAGGTATTTGTTGAGGTACCTGGTGTGAAGAGCAGACTAATTCTTGGCTGCTCATGCAGTCTCTTTCATGAGTATAAAATCTGCATAAAGAGATTAATGGGACCTGCCAGAGAACCTGTTTCTGACTACAGAGTTGCTAATTGCTGTTCACACACTGTCAGAATATTGCAGGGTTTGCTTCTCATCTCTGATGCTTCTTCCTCAGATACAGAGGTGTTCATCAAATGGCAAACTTGCTGTCCAAGAAATTTTCCTCTGGCAGGGACTGGCAGGACCCTGAGCATCCCACTTTCCTACAGAGCGGATGATATCCATTAGTTGTTCGGAGATGTGTCCTTTCCTATTAGTTTTCCACAATCACTGAGCAGCCACAGCACAAAAAGACCTTCAACATCCTCTTGTTTTGTTTTGTTTTGTTTTGTTAGTGTTCCTGGATGTTGCTGGGTCAGCTTAGTCCTGGAGTACTATCTACCCTTCCTCTCATTTTGCCCTTTGCAGCCTTGCCTGAAAACAAGTCTCTGTGAAATGAAGCCTTAAATAACCACCATTAGCAATGGTCCTGGAAACCTCAGGGGGAAAAAAAAATCGGTTGTGGTACTGAATGTTATTTACTTACTTGAAATGAAGTGGGTGTGAGATATTAATGCTTTTTTTTCCC
Organism: Astur gentilis; assembly: GCF_929443795.1. Lineage (NCBI taxonomy): Eukaryota > Metazoa > Chordata > Aves > Accipitriformes > Accipitridae > Astur > Astur gentilis. The sequence continues at coordinate 10,566,642 of NC_064897.1, read as the reverse complement.
CTCCTTTGTGTGCTTACTAGTTACAAAGGATAGTTCTGTCCTACAGAGTGAACTGTCTTTTAAGGGACGGGTTCCATCTTCACATGGAGAAAGGCATGCATGCATGACAGTCTTCAAATTGTGTTTTGTTGTCTTCGAGTGGCTCTACTAAGGATCTGCTGGCTATGTTAAGACAACAGAGGTATGGCAGCTGAAGCCCTGACCCAGAGTTTTCAGTATGAGTTTTTCTTGTTTTGCACTATCGAGAAAGGCTTCTCATTCCCTGAAAGACACTTAGTGTTCATAGCGGCAGGGACATCGTAGTGGTTAGGGCAGGAACTGGGAAGCAAGATTTCTGTGGTGTACTAGCTTTCTGATGTCAGGAAAGACCATTTTTGCTTCAGATCACTTGTTTGAAAAATTGGCTATAATGATACTTATTGGCAAAGAAAGGGTTGATTTTTAGAGTAGATGTTTGTGGAGTTCCTTGTGACCTTGGTTAGAACTCAAATAACATGCTCTGCTTAAAACTGGTGTGAGACTGCTTTTGCCTTTGAGCAGGGTGAAGTTCTTAAGTGAGTTGAGCTGGCATATTAGGTAATCTCGTTCCCATTTTCTATTTTATGCTTTATTCTACTCTTTAATCTGGTTTTATATGTAAAGCAGCATTGTCTAACTGGGGGTGTGTGAGGGCTGAATATAGCCGTTGGAAAGCTTCTGTCCAGTCTGTCTCCCTTTCTGTGGAGGAGATGGGGAATCGCTGGTCAAGCACCAAACACAGACTGACTAGCCAAGTGACTCCTCCAGAGCCTTCTCACAGCCTGACAAAGTGAAAACTGCTGCAGCTGCTGAAACCAAGGAGGTATGGGGGGGACTGGCAGCTACTACATGGTACAGACGAGGTGGAGGAAAAGTGGTGTGCGGGTGGTCGGCAGGTACAAAGACCTGAACCCTAGATATGCTTCTCATCCTTTTTGCGTTATGTTTTCCCCTTTCCTCACTAAACATCTAATTTCAGCTCTGTGTGGTTGGAAGCAAAACTGTGCCAGTGCCATAGGAGAGTTGGCAATGATAATGTATTTGACTGGCGTAGGGGCCACATGTGCCCCTAACAAGTCATGTGTTCCCTCTGTATTGCATCCTGACGAGTCATGATCATCCTTCAGCCGCCGCCTGGCAAAGACTCCTCTGTGAATTGCTCAGAAGGTTCTTTGCAACTTCCTTTTACACAGTTTGCCAGAAGTTTTGAGTCGTGCAAAGTGACTGAGCGGTTGCGTGCATAGACTGTAATCTTGAAGTGCAAACTGTTCAGGCAGCTCTGACAGCAGCAGCCTGAAGAAAGAGGACACCCTAGTACGTGATGAACTGACTGCTTTCAGGATGGTGGCTCACTAATAGAGCCAGGCATATGTTGTCACTGTTTTTCTGTGCATATCCTTCAACTTGCTGAGAAAATTTGCTCAGACCTAGATTTTTTTCCTTCCCTTTTTACATTTGTTCACAATAGATAAGCAAGTTTCTTCTTAAAATGTTTGCTGGATCTGTAAATTTTCCCTGAATTCTATGAGATTATTATAGGTAGGAAAAACCAGGGGGGTTAAAGAAAAGATTTTAAGACCAAACTGCTTTATAAGGTCGGAACCCTTTGGCTATCTCCCATCTTGCAGCAGCTTTGGACTTTATGCTGAGTGAGAACAACTTCAGTATGGATGTTGAATGCTCAAAACAAACTCCAAAGGCTACATTCAGCCCTCACAATTGTACAACACAAGTCATTTCAACAAATAAATAATTTTCAATGACTTTTTTGTGCGTGCATGGACCACTTGGTGGACTGTTTAGTAGCCCTCTCAAAAACCATGGTGTTGGTTTATTGGCTCTGACATATTCACTTAGCTCTGAGTCACTGTGAGTTGAAGCAGATATTATCTATGAGTCTCTTCTTTGTATTTAGATTATATTAAGCAGTCTGCTTCATGCCGTATAAGTCTCAACTCAAAGATCTGGCTGGATTAGCAATGCAGGCACAGCTGGATTTGCAGATAATGGGTAACATCCTCAGCTGGTGTATTATATCCGTATAATTCTAGTGAAGCCAACAGAGCTACACTAATTCTTACCATCTGAACAGCTATAGTTCCTGCAATTGCTCTTTCTCTCAGCTGCCAAAGCTTATGTTTGGGCCTTTGTGCTTCTCCAGCAGAACTTAATGATATCCCTTGTGTTTGAGTAGGGCAGAGTGCCCTATAAACAATAGGTTTTCTTGTGAATGACTGAGTGTTAATGCTGGGAGGTGCTTTTGCCTTTCCTTGAAATTGAGGTGTATGCGGCACTTCTGGAGGACCAGATGTAGGTTACTTGTTGAGGTACTTGTGGTTTTTACTATACTTTTCATTTGTAATGAAGGTAGCACTGAACTAAGGCTCGTTATTTAAATTAGCAATTCATAAGACCATTTCATACTGTATCCCTTAATTAATCAGAGACAGATTTCCCATTTCCTTTGCCATTTTAATTATTTACACTTATGTATCTGCTCTCCAGATGTCCACAGTGAAACACAAATACGAATTATTACAGAAATCTGTAACAAACAAGCCTATAGTTCTTAAAGACACAGGCCAATAATTTCTGGATATTTTTCAAATGGTGGTTTTCCCTAGCCCTTGGGAAAGTTTTCAGTACAGAAAACAACCCACCAGCATTATTTGTGGGTTTGGCTAAATGTATTAAAAAGAGTAGGATTGGAGTAACGTGAACAAATGAAGCACTGGTTTGGGTGAAATTTAATGACCTTGCATTTCCATGTGACAAAATACAGAACTTGCTATTGTAAGTGCAGTTGTTCACTTGGGACAGCTGTGGAGCTTTGGATCCAACTGCACTGCAAATAGTCTCACCTAACGGTGGGTATCGCAAAGTGCAGGGTTTCTTCTAGGCTTCTGCGGTTAATGGGAAGAGAGGGAGGAGCCCCTTGTGAAGATGAACTGCCCTCAGAAGGTGCTTATTGCTCTGAGCTGGCAATAGGGGTGGTTAAAATGACCTACTTAGATTGCAGTGTGTCTTAGCCCTCCTCCAAAGCCGAGCCTCTCCAGTCTTTCATAGAGAGGAGAAGCTGCCTTACCTGGTGAACAATGTTTGCAGCTGCTGGGTTGCACTTTAAAAATCATCTCTGATAACTAGCAGCAATTTTCAATTTAGAAAGTTGTTCTGTATAACAATTTTTAAGTTGTTACTGTTGTGCAGTAGACTTGACATGGCTCTTGTTATCTCTTTGCTACCACTACATAAACCAAAAATTGTTTGCTAATGAGTGTTACTGCAAAGAGATCGAAACAGGCTGCATGTACCATTCGAGGAAGCAGTAAAATACACCCAACTCTCCCTCTCTTATATATGTATATATATAAAAAATATCAAGATTTACTTCTGACAGTCTAATCTTAGAGCTGTGCAAATAGCTAGTTATTTTGTTAGCCGGAAGGTCCAAAGAAAGTAAAAATAATTATTTGGAGTTGTAGGAAATGTTTTTGAGGTATCAGACTAGAGTATTTAATTTATTTTTTAAGCACTAGAAGTATTGTATTTGAGAAAAATGAAATCTGAAATAAAATTTAAAGCAACACCTGACTCTTTTGTTTAGAATATATTGAAATGTCTTGATACTTTCCCCCTCCAGCTCTTACTGTGAGGTGATTTGCATCTAAGCGTTTCGGGTAGAGGGCTCCATCAAAAACGTTGCCTAATTCCTGTCAGTTAAGGTCAGCAAGCAGAAAAACTCTGAATCAAATTCCTAGGAGCCTTTTATTCTCATAGTAGCATTTTATCTCCCAGATCAGTTACTCTGGATTTGCAGTTACATAATTTAAAAGCAGAATTTGGGTTTGTTTTGTAGGAAACCTAAAGTTATGAAGAACCAGAAGCTACTGATTATTAGCTGAAATGGTAATTTCACAGTTTTTATTCAATGATGAACAACAAAATGACTAAGGGAGCCCTTCTAGCCATGACTAATATTAATAGAAGCCTTAGTGTTTCCAAAAGGCTGTCACTCTCAGTTCCTATATATTTTTTGGTGTCTATACCTTTAAATTCATGTGATTTCTTTAGAAAGTGTGATTGGATGTATTTATTGTGTATAACAGGGAAGGCTGTCTAATATTTTTAAACATGACATTTTGATGACTACCCATAAAACAGCAGTCTGCTTTTGGCCACCAGAATGCTAACGTTCATTTTTTCTAGGAATGAGCCAGCCCATGATACACGTGGCAGCAGCAGTGTATTATTAGTAAAAAAGACTATGTTATCCCATTTTTCATTTACTCCAGTGCATGTACAGACTCCCATAAAAGCTTTAAGTCACAGTGTACATTCTGCTAATAGGTTAATGCTATAGACTCTAGTAAAGTAGTCTTCATTTTTAGGCATGACTTTGCAGTCTTCCAGAAAGAGTGCCTCCTATTTTGGGCTGATATTTTTAAGTGTTGTACATGCAGCAGTTACAATATTGGACCAATAAAACTGAGAAGCAGCCCTGTGACTCTAGTGACACTATAATTAGTGTTGCCCATTATGGTTTATAAACGTCTCCTGCAGTGGAAGTTCATTGCTAATGTATTTTTCACCTTCAAAGCCAGTCTCTGGCATAGATACAGGTACCTTCTGCACCTTGCTGCAGCTCAGCTCCATGACTGGCGCCTCTGAGTTTTTGCACAACCCTGCTGCTTGATTCTGCTTTTGCCAGGGGAAGCTTTGAGCACCTTGAGCGTGAGGAAAAGCTCCTTTACCTTTCCTTCTATTTAAATAGCCAGAGTGGGTGCAGTTTCATAGCTTCACTGGTGGTGAGAACAGTTTAACCAATTATAAAGTGAGTGGAAAAGATACAAATCTTTTAGCCGAGCATGGAGAACTGAAAGCGGCACCTGGCAGTCGTAGGGTCAGACTGAGCCCATATGTGAAGCTCTAAAGCCGGTGGCTGATCTGGACAGACAGCTCACGTGTGGCAGCAGTGCCTGCTGCTTCACCCTGTTTTAGCAGAAGTGAAACATGAATTTATATCCTCTCTGTAGGAGATGTTAATCTTCACCAGCTGGTTATTGAGTTCTGCTGTGAACTAAGAAAATTAGTTTTTCCCTGTTTACTTACCATTCTCATGAATTAAAAATAAGCTAACGAGCGTAAAGCGTTACATCTTTACCTTTTGATGTTTCAAAAAATGCCGATTAAAAGATAATCAACTGATTTATGGATGATGAATCATTCCCTCAAATAAAAGCACCTTTACACCAGTTGGTGAAATCCCTCAGAGTGGTTATTCTTCAGGTAAGCTTTATGGCCCCTTTCCATAGACTTACAGGCTTAGACACAAGGGCCTTATGCCTTAGGTATGTCTTTACTTAGCCAAAACTGGAGGTGGATTTAAATGCATCCCTAGCTGCTCGCTACTGATTTGAGGCGGAATTTGTGGAACTTGGTGTGTGTTCAGTGGCTGTAGCTCAACGCACCTCTGAGCGTGGCGTTAGCAAAGTTGCAGAGCTTTGCATTGAAGCAGCCTTCACAAGTTTCATTTTACTGACTTTCCTCGGAGGTAGTAACCCCTAGCAGGAGGCAGGAACAAACAGTTGGGAGAACAGGTCATTCCATTTTACGTCATCACAGTGAACGCGAGTCAAAGCCTGAAGCAATTCTGCAAATCCATCCAACTGTTTCTGTTTAGCTTTCAACTGTGTATCGTAACCCCTTTTAAATAGGCATTCTTTTTCTTGTCCTTGCTGTAAGACATCAAACCTAGGAGTGTTGCTCTTGTGTGGCTGACAGTCATTTGCACCTGCCAGCATCGGTGTCTCTTAATGTTGTAACTTAACCCACATAATTTAAAAAAAAATCACCCCTGAAGTGCATTTAAAAGTGAGAAATAAGAAGTGATTTGTAACGGGTATATACACTGCTTAGGAAAAAAAACAGGTACAGGGAATTTATAGTTGTTCAGTGTATGATAGAAGGACAGCTGGAGTAAGCCGTGCTGTGATATCTGGAGGGAACATTATAGTCCACAATTTTGAATGCTCCACAGAGACTGTCTCTATTTTTCAGTAAGTGGCATCAGCCTGTTTGCCTCAGCGCTGCAACAGTTTAGATGCTCTTGCTAAGAGTTTCCTGCTGTAGAATGAGGGTAAAGCTTTTTTAAATCAGCAGAAGTGTGAAGTTGATCGCTGAATTACACAACAGCCATGCTAGCTAAAAATGAGTAGGAAACAGCTGTTTTCAATGTCAGGGGGTTTCTTCACAAATATCCAAAAATATTCCCTTCACAAAAATGAACTTGTTGTTGTTGTTGTTGCACCGATAAGCTGAGACAAACACATCTTTCAGAGCGCTTCGAGACTGAAAGAGGAGTAGAGGTCCTTGATTATTTCCTTCTCTGTTACAAGCAGCCCTTTCTTCCCTCAGCCCTAGGCCAGCGTAATATCTGGCACGTTTAGCAGAGTCACAAAGAAAGGGACGGTGTGTCTGCCTTGCTTCTTGCGGTAGATCTACCCCAAAGAAAGATTTTGAGCACTAGTTCAATGATGAAGGTGAAAGCGGTAGAGCTACTTGGACTTTTCACGTTGCTCTGCATTCACTTTCCCTTTATCTCAGTACAAATTAAATGAAAGAAGTTCTATAAATGTGTGCTCAAGGGATCTGAGAGTGAAAGCTGTTGTTTGAAATCCCAAAGGTGATTAAAGCTTGTTTCCTCACTGATCTCTGACTCAATTACAACGTTAGACTTTGGTTCCTGTTGGACATCGCTTCCTGGGAAGCAAAGGCAAAAATGCCCTTGGGTCCGCAGCTAATAAAGCAGTTCCTTGTTGTTCTTGGAGGCCTTGTTTCAAGGCAGTCAACGCAATCAGTTGATGCAAACGCTGTGTACGTTGCTGTGTATTACTTCTGTGGTAAGTGCCCCACCTGTGTATTACTGTTCTGTGGAGGATGTCCAAGGACAAATGAAGGACAGGGATAGGAAGAGGAAGCGCTGGGAAATGGGCTTGTGGTGACATCTGAGAGTTCGTGAGATGCTGTTGGGAGGCCAGGGGGAAAGGCAGGTATAGGAGAGAAAGAGGGAGGGAGGGAGGCAGCGAGAAATATTGTGCAGGGTAGGTACTTGCTACAAAATAATTTATCAGGAAACATTATGAGACTTTACTTTGTGCTATAAGTCAATTGGCAAGGGTCCTCCGGAGATGTTTGTGGGGTAGGGAGCATGTTACTGAACTGTCTCAGTTTAATTATTACTTTGCTAGTGTTCCCATAAGCAAAATAAATGTTTTTGCTGTCACAATTGCAACTCCCATTTCCAACCGAATGAAATGTGAGAAATAAAATCAGAGTATTTATAAATCCAAGGCCTGCAGAATGATGCATTTAAGGGAATGGTTAGGTTTGCTTTTTCTTCCCCAGAACTCTCCTCTTCAGTGGTTGAAAATGGTTATTCCAGAATCTTAAACCTCCACGAGCCCATCACTTGTTTGAAAACGGGTGCAGGTGTGAGTTGCAGCGCTACATGTTGTATGAGCCCGCTGGTTAATCTGAAACGCTGGAGAAAAGTTGTGCCTAGGTTTGAAATGGGAAATGGGAGCAGCCCTAGAAGATTCACTGTGTTTGCTCATCAAAACCTGAAGCCTCTAACAAACCACCAAAAATCAGTCTGTCCTCATCAGCCTAGCTACAAAATAATTTGTGAATAATTTTGCCTTGTCCTTGTCTTTGGTGATGACCTGTCAATCACTCCTTACCTCCTTCTATTTTTAAGTAGCTTGCTGGAGGAATTTGCTTGGTTGCCCTTTTCCTTTTCCACATATTGTGCAGTGTTTAAAACACACAGCCCTTCCTTGAGAGGGTTTGCTCCCTGAGTGCATTTCTCTTGGTTTCTCTTCCTTGTGGCTGTATGGGCCCTTCCTCTGAGGAGCCAGGCACATCCTATAATGTGCCGTATACTTCCTTCCTCCTCATCTGTCTTTTCTTTTCCCTGCCATCCCCCCAACAATTTCAAAGAGATGAATGGGAGTAGAGAATGTGTAACAACACGGACTGGGCCAGGTCCCTGTTTGTAATCATTAAGCCACATTATCACAGCACATATGCAAACGTGTGCATGCACAAACGGCAGATCCACAGCTGGACTAAAACTGTCGTGCCGCACACTTGAGCTGTTGGGGAAACTGGTGTGAAGAGCTCTTTGCAAAATCTCCTGGAAATCATTTTTTTCACATGTCTCTCTAGTTGTAATGTTTTGGAGGGTTTAATTCCTTTGTGTAGCAACTGCTTTGGCTTTTGTTTTTGCTGTGTCAGTAAAAGAATGTAAAAATACCTGACGTGCCTCATATTCTGTGAGGCTTTAGTTATAGCTGTATGAGGTAGGTTTCTTCTGTATTATTTGGTCTTGACAGTGTCTGTAAGTCTACTTTGTTTTCCTTCCTAAACTGTAACCTTTTCATGGCAGAGCCTGTGTTGGAGACATACTGTACTAACCATTTCAGCCACCACTTATTGAGCCTGATAACAGTGATAAAACTAGAAAAAAAGTTGAGAAAATGTCATAGTTCATCATGAACAATGTTTACAGAATTATAGGTACCAGCACATCCTTCTCATAATTAAGCTATCAGCTGACAGGGCTTATGATTCTGCTTGATGAAATAGGAGGTGGCTGGATGATGGAGCTAACCGTTCAGTGTTGGGTCAGCATGTAGTTTGTAGGGACAGGGGTGGCCTCCAAGGTCTAGATTAACGTTCATCGGTGCTAGGAGAGAGAGAAAAGATTTTGCCAACAGATGTTAGCAAAGCATGAAAAGGTTAGAGAAACCCTGCCATGTTAGGAGCCTTTGGGCATGAACCATAGCCCGGAGAAGGCAGTGGAGAGATTTTTGAAAGGTGTTTATACTTACATATAAACCTGTGTCATTTAGGTCACCTTTTGTCTTTCTCACTATCTCATAAACTGAACTCAACTTGCGACTCCCTTGTGGTTTGCACATTGCTAGTTTTAAAACTTTATTTCCACATCATTGCTTTTTGATGTTTTATTGGGAATTTGCTCACTCTGCTTTTATGCTGCATCTCTCAAAGCATCTTTTCTCTGGCTCTGACCTCAGCCTGTTCATAGGTGGTCTATGTAACCTTTGTATCTTTTTCATCTCTGCCTTTTGCTTGTCTCATTATATTGCAAGCCCAGCTTTGCAACAAAGGCATGACTAGCCATTTCAATGGTCTGCATCTGCTAGCTGGTGTTAAGTCTGTGGAGCTACCTCATTTCATAACATGTTCAAAGTGCTCCAAGGTAGAGATAATTTTGCACGGTGCAGTTTTTTTGCAGAGTGAGGACAGTGTGTTAAATAGATCAGGCAACGTGTTAACAATGAAAAAGCAAGAGGATGGGCCATCTGCTGGGCAAGACATTGCCTTGGGGAGTTGAAAACTGGAATGATGCTATTATACCTGATCTTTGGCCACCTGTGCTTGTGCCGTACCAGCAGGCTTCCAGGCTGTGCTGATAGGGCTTTGTTTTTATTCATGATTGCAGCTGCAGTGTTTTCACTGCGCTCCTGGTGAAATTGTTTGTTTTCATCGTTCCTGTCATTTTCTGCGTGGTAGGCATCTCCGCACATGTTCTTTCAATATTTATTTATGTGTCTAAGTAGTTAAAGGCGAAGGACGTTTTTTAAGTGGCCATCCTTCAGGGGCTGTGGCTCATTTCTTGCACAGGGGCTACTGAGGCTGACGGACCATTGTTGACTCTAAAAAGCTTGAATAAAGTTGCAGAGATTCCTCTTCTCTTCCTTTACTCCTTCCACTGACAAGCGTGCATGTTTCAAAATGCTGCTGCTGGACTAATTGTGCCCTGATTGAGAAGAATCCTGGAGCGACTCCACTGAAGTCAGACACGACATCAGCAGTGCTGCTCGGGCAGCGAGCATTTGGTCGTTGTGCCTGTCCCACAGCACACTTCCCCAGTCCCGAATCGAGGCGGTGTAACTACATCAAATGCATGACATCTTTCAATAGGACGTGCAGCCTCAGCACTTTAGGCACAGCACAGGGATTTGGATGTGGTCAGTGTTTGCACTGGCAGGCTTTTTGTCTTTTTCAGTAATTCTGTTGTCTAACCAGTGCGTTTGGTGTAAGATCCTGGCATCAGATAAGGCGTTATTCTTTGCTGGCAAGCAGATTACTTGTCATCACGTGCTCAGGGTGCACTGCTGGTGCACGATACACCTATCCATCATCCCCTAAATTTACAAGGATAAATGCAATCTCTCAAGCTAAGCTGATATATATCATCTCAAAAGTACATTCACCTGGGATATATATTGGGGTGATATTGAATTAATCTTTGTTAGGTTTAGATAACTTCATCCCAGTGAATTTCTTGGTGTGACAATGATGCAGCTGGATGATAAGTCCACTTTTGTCAAGTGATGACAGCTTCACTTCCAGACAATTCTTAGCACATTTGATTTATGCAGTGTGTTCCTGTATGCTGAAGGCAACAGAAATTTCTTTTTGGGCTTTCTGGGAGGGGGTTCAGACCCTTTTGTTTGAAAGAAGTTGCCTCTTTTCTTTGATGGCATCTGTTTCTAGAGCGTGACAGGAGGGTTTCTGTGTTTCACCATCTCCGAACTGTTTGTTTCTACATGCATTTTAATGTCTGCTCCTGGCCACTTCCCCTTGGTCTCGTTATAGCTTTCTCTGTCTCCCCTTGAGCTGATGAGGCATGGGTTTTATGCAGTGCTTTGTTGCTCAGTCACACTGAAGGTATAACATAGGAGGACTGCTCCCTGCCATACAGCCAGTATGGCTGAGCTTGCATCTGGGATCAGCAGTTCAAGGGTTATGCGGGTTGCTTGCTCACTAACATTCCCTCTTTATACCCTGTTCATCACAAATGTGCACGTGATTCGCACCAGTGACAGTCTTAATCCAGCAAAATCCACTTTTAAAGGTGTTTTAAGTTTGCGCAGTTTCTGCCTGTGGTTCAGCAGAGAATTGCGAGAGCCTGTGAGGAAGCCTGTTACCTCCCAAGTATCTCCGCATGTCTTGCTGGCCTTCCTCCTCATTACTCTTCTTCACCAACACCCACTGTGTGCGTGCTGAGAGGCTTGTCCTCGGCTATGACAGCACCTGTTATTTAGGGCAGCGGTGTTTTGTTTCGGAGCATGCTTTCCTCCTGGTGTGTCTGTGCACGGAGCAGGACAGCTGTGTCCTAGTCACTGACCAGTCTTGGATCGGTCTTGCTCTGATTTTCTCAGTCCAGGGCTCTTCTGGGGCTGTCCCTGCCCAGTGTTCTTGGAGTTTAAGTCACGCCTTTTTTTTTTTTCCTTTGTGTTTTCTTTTAATATAATGTTTGTGATTTGGGGAGGGCGAGTGGGCAAAGACAAAAGACGAAGGTTTGATTTTTGATCTGAGCTCTGAAGCCGTGTTCATCGTTCATCGGGGAATCTGTCCTTCTGATGCTTGTGGTCATAAAGCATTAATAGATCATGAGCATAATTTTGAATGTAGCTGTCTTGAAAGGATTTCCAGAACCTGGGTTATTGTTGCTCTTCACAGTATAGGAAGTAGGGTTGGGATCCATAACTTATTTTTTTGATTATAAACAGCTCCCATGCCTTGATGGTGGGGCTGCAACTTCTGGATAGCTCTGGGGTACGTTTTCCAGAAGAATAATTTATTCATTGAAAAATACAATTTACTGCATTTTTGCACCTTCCAAAGCTGTTTACAAGTCCTTCTCAAGATAGTAGTAGTTTATTCAATAAAAAAAAATCGGTTCATTTTGACATTTTCTAAATCATCTGCAATGAGGATAACTGAAAAGTCCAGAAGCAAACATAAAAAAAGAAAAGGTCTAAGCATAACTCAAAAAAAGAATGGTAGTCAGGAGATCTCATGTCAGGAAATGATTTTTGTATTGCAGATCTTGATAAGATGCCTCTCTGTGATGTATTGAAGATGCGTCTGTAGACGAGCGTGACATGCAGGGTAGCAAATGCAAACAGAGCATTTTCTATTGGCTTGAGTAAAAATAAAAGGATAAGATGAAACATTTTTTTCTTTTCTTTCCAAGGCAAGAAAAATATTTTTTCTCTTAAGGTGTGCTAGGAGTAGCCGCCTCCTCCCACAGCCCTGACCAGGACCCTCCTGCCTTGGCTGCTGGAGCCCAGCCCGGTGCCCTGGGGCGCAGGGGTCCCAGGGTCTCTGCCCAGGCTGAAGGGACGTGGCTGCTGCTGCTTTCCCAGTTGCAGGTTCTCTCACTCCCTCATAACCTCATCAGTTAGTCTGACTGACCAGGTTTGGTTCTCGCTGCCTCCCGTATCAGTTGTTGGTCAGGTTTGTGTCCCTGTGTGCTCTTGTTTATGGATTTCTCCTTTTCTTACTATCCTTTTTTTAAAAATTATTTTTTTAAAGTAGTATTTTTTATTTATTAAGAGGTCCTCGACCAGATACCCTTAAAGAAGCAGTCTTCTCCCACATACCCTTACATTTCCTATTTTTCTCCTGATTTGCGCAGAAACTAAAAAGCAGTTTTAAAAAGAAATAAAACCCTGTAGTATCTTTTCTTTATATAAACTTTAAAGAAGAAAAAGCTTTTATAAAATTGGTTGTTGAAGTATTTAGTGAAGGAGTGTATAAGAACCAGGTGGATGGATGTCGGGGCAGAGAGGAGCACGGGCAGGGTAGAAAGACTTAAGCAGTTGTTCCAGCAACACCGGAAAAAAAGAGTTAGCAGCTGAAAATAGTAGATTAGAGTAGAAGAGGAAATAATATTTTTATGCTGACTAAGGTAACCAAAGGTCCTGGCAGAAACATCCTAAAGACTAACATGAGAGGAAAGAATGTTAGGGGAAGTATGTGCTGGAAACCAGTGCTTTCTACAAAGAATGAAAATCCCTTTTTGTACCTCTAAACACAAAGTTCATGATGAATTGTTTCTTTCGTATTTGCCACCCAAGCTAGCCTCTGGGATCCTCAGTTTTTTTCTCTGCCTTGATGAACCCATCCAAATTTAGTACCACGTGCAGGTGGCATTCATACGTGCTTAATCCTGTCTTTCAGATCATGTCTCCTGTCTTCGCCCATTAGATTCTTTCACTGCTTCATCACAGTAGGAAATCGAAAAATCCTTTGAGGAAAGCATCCTGCAATCTCCAGCACAGGGAGAGTGATTTAAAAATGTTGGCGATCTTGTTTTTATCCTCTTCTGGTACTCTGCAAGAAGTATAATAAATTTCAGCTGAGCTCAGATCCATTGCCCAGAAACAGCCAAATAGGAGGTAGGTGCGATCTTTACTGAGAAAGTGAGCTGATGATGTACACATAAGACGTAAGAAAAGCCAGCTTACTCTCTGTCTGTCTTGGCTTCTCAAAACTAACAGAAAGAAAAAGCCATAAAAAGATGCTTTTTTTTTCCTTAAAGAGAGTAGTTATACTTACAAAAATAATAAATGATGATTTCTGTACATGCTTTTTGGGTAAAACTTTTTAAGCCAATAGATCCTCTCTGGATTTTTGTCTTTGCATTTTATAGCAGCAAATGTTCTTGTCTGTTAAAGGAAAGGAATAGTATTCCTTCCCATATGAATGTCCCCAGCTAAGTTAGACGCATTCAAACTTAAATATTGAGTTTCTGTATCATATGTAGCTTTGGGGGAAAAGTTGAATGATTGAAATTAGTTCTGACTGTTTTATTTGGATAACATAGCAAATTGCACAGTGCTTTCGTACTGAGTTCGGTCACTGTCTTTTTGAGGAAGTTTGTTTTAATCAGTTTTTCATGGCTGTTTTCTGCCATCTGGTCCGTAATGTATTACAGGCAAGAACTTCCACAGAATTAGTTAAATGAGAGATGTGCCACCCTCATACTTAATTTCTGCTCCCTGCCTCCTCCTTTTTTTTCTCTAGCAGTGATGCTTTTTTAATTTCTGATCTGAAAGAATACATAGTGAAAGCACAGTGATTTTCAAGATATACAGAGCACTTTGGTAGGTTAAAGCTGATCTGCTGGAATTTTTCATCTTGGTTTCATCATTTTTCCACAATAGTTGGTTTGTTGGAAGAGGAAACGGAAACCTGCCAAAAGCTGTCATTGTGCTGAGAGAGAACCAAATGGTACTTCTGAAAGATAAAGCAGGATGGAGAAAATCAAGCTGTCAGTATGTATAGTGCAATTTAACAGGGCAGACACTAATGCCATTCTCATGGAGGAAAAATTGCCCAAGAATGAATTAAAAGTAGAATTTGAAGCTACGTGTTTTATTTTAGTAGCAATTAAAAAATCATAGCAGTTTCAAGTGACTGAGAATAGCGGAAGGTGGAAAAATAGATTGAACAGTTTTTATTTACCTCCGTAGCCAATTCTTGGCACGGGGGTTACAGGGAGAATTTTCTTAGTATACTAGTGGAAAAACCCTTAGCAAAATTCTCTCTTTGGCTTTAATTGATCTCTTGGCTAATGTGTACTTTACTGACGACAGTCACTGATCTTCCATCAAACACACAAATAGCACTGCAGATGCTTAAAAGTTTTATGCCACTGAAATATGAGGATTTGTGGAAGGAAAATGAGAAAGTAACTTCTTCCATTATGGTTGTAATAAGCTATTCTTATGTACTGGATTTCTTCGTAAGTTACGGTTTAGCTGTGAATGCTCAAGGCTAGTATTGGAGAAATGTAAATAGGGAGCTTTCCAATACAAATTAATTTTTTTTAAGTTATTTGGAAGCTTTATTTAAAATATTGCTGTATATTTAGAAGTGTAAAACTGGTAATATAACTTTTTAAATTGTGAGTTTGAGTATTGTGATCCTAGAATTTTGTTCTTTATCATCATTGGTTTTCAAACATGACAAAGATTATTTTTTTTTTTTTTTTGTAATGAGGTTTTTATGTGGAGGGTATGGGCTGCTAATCTATCACATCTACATCAGAAAATACATCATGCTGTGAAGTTTCAGAACGTTGTCCCGGAAGACAGCTGAAGGTTTTTATCATGATTCAGGACAGCAAATCAGAAGGTGGCTACTTGAATCTTGCAGGAACTTTCCCAAAGGAAATGAAATTTGGGAAGAGGACAAGCAGGATATTTTAAGTGGGGGATGATACGCATACAGAAGTTGAAAGCATGTGAAAGCCTATAGCACCATACTCAGCATAAATGTAAAAATAAAGTAAAAAACTGTTGACAGTGCACAGATTCTGCTGTAAAGGATATTGTACAATACTCCTCCCCTCCTGTGAGAGTGGGGAATAGATTACCGTGATCCTTCAAAGGGAGGCACGTACTTACCGTCCTTCCTGCCTGAGGTAACAGCTTGGCACAGCCCGAGCGAGAGCAGTGCTCTGCCCCTTCCCCAGCCGTTGGTGGCCTTTCCCTGCTTTTTTTTCCTGCAGGCAGTATCTGGAAGATGAAGTTTACTCCCAGTTTCAGATGTACACCTGGCTGGAAAGCAAAGCACTGTCCTTGGCGAGCTCAGCGCGGTAAGCCCGTGTGTGTGCTGTAGCCGTGCACGGTCACGAACCTTTTACCAGCACGGGGACTCGCAGCATCAAAGCGTTCAGGGCTTTGCTTTTAAATTCCCTTGTGAGATCCCCGACTGGCTTGTATAAGCATCACGAAGACCCACATTGGTTGTTCCTGGCTACTAAAGCTACGGAGGCTGGAGACAGGTCCGCTGGCTCTGCCTCCCTGAGCTGCCCTGGGCTGCCGGTGGTAGTCCCAGGGACGGCTTGGGACGGTGGCAACACGTGGCTTGTTCCTCACCTCTGTGGCACTGCGCCGGTGCGCTTCCCTTACTGATGTGCAGTGGAGACGTAGCTACACCGGTAAATAGAGAGGGCTAGGGACCAATTCATGGCACCAGTGCCGAGCAGCAGGTGCTGGCTTACGAGGACTTTGATTGAGTCCCCGTAGTGTATTTGTCTTGGAGAGAACTAGCTGGAGCACCTGGAACGGAGCCAAAAGGTGAGCTAACATCAATAAGCTACGTGAACAGTCAGGAATCCGGCACTTCTGCTGGCTTGGAGGTCCTTTTTAATTTAACAGGGACAATAAATTTCTCAGCACTATTACAGCGCTACGTCCCCAGCAGTTACAAGGTAAGGCTGTACAAAACTGTGTTCTGAAAACAGAGGATTGCACAAGTTCTTGCTGTTCTCTCAGGTGGGAGAATTTTTGGAACAAGGCTTAGACAGGGGAGAGGTATTGCTGCACTCAGTTGCCTGTACATTTGATTTTGTAAGTCTCAATTTGTGCAGGTCAGAACCATCCGCTCTTACAAACTGAGACCACTGAGTTTGGAACCGTGTTGGGTGGGGTTTGAGAGCTGGAGCTTGGGCATCCTGAGCTAGAAAGAGAAATAGTTTAAAGAAAGTGGTGAGAGAAAATTGATCTCTGCATCTGGACTGAGCAAGAAGTTTTTTCTCTGTGTCGCTAGTATGAACTGTGGGTCTGCTCATAGATTTTGCAGTATAAGCCACAGAAGGCTTAAGATCATCTGTGATCTTTTTTTATAGCAAATATCATCATAGTTTCGAGGCAAGAGGACACTGGTGATGTCCCTGATTTCTTCTGCTTTTTTTTCTGTTGTGGTTTTGTTTGGGGTTTTTTTTTTTTCCCCCAGTGTCTGACAGGTGTAGCGTTTGATTCTTTATCACAGGTTTTATGTTAGTTACAGGATATGACGAAGCATTTCAGGGCTGCTGGAAGCTCCTAAAGAGCCTTCTGAAGTCAGCATCTCTTACAGTGCTGACACTGCAGGACTTCCAACAAGCTCTTTGCTCTGCATCTTCTCCATTCCTTCTTGGGTTCCCTTCTGGCATCTCAGCTCTGCCAGAACATCTGCAGCCAGGCACAGCAGAAACCGTAAACACAGGTGATCCCCCCCGGTCCTTTGTTCCTGCACCTTTGTTCCCCTTTCGGTTGGGGAAATTTGTACATGTTGCTACATGCAAATGAGATGTTCATGAACAACTGAAGTGAGATTGTGCTGAAAAACATACTGGTGCTGGGCTATCCCGAGAGACCTGGTGGTTGGTGTGCTGTAGCTGAACTAGGTCATGGATCTGCCCTGTGCGTACCCAGTACTGCAGCACTTGGGAATGGAGAGAATGGCGTTGAGAAAAATGAACTGGAGAACTAGCCGGCATGTATTGGTTGAACTATTTCTGCCAACTGGCTTTCTGAAAGGAAATTCATTAGGCGCACTCGTATGCTCTCTTGCAAATTGTTTATGCTTTTGACTCCACGCTCCTAGGTCCGTTAAGCTGGAAATGCAACTGGGAACGGCTGCTGGAACAGAACACGCAGAACTTTTCTGCCAGAGCATCGGTGCAGTGTGCTTAGGTTTTTTTCCTCACTTCATGCTCCAGAACAGTTGCTGCCATCCCTCATTTCTCCTGGTACATTAAACATCCAAGGTTCAGGAATGCAAATGATTATGCTGAATGAATCATCTCCATAGCCTTGTGCATCCAGATAATATAATTTTCTTCAGTTGTATGTTCACAGTGTGCTTCTTGAATAATGCAGTATATTGGTGGTTTCTGAAACTTTAAATATCTGGCATGTGATATCATAAAGACTGACCTATATACTCATTTGATGAAAGTTAGTGTAAATCCATTGATATCAGGGGAATTGTGTTAATGTAAAGCATCAAGGCAGGACTCTAATGATCATATTTTTACTCCATTTCCAGGTATTTTCAAAACAGAGGAATCTTTTAAAATGCGGCATTCTTTTTTTTTCTTCTTCTTTTTTCTTCTTTTAAAATGTGACAGTCTAATTTTTATAACATGCAGGACCAGTCTGAAGAGGACTTGGTATTACAAGCAAAGCGCTAGATTTGCTGGAGCACGTAAGGGTCCTGACTCCAGCTTGGTAAAGCAAAGCAGCACTGTGGCTTACTAGAGTAGCAGATTAGGGAAGGGAAATTTTGGCCTTGAGGCAAGTTCAGATAAAAATATGGTGCTTGTTAAAAAGTGTATTTGTCTTCCAAATCATTATCTGGATAAAAACCTCAGCAATAGCTCCTGAGTGGTGCATATCACTGTACAAACTATTCTGGCCCCTGCCTGTAAACAAGAGGCTGAATTTCACCACTTGTACTGTTTGATTAGCTGCTTTGGGAATATGTGTACTGAGCTGCTAGGGACTTAAAGGTCTATCAGCCAAAGCAACTGATCAGGGAGATGAGCCACTAATGGTAGCTTTTGCTCCTGTTTGATTATTCAGTAAATGCTTTAAAATAATGGCTTAATCTGTGTTCACATCTTTGGGTGTTTATTGTAATCACATAAAGCATGTGCGAGTTATTTAGTATTAATGTGATTGTTAGAAGTCCTTTGATAGAATTTCTGCTGTAATTCAGTATTAATTACTCTGAGCATTAAAGAAAAGGAGGGAGTTTTTGTCCTGCCTGAATCTGAAAGAAATCTTCTTGATTCTGTAGGAGATGGCAATTTGCTTTTCTTAATCATTTGAATGTGAACATCTGTAAATGCTGACGTTCTTTGGGGTTTAGAGAGAAAAGGTATCTCAAAGGTGTACAAACCCAGGATTTTAGTTTGACCATATTTTCACATACAGCACTTGTTGGTAAGGTGCTTACCATCTATCTCCTTCACAACTCAGGTGGTATCAGTGGGTCACCTCAGTCTAACTCCTCTTGCAGTAATGTTTTAGCGCTCTCATGAAGGGAATTGGTGCAAAGACCTGAGTCCAAGAAAAAGAAATGAAGCTAGGACTGGATGTATTTTGTTTTGCTGACTAAAACTTCCAAATACAGTTTAAGTTGTCCCCAAGCAATTTACAAAGTCAAGCTGAATAGTTTCAGCTGAACGACATAGAGCTCGGTTCAGAAAATGGGCCAAGGCAGATGCCATATTTTATGAGAGGTGAGTAGTCACCTCGGTCACTGAAGCCGTGCTAGGCCCAAGTTCGGTTCCCTTTCTGGTGTGAGGGGACTTAAACCTCTCTCTCTCATCTCGTAGGAGGCAGTCCGAACCATCAGCAAGGGGGCATGCTAGGCTGGTGCCGTCAGCGTCATCTGCTGACACCGTTCCAGTTTGTGTGACTGAACAGGGAGGGCCTGAAGGCTGGCTGACTTCACCACCAGTTTAGATGATCACCCTCTTCTTGTCTTCCTCTCTGATTTAAAGAGTATCGTACGTCACGTAAAATTAGCTTTAACAAGAGGGTTTGGAAGACCCTTCTTCACTCATTGCTGATACCGGAGATTGCATTGCCCAGGTGAGTATCCTGCCAATGTTGTCTTCTGGAGTCAAGCTCCATCCAGTTCTGACAACTAGTTGTTATTGACTGTTCCCTGAGATAGGGAGTGAAAGAGAGAGAAAGGTTTTCTTGTCTGGTATTTCAGAATGTGAGAAGGTGGGACCACATCTGAGTTATGGTGTATTATATAAAACAAGGGGCATAGCACCTCTAGATGTGTGACACGGAAAGAACACCAACTACAGTTACAAAGCGGCTACTATTTAATATGGTAACAATGCATTTGACCCTTCTCTGGCGTTTGGAAACCAAGAGAGATAGGGAGGTGCATGTTTTGCTCTGCTTTCCTCAGCCACAGTGCACAGAGGGCTGTAAGGTACTCAGTGACGTGCACTGCCTTTCAAAAGTATTACTTCGTCCTCGCAAATAGCATTTATTTCCTGCTACCTTAAAAGAAGAAAAAGGGGGTTTTACTTCTTTCACGCTGTATCTCCTTTGAATGAAGTTAATGAGGGGAAAAAAGGTGAAGGAACTCTAGCACTTTCACAGGTATCAAAACAGTTGAAGAAGAGATTAGCAAAAGCTCCAGCATGTTTCAGATATCTGTACTTTGATTTTTTCCTTTTTTTTTTTTTTTTTGTCGAGACCGTTCTAGCTATAGCAATTTAAATTGAGTACAGGCTGTACTAACAGTTGAGGAGAAACCTTGGCAGTTTAATCGTGTTGAAAAGAAGTTTAAGTGACATTCTCAGCATTAAACGCCATACATCTTGGAAAAATATGTCTGGATGATCCACTCAAAATAGTGGGCTCTCCTAAGGGTACCATACTGGAAGCACAGTGCCAGAAGTATCTATCAAGCCTTAAGAAAAGGTAAAAGGAAGCTGATATTACTAAAGGGCAAAGAAAAGGGAGATTAGTGGAAAAAGAGAAACATCCTACCAAAAGCTGAAGTTATTTCCAAATGAAACAGAATTTATTATAAGCTCTGGCTGATGAAATATTTTATCTATGTGGCAGGCAGAAAAGTTTCCAAAAAGAACTAACTAGAGGAATGAAAACCTAACGCTGTGTGCTCCTTCCAGCAACAGAACAAAGCAAAAAAGAGCAAAAAACCCCCATCTCCCACCACGTGCGTACGGTCAGTTGATGACCAGGTATAAAAGAAGTGCTCAGGGAAGACACAGGGAGACTGTATGAACTATTTGCAGTTGTATTCACTGTGGAAGAAACTGAGGACATTCCCTTTGCCCATGGGGAGACTCAGCAGGCTGAAACTGAGGTAATTATTAGAGAATTTATGGTATAGATACAGGATGGATGTGAACGTATTGGCAGGACTGGATGCACCCATGAGTGCTGAAGAACAGTAGTGTGTCCTTCCTTACTTAAAACTGCCTTGGTACTTGAAGACTAGAAGGTGTTAAAAAATGGGATCAGTGTTTAAAAGTAGTTCAAAATAAAATAGTTCAAGTAGACCTCTAAGCCTGACATCTCTACCAGCTGAATTGGTAGAGACTATTTTAGAAGGTAGTATTAGTGAACACCTGGATAAACATATGTTGTCTTGTGAAGTCAGCACTGTTGAGTCCAAGGGAAATTTTACCTCGTAAAACTTTTGGAGTTTTTTGAATAGATGCATGTGGATAAGGTTAATCTATATCCAGTAGATAAAGTCTATCTGAATTTTTAAAAGGCTTTTGACAAAGGGGTCAAGACAATCATGACATTAGAGGGAAGGTATTGGTAAAATAATTGGTTAGAAGGATGCAGAGAGTAAGAGATCAGGTAAATATTTGGAAGTAAGATTCACTGGGGTTACTGAATTGACAAACTACATCAGTATCAGGAAATCTTCTGAGCTGAAGATACTTGGATGTGCAGTTTAAAATACACAGGTCATGTTGTTACTCTTCCCTAGGTGTCTGCGTATGAGTTGCAGAGTGAAGGGTGGGCTCTTTCAAAGATCTAGCGTGCAGTAAATCGACACATCTCAAACACTGTTGGAAGCCTTAAGAAACATCTACTAACACTTCTAGGCATAATTGAACAGCACTAGAATTGCTGAGAAATATTGCTGTAAATCAATATTAGAAGAAAGTAAAACTCTTTTTTCTTCAGAAGTGACATTTTGAAAGCTCACTGAAGGTAGTGACTTCAAGGTCTACAGCGGCAGTCCTTGGGCTGGCTTGAATTCTCCTGGCTCATTTAGAGGGATTTTCCTAATGGCATGAGCTCTTGTGCCAAGGACTGGTAGGGACTTCCTTGTCTGTCGAACTGCTGTTTGTTTATCTCTTTTTCTATCTTTTTAGCCCTATGTTTGGTTTTTGCTAATCTAACTGCTCCAGAGCAATTTATCGCCTCTTCTGCTTATAGTCTGCTGGCCACCAGTTCGTTGCTCGATTGCAATGCTCGTTGCCCTAGGGATGCAAAACAAGTGAGGTTGCCCAGGGGGAGTGGCTAATAGAGGAAATACAGAGATCTTCCGCATATTTTAGAGTTGTGTAAATTTTACCCTATTTAAAATATTGTAGATTCATCACGTATTCCTGTGGGCTCTGAACGACTGTTTTTATTATATCAAGCTTTTAGTTGACAGTGTTGTGTAATCAGGAACTGCACTCCAGCTGCGGGCCATGTGGCATGATCTCGGAGATCACCAGTGACACATGTACTATAGTTTAAAAAAGGTGCTCATATACTTAAAAAGAGCTTATCCTAGTTAAACTTGTTGCCATGCTGCCTGTCAAAGCATCTACTGTTGTAAATAATTTCTCTTCAGTCTATACTTTTTGTAGCGCAGAGCATCTTTAAAAGAAAACACGTTCGGTTCAAATATTGCTGTTTTCTCTCTATATCCAGTTCTCTTTGGAAAGAGCTCTAAGAGGTTGAAGAGAGGATATAGTTGAATCTCACCTTCACTGACATTTGCAAATTATTAATATGCAAAGGATGTCATGATGTTAAAGAGAAAACTCAAAAGACTTAGCAAAAGTGTTCTCAGCTACGAAAGGGTCTTTCATGGCTGTAATCATCTGGTATTTTTTAAATTTGGGTTACAAAACATATAAGGCCAGCGTGAACAGACAGGAAAGCATAAATTTATTAGCTTTGTGTTTGCTGCAGTGCTATTGTGGGCAGTCATCTACAGAGACCTGTGTCTGGATGAAAGATGTAGACATGCAGGAGATACTGCACTGTTCTGTTCCGTTCCTGCGTGGTTGCTGGCCCAAAGACACAGCAGACTTTCTTAGGGAATCCGTGTTAATCAAAAGTAAATCTCTTGAAGACTATATCTGGGCTTTGTTGCAGTTCTTTTTCCCATTAAAACCTGAGAAAATGTATGATCTGGTTATGTTTCTTCTCACAGGCTTGCTCTGGCATGCAGCCCAGTGAAATTAAATGCTAAAGATACCAGATTTAGTTCTGTGTTGGGTTTTTTTTCTAGCTGATTTCCTTGGTTCTCTATTTTCTTATCCTCCAGACTTTCAGCTGTAAGAGCTGTGAAGTGTTCAGAAGATTTAGAAATACTAGGCAGCAATTTCGTTTTGACGATACAAGTAGTTTATAGCCATGCTGTTCTGCCTATCTTTTATATTATTTCCACTTGTGTGTGACTTTAGCAGCCACAATCTTCAAAGAGTCAAACTAAGATGAACAGCTCATCTTTTGAAAGCTAAGATTCAAGCTGTCAGATAACAGAAAGGATTGATGTTTAGCTCTGCTGGTTTTGGAAAGAGTAGCTATTAAAAGCACATTCTAATTTGAGTTGGCAGAATAAGGATCACACACAGTCCCAAAATACCAGTGAACACTGATTTTAATGTTTCATTGCTTTGGTGTACAGGATGGCTCTGTGTTCCATTGAAAAACAGAGAGTCAGCTTTCCCTTCGCACTATATATAGTATTCCTAGGGCAACAGCATAAGAGCAGTAATGGGTGGAAGTTTAACACCCCCCCACCCCCAATTAATACTGAATTTAGTCATAAAAGTAGCCTACCTCTTCACGGGGACTAGAGCCTACCTCTGCAATAATCTAACTGGACTTTCTGAGTGCATCAGATTATTCTGAAGGTCATGTGCTAAGGACAGCGTGTCATTAAGGAACAGGCTGGCGAAGAGACGCAGTCTGCAGTCACTGTGGAGAGAGCGTGCTTCCTTGCGTTTGGGTCTTTGGAGCTGATGGTGGGAGCAACCAGAATCCCCGGCCTGGAAAAAGCCACTGAAAAGGTGTATAAAAAGGAGAATGAGGCTAATTTGTCTTTAATTTTGGGGACCAGGGATGAAAGGAAGGCACAGGCTCTTTGGGGTTGGAAGCCCCCCTCCATAAGAAAGAGGCGGCAGTGGGGGTCTCGGCAGGCTGCAGGCTCTGCGTAAGGGATGAGCTGAAGTGAGTTTGGGAGTCAGTCGTACCCTGAGAGGAGCGAGTGTCTCTGCTGAGAGTCTGAATGGAAGATGTGTGGTCTTTGGGCCTATAAAGGGTAGTCAGGTGGGAATGGACGAGGGCAAAGGGAAAGGAAAAGATGGGAATACCGTCACCCCACCCGTGATGCGAGCTCTCGACTGGGTGACCGTGGTGTCTGTGGAGGGACCAGCAGTGAGAACAGGGGAGAATCCCTCATGCTGAAGCTGTTTGAAATGAGATTAGATGGAGCACTGGGGATCTACCACAGGAATAAAAGCCTTCCGCATTGATGGAGAATGTTTGGCATCTGTAATTGTATTGGTTTAATGATCAGTCTTTACGATTGATCATGTTACTTCATACCTTTTCTAATCACTTTGAAGTTTATTATGGGCCTGAATTTTTCTGCCCGAGGCTCTGCCCGTACTTCCAGTGAGATCAGAGTTGGTTTTGCCATTGACTTTAATGGGACTATGATTGAATCTTAAGTCAGGTAGCTATCCTTAGGCTAAGTAAACAGTGGCTTGTGTAGTTGGGGAAGCTGGGATAAAACAAGAAAGGGGGTCAATTTATAGTACTTTAAGTGCTCGCTTCTGGCTCCCTGTGTGGACAAGTAGAATAGTCTACCTTGCACCTAATGCATGCTAAAAGTGCCTATATGGAGAATGAGCACATGGAAAGTAGCGTGCTTTTAATTGAGACACAGTTTGTGTCTTAGTAAGATAGGCTATACAAGCCCCAAAGGGGCAGATAATCAAGAAGTGCATGATATGAATGAGAGCACAGGGTATTCGGGAGCACATCACTATTTGAAAGCATAAAAGCATTCTGAGAAATGAGTGAAGTAAAACTCCTCTGTCACAGCAGTGGAGGTTCAGATGTGTGGGTGCAAGCTGACTTGTGACCCCAGCTGTAAGCATATTCCAGCAGCTGCAGCAAATTGCTAAATCATTCTTGGCTAATGCTGACATCAAATTATCTAAATAATTTTTGTAAGGTTATCCTTTGCCATAGGGACAAATACATAAGTCTTTATATGCCTTCTGCCCTATTCCCTTGAGCTCTATTTGTCTTAATTTTAAAATGAAGCACTAGTTCTTTGGCATCTGAGCTGTTCCCCTCATTACCTGATTTTTTTTTTTTTTTTTTCCTCCCCAATAAGTCAACTTGCAATTAATTCGGAATGCTGAACTTGTGACTTTGCAGATGCCAACACAGTAAATAACTGGGATATCATCACGGGCATGAGATAGTGACTCTCTGGGGAGATCAAAAAGAAATGAAGGTGTGAGAAAATGCTGCCATTATTATCTGCAAGTAGGTTAGCTCAATGTCACTGCAGCAAATTCTTGTGGCTAGTGGAAGTCATCTCTTAGTACCAGAGAGCAGTCCTGTCCCCAAATACCTGCTAAAGAACATCAGTAAGAACATTAAAAACAGATTAAAAACAAAACCCAAAATACTTAATGCTCTTAAGTCTTTGATTGTACTATTGTGACAATGTATGGTGGCAGTTTTCTCTTGGATGCATCATTCTCTCTGGAAAAGTAGAGGAGAACATTTGAGGGAATTCTACAGCTGGTATCAAGGAAATTATTTCTCTAATATCTGTGCAGCTGTGCCTACACGTGCCTGTTGAAAATTGTGCTTTTTAAGTTGATCTGTCATGTGGACCTGACAGCAAAAATGTGTTGCTGATGATTTTATTTGCTCGCTATCCATTAATGAGAGCAGGGGAAGTAAAGCGCCCGGGCTGAGCGTGCCCTGATCTGCTCTCACCAGCGTTCACGGTCATCAGCACCTCTCTGGGCTGCCGTCGAGCTGCCGGGATGCATTACTGCAAATCACTGAGCGACTGGCGTAGTCTTCAGGTGCTGCTCAGGGCTTGGGACATTCCAGATCCAGTTTTATCTGAATGCTGGCAGCCTGCCATGCATTTGTGTGAGCTTGACTGCAGAAGATCAGAGGACAACCCTGAAAGCAGTTCAGCTGTTTCTTGCTCAGAGCTGAGCTGGGGAGATAATGTTGCCCGAGACGCACTCTTGCACAAGGGGCTGGGTCATTTGATGTGTTTCTTTTGAGGGCCGGTGAGTGGGGAGGAGCAGCACAGCTTCTGGGCTGTGCCACCGAGAATACCGAATGTTCAAAGCATGCCAGGTAGAGGCGAGCACTAAGTAGGAACCAGCGACTCCTCGTTCAAAGAAGGCCGGGAGAGGATCGGCGCAAGGGAAGGCGTTCGCATCCAGATGGGCACAAGGACTGCACCAGGCTGGCGGTGTCCGCGCCAGGACAAGCAGAAAAACCCACGTTGTCATGGTCCTCACGCGTGCGCTACAGAGCTGGTCAGCTGCAGAGGGAAAGCCCTCCTGGTCTCTCTGTCAGGCATGGAGTAACCTCCTCGCGGTCTGCTGGGGCGGACGCTGTGTGGTAGCCTCGAAGCCACTGCTGGAATGGCATTGCCTGCAGGAGTCCCTGTCTGGATTGGGACTTAAAGGAAAATACACTTGCGCTTCCAGTACTATTTGTAGAAACTTGCTGACGCACAGCGTTTGTCCCCAGGTTTCTCAGCTTCTAACCAGCCTGTGAAACGTCAGAAAGCTGGACAGGGCTCCTATCTTTACAAATGGGGAACAGAAAATTCCATTTACTTCTAATATCTCTCCTCATGAGGAGCACAAGATGGGCAGCAGGTTTTTGGCTGTGTTAGGTTGTCAGACCAGCCGTAATCAGCATGTTTTATGTTTCTACGTGGCTCGTGGCCACCTGTATAATGTCCATCTGTTGAAGCGGGCGTGATGCCTACTGACACTGCGATCCGGATCATTTGAATGAGGCATGGGTTTCCAGGAGGTGATGATGTTCCTGAAGGACGGTTTGCAGTAGCATACAAATGCTGTCCCTTCTGCATGAAGTCCTTCCCATGCACCGCTCTCATGGCAGCGCCGTTCACTTCTCGTTACTTTAACGCATTTGGGGAGATTCGTCTAGAAGACATGTAAATGCATTGTGGCAATGATAGCAAATGAATATTCAGAGACAGTCCCTGGCCCTCTGTGCAATTTTAATTTATTCGTCTTAGAGCTGTGCAGTGCTCTTCCGTGAATGGTAAATTTGCTGAAAAATGCAGTTTTAGAATAACCACATCTATTTGCCGTCTGAAGTGAAATCAGTTAACTAGCTATAAGTGGGAAAGGACATGGTGAAACGGGCTTTCAGGAGTGACAGAGGACCCGTCTGCCTTGCCCTCAGCCAAGGTGCAAGGACCCCATCACATCAAGCTGTGTGCTCAAGTTCCCTTTACTGCGAAAGGACGTTTGAACCTGCATCGCCCACCTCCCAGTGCATGTCCCACATTATGGGGAGGGCAATAGGCCAAAAGCCTGCTGCTGGTCTTACTCTACCTTTTAAAAGCAATTAGGGTTATTAGAACAGGGTTTGGATACTAAGGCTCTGCGTGCCTAGGTGAATTTTGAAAATATTCAGCTAGGTTGTTTTTCGGGTTTGGTTTTGTTTTTTGTTTTTGGGGGTTTTTTGACCCTCACTCAGTGACTGTGTTCTGATGGAGTGGAACAAGTTTGATAGGATGGACCCAACTCCTGTACCTGATAATCTGACAGGTTGTTCTGCTACTCCTTTGGAAGAGAGAATGGTAAAGCCTGTTTTGGGGAACACCTAGTTAAAGGTCTGATAGTAAAGGATTGAGAGGGCCCACATGAGAAGGTACAACCAGGCAGTGAATTTCGCCAGGGCACCTTCATCATGGCTGGCCTTCTGTATTCAGCTGTGTCTTGGCTATTTCTACAGAAAAGAATGCCAAATGCAGTAAGTTATGAAATGATTGCAATAAGTTATGACATGATTTTTATTGTTTTGTTTTGTATGTTCAGGTTGAATTGATTTCTTGCTTGAAAAGCAGTGACTTTGTCTACATTAGCAGATAGCACCATGCTGTAGGAGCAGATCTGCAGAGCAAAACAGTAACGAAGACCTGGGTAGATTTCAGGGTGTTTACTTCAAAACAACTTTATTCTAATCCTATGTGAAGGAAATTTTGAAAGAAACTCGTAGCAAATCAGGAGACCAAATATTGCATGTTGAAAATGTTAACAAAACCTTGCAACTTACTAGGAGTATTTTGAGTTTTCTGCCAAAACAAAGACTTCAAAAAAACTGGTGCATATTCGTGAGACATCGCAATGCTGTTGAAGCTGTATTTTTTTTTTGTTGGTGATTGTTTCAGTTGAAATTTTATCTGGTGCTTCTTGAGGTCATCTGGCATCGTGCTTAAACCTGTGTATGTTGCGCTGTGTGTGATTCTTGCTATTGTTTCAAAAAGGTCTCTACATAAAATTGATCTCTTCATAACCATTTAAAAAATGTATTCTTATACCTATCTCTCTGCCTGCACCAGAGAAAGGAAAAAGAAATCCAGTGCTGTTGTCTCAACTTTCTTGTTCCAGCTCCTCTGCTGCGTGACTGTGAAATCAGTCATGACACATTTGCTTGAGCTGCAGGAAACTGAGAGAGAGGAAGCAGCAACAAGGGCAAGATGGGCATTTGGGAGCTGAGAAAAAAATTAGGGATCATATGTGGGAGAGCAACCCAGCTGCAATGAAAAGAGTGCGTGTGGGGCTTGTGCAGAAGTGTTTTTTAATAGAGTAAACTTTGCCTGCATGCTGAAGTCTATAGATACTGTCACGTGGTAAAGGCAGGGAGGACTTAGTGGTGCTCTGAAGATTATGTGGACTCTGAAAGAAAGCAGATTATCAAGAGTAAACCTTAGTGACTTTCTCATGCAAAGGTACCCTCCAATGCAGTCGACACCCCAGGACAGCAAGTGTTCCTGTTACTTAGCAAAATTGTGGTTTAGGTATTGTATTTTACCATGACTCTGGCTGATCTCCGTATGAGTTACGTTCAATGATACCTATTCGAGATACTTTCATTTTTTACTGAAATGTGATTTGTTTAGTGTCAGATGTCAAGACAGGTCAAACATCAGTGCAGGTTGTACTGTGTGTGAATGGCCTAGGATTTCCTGCCAGATGTCTCACTCATCTTGACATATCCAGAAGCGTATGGCAAGGAAAGGTTACAGTCTTGACAGGATACTGTTTTTGGAGTAGTATGTAAGTCTAACATCAGGGATAAAATAGACATCAGCAAATAGCTATTGGCAATTTAACAAATTGTGACCTGATGCTTTTATATCAAGAGATGAGAAGATGATCATATTAGAGAAATAATCTGTACATAGACATTGCTTTTCTCATAGTTGCCAACTAGTCTCTCCTTTAACTTGCATACTACAAATACCAGCTGCTTTTAAACATGTTTGGTGCCTGATGCTAAATTTTTGTGGTGCCACTTACCCTAAACAATTCATTGATTTTTGGCTTATTGTAACAAAGGACGTTCTTTGAGATTTCTCTCAGTTCCAGAAAGACAATTAACTGCTATGGTAGTGCAACCTAAATCGCTATACAGGCATAACAAAAACCAATTCTTACAAGTCTTGCAAGTTTTATAAGTCCAAGTTTTCTATTTAAATATTTCTTGGTATTGCTTGTTCAGCATGTAACTTGGATTCTTTTTTACTATGCCTATAAGAAACAAGAACAACACAGACTTTAACATTTCTTTTAAAGATTCCTGTGCCTGAAAAATTAAGTTGGTCTTCGGACAAATCAAAAATGTCACTAAAAGGATTGGTTTTCAGGAATATTGTCAGTGTTCATTCAGTTTTTTTAAAAGATTGAATCAGAAATATTTGGTGTTTTGGAGTTAGCAGGATGCCAGATAGTCTTCAACTGTCTATTCAGGTTTATGTTTTCGGAAGAGGGGCAGTGTCAGACAGTCAGAAGTTTGTCTGGACTTTCTCGGGGCTCAGGAAAGGTGTGCAGTTAATTGTAAATCTGGGTACAAAGAGCAGCTTTTAGCTGGATTTTGAAAAGACTGGGAAAACCTAGGTGTGACCAACTTGTTTTTCTCTGTTGTTTTACAGGTTCCAGAATCTGCTGTGGTCTCGAAAAGCGTTTGTGGACAGCGTGAAGGTGTATAACCGCAGCTACATCTACATGCCAGCCTTCTCAATGAAGACAGGGACAGGACCCTCCCTACGTGTCTATTACACCCTGGAGGACTTTGGTGCCAAGCAGGCGGTCCTTTTTGCCAACCCCAATTTCCTGCGTGACATTGGGAAGTTCTGGAAGAGCAAAGGTATCCATGCCAAACGGCTTTCCACAGGACTTTTCCTCGTCAGTGCTGCCCTCGGCCTGTGTGAAGAAGTAACAATTTACGGCTTCTGGCCGTTCTCGGTGGACCTGCACGGGAAGTTTATTAGCCATCACTACTATGACAATGTCTTGCCTGATTCTGGATTCCATGCCATGCCGGAGGAATTTCTACAGCTCTGGTTTCTTCATAAAAGTGGTGTACTGAGAATGCAGCTAGAACCATGTGAGGACCCTTTAATCCAGTCTTCTGCCTGAGGATCGTAGGAGGCAGTTTGGGAGATCCAATAGTTTTTAATTTCCATGCTCTCCAACAGAGAGTTCTGTTTTCTGTTGATTCTTTTTAAAGGGAAAATAATCGTGGGTCTGCATGGACCATAAAAATGCTACTTGAAGGCCAAATGGAATACATCCTTAATGTATAGTGCTTTATGGAACTGGGGTGGGGGAAGCAAATCTCTCCATCGAGTCCATTCAGCAGCATTGTGAAAATCATGTCAGAAGCAGCACAGCTGAACTTTCTGGGGGACGTTTTTAAATGACTGATGTAAAAAGGGCATTAAGGCTCAGAGAGTCACAGAGCCACCCACAAGCTTTTGCTGACAGTGCCAAATATGACTGTCTGTTCAAAAATCCATTTCATTCCAGATTGGCACCTCATACAACTTTCCTTTTTTTTTTTTCCCTCTGTTTGGGGGTGTGTGTGAGTAGGAGAGCATGTGTGTGTTGTTAACTTTCTTTGTTTCTTTCCTTTTTCTTTTTTTTTTTCCTTTTTTTTCTTTACTTTTTTTTTTTCTCCCCCCCCCCCCCCACCCCCGGAAGGAAAAGGAAAGGTTTAAAAGCCCCAGGAGCGGAGTACCATAAGCTCCTCTGAAGACTCTTGGGAAAGTGAAGGGTGCTAAGAATCTGGTTAGAAGAATGTCCTAGGAATGCCCTGCTACTGAGTATGGATGAACCTACCTGTTGTAGGTTTTATCAGGATAGTTTAGGTCATTGCACTTATAGCTATGCTAATGCTATACTGTGGGCAAGAGCTGGTTAAGGGAAACTGGTCTGAAAATACTGGTTTTGTAACAAACGTTTTAGTGAAGTGCAGCCTGGTTTCAGTTGACCTGCTGCAAGATTTCCACAGTAACTTTTGTAGTAGGGATGGTTCCTGACCTGTTTTGCTGTCCAGCCTTAGGGATTAATTCTGTATTCATTTGGACTCCAGATGTTCATTGACTGTCAAGGGGATTTGAGGTGTTCAGTGGAATGCAGAATGAGGTTCTTCATTTGCTTATGGCAGAAAAATTGCAGAAATGAATGTAAGTGTCATTTAAAATGAGTTGAAGCTTCGAAAATCCTTGCTCTTTGTGTGACTAGTTCTTCTGCTTGGATTGTAACGTTAGCCTTAAAGACTTGTACTTTTCTCGCAAGATTCTCTCTGGTTAAAGATAGTCTGGAAAATAAAACAGCCTTTGGGAGCGCTGAAAAGCTGCATAGCCAGCAAGAAAAAAGAAAACGGCAGGCCCTTACGTAAGGCAGCCTCTCTCCTTGCAGTGGGTGAATTATGTCAGTGTGCGCATTGCGCGCGCGCTGCTCTGGCCAGCACAGCGCCTGAAGGACTGTTTTATTTTGGGTTATTATTTGGGCAGCAGATGGTCCTATCGCCATGTAAATGAGAAGTCTTTTTTTTTGTTTGCTTTGGTTTAGCACTGTAGGACAAGAAGAGAATACCAGCTCAGTCCATGGTGCAATTTCAGCTGCAAGATGTCATCATCATTAACTTTAAAAATCCAGATCAGTGTTCTCTTTCTTATCTTTCCATCGTTATTAGCTGAAATTCTAGTCAAAATGTTGAAACGACAAAACTGTCATCAGGTTTCCACAATTTCCTGTGCTACCTGTTTTAGCTCCAAAGTGCTAGTATTCTGGGGGATGTGTCCTATCATATGTTGACAACGTCTCTCTTTGTAGACTACCAGCTGCAAGTTATATAGATATAATTAAAAAAAAAAAAAAAAAAAAAGGCAAAATCCATGGCTCTTCTTTAAATATGAATAATTCAACTATCTACGTAGGACACACGTAGAAAAAAAAAATCATGTTTTGCTTTTTAAACCTATGTTTCATAATAAAATCTTCTTTCTAAATATGGATATTCCAAGCATAAAGTGGGCGCCGTTCCGTAGGATTACAGGGCAGTGCTAAACTGTAAAGTTGGAAATTTGGATTAAAAAGCATTCTAGAGATTGTTCTGATAAAATCCGAATGTGCTTCTATAACCCATTTTATCATTGTCCATATTTTTGTTAAAGGTACAGTCAACACACTGATGGGACATCACTCAATAATTCATTCCCTTTCATTGTGTTTGATCTATGATGTGGATACTCAGTGAGGAAGGATTTGAAAGTAAAATATTTTCTTTACTGCTTGTTTTGGCAGAATTGTGCTGAGCTGCCTTTCTTGGAGAAGAAGAGGTGCCTGTATGTTTTTTATTGTGCACATCAGGTTTTGCATTTTTTAGTGCTTTAAAGATTACATTATCTGTGAGAACAACAGTCAGAATATGGTGTGCTAAAATGGCACTGCAGCAGTATGCCAGCATTTCCTTGGGGGGGGACGGGACGGGGGGGACGCGGAGAGTAGGGGGGAACTGCCTCTTTGCTGGTCATTTTTTTGTATTTTTACCAATACTTGGGAATTTAGTTCTGAACTTCTCTGACAGCTCTCCAACCCTTTGGTAATCCTTTTTTCCATGTCTTGGGAAAATAATCGGATTAGAAGAACAAGAGAAAAACATGTATTTTTTTAGGACAACTCTGTGCAGTGTTTCATAATGTCTGGCTTCTTCGTGTTGAGCTGGTGCCCTGGGTATCTGGAGCTGATGTATTCCCCACCCCTGTAAGACTGAGGCAGCCTGAACCTTGTAGCCTGTGGTCTTTGTGAGTCCCTTCTGATGTCTGCTGTCCTGACTTTTGCAAGGGGGTAGCTTCCAAAAAATTATGGGGGTAGGGGAGACCTAGGCTGTGTTTGATGTGTGACTGATGTTGGAGAAATTGATAATTCTGGCTCTATTCACATTTATGTGTAGTGAATATAACTCTCTTACAAAGAGAACCAGATTGGATGGGGAAGTAAAGGCTTCAGGGATAAATAATTTCCTATAACTTCCAGAAAACTGATAGCTGAGAAGAGAAGAGAAATGAAAAGAAATGCCCCTTTTGAGAGAGCAAAACCTGTTTTAGCTGGCTGACTTGTCAGTCCATGCAAACACTGGCCAGTGATCAGCCTTTTGCCAGGCAAGTAAAAAGGGACGTAGGAGAGTACTGCAAGTGTTTTGTGGCAAGAGCAGTCACCAAAAAAAAGGAAAAGCATCTGGGAACGTGCGAGTGGTAGCTGCATGAGAGAAAAGTTGGAGTAAGTATGCTCTGTCCATGCTGCTGCTCAGCGTGAGGCTTGCCTTGTCTAAATCTAGGAGGCCGGCGGGTTGCATGCATAGGATCATCGATGTGAAAAACACCTGGCATTGCATGCAAGGGACTGAGACTGTATCCTTCTTCAGGAGGGTGGTCACACCATGGGATAGGATCATACTTCTGCTTAAGGCACAAGCAAATCTAGGAGGCTAACTGTAAGTGTTAACCGTGAGAAATCGGCATCTTGCAGTCATGGCAAACTTTGGTCAGCGTGATTATATCCATCCAGCACTTGTCTATTCATTGATTCCAGTCCGTTGACGGCAGTGCCCTCAATCAAATCTTATTGCTTGTCTTGCTGTATTTTCCTTGAAGTGAATTGAAATCATAATGTTTATGTGGCTGGTGAAATTCCCTACTCTAGCTTCTCTATTTCCACTGCCAGTCCCTAAATTTCTCTCATAGTGTAGCTAAAGCTGCACAAGTCTTTGCCACGTTGAAAGCTACTGCAATTCGTCTTCAATAAAAACTAGTTCAGACTGGCCAAATGATTTGTTAATGATCCTAGTTACTAATTTTATCGTAGAGGTGACAATGTACAGAGGCACTGGAATCATTGCTCTGCACAGGAAGCATTGCCCCACATTTGTAAGAAGAGTAAATTGAATTCCTTTACAATCGCTGTGCATGGAAGATATTCAGTACTGAAATCACTCTAGATATAATCTTTTTTGAGGTGTATAAGCTTTTGAATAAACCAAGACCAATTTTTGAGCTTGCACCAAAACTATGTAAAACTTCTCCTTCCTGTTGATTATGAAGCCTTGGGATCTCCTTCTAAAGCAGACAAGAAAAAACAGAAGCCAGCAAACTAAAATCATAGAGAAGGGGTATGTGTACACTCATGAGAATAAAAACATTTATAATTTTGGCACAGACCTTGCTATAATACTAAGAACTCTTCTTCGTGAATGTTGTATTTTTATATTTTTGCTGAAATGAAGATACCAAGTTTGGGGTCAACCAGCTACAAAAGTCAAAGATCCAAGCCTCTGTTACAGCTTAACTTTTGTAGAATATAGAAATATTGGCTGTTTTGTTGACTTGACTACTTTCACCTTTTTGTTAGCTTCATCAAAATGGTGTCACAACATACACTGCTGAGTTTGCACCTCTGTGGGTGCTGAAACTAAGCAAAGCATCTGCTTTTTTTAAATTTAATGTCTGAACTGTGATAGTTATGTAAACCCCTTCCTCTATACATCTTGATGGAAAGTAGTTTAATATCTGGATCACCCTTGCCTATAATTAATAAGGACAACATGATCAAGGAAACTTTTGATCTAGAAGTGAGATTGGTGGAGGTGAACGCTATCTCACCATTTACTGCGTGCTTTGGTTCTTTCCTTCAGCTCGATAGATTACTAAGTAGTGGAAGAAGTCCAGGTTACATGAAGGACAGGCAGTTCCTGAAGAGTTGGATGATGCTGGAAAAAAGGAAGATCAAATCAGTGGTGTAACAAATCGGAGTGTAGCAATTCTTGATAAAGATCCCCAGTTCTAAGCAACGGTAGGATATTTTCATCTGGTAATGACTGTAAAAAATGGACTACCTATGACCTACCAATGGTTTTCTGCAGGAGAGCAGCAAAGCAAAATGTTATGAGGAGGGGAAACTGATGGGAAATACAATGGAAGAAAGAATAATGATGAAAAATCTGCCTTTCCCTTCTCTTCTGCCACTCCCCCAAAACACACATATAAAATGGACTAGCCAGCTATTATCCTGAGTCACTGTCTCCTTCGTGAAACGACATGGTGGGATTTCCATTAGCTGATACTTCATAGTAAACAAAATTCATCAGGCCTTGTCCAGAAATGCCTATTCCCTGGCTCCACAGCTGTTTGGGGGATGCTCTGGGCCCAGGCTGTGGCTGTCCTGGTGTGCTGTGACCTCCCTAATGGGACCTGCACCTAATGTCATGTGGTTCCATCACATCTCCCTCTGGGATCATCTGGACTTGTATTTGTGCCCCAAGAAGTCATCCTAAAGGATCTCTCTGCTCTGTCCTTCCTGATGACCATCCTCCGCGGGGTTAGAAGTGCGATTTAAAAAATCAGCCATTGTTTAGCTAATATACATTGTTTTGAACCATCTTTTCTTCTAAAGTGTTCAGAAATCCAACAAGAGTTACCTCCAAATTGAAAATAAAACTTCAGTTGGAGAACAGAAAGGGGATAGAAGGCGGCTGTGGTTTTCAAAGCGATTGTTGTAAAATAGCCTCTCTTCCCTTGAATTCCCAGATTTTGTCACTTGGAACCTATCAGATGTTTGTCTTTTTGGTAGCTTTTGAACAGACCAATTAGTAAAAGACTTACTGGCCTTTTTGTTAAATATTAGCAAACTTATTTTCCTAAGTGTAACACAAATACCCAACAGGAGGCTCAACCTATTCTCCCTAGCTGATACTTCTTTGGCAGCAATGAGAACTTAAAACAGCTACTTATTCCTCCCTGATTATTCATTTTCTTCAGTGTTTATTACGGCAGGTTGAGCCCTAGTGTATTCAGCCTCCTCAGCTTAATGCATATACTTAAAAATGAATCTCACTCTGTCTTTTCAGCTGTAAAGAAAAGCGAAAGTTGTTAATTGAAAATGGTTGCATCAGGTTCCCTCTACAATCAGGAGAGACGGGCACCTCCAGATGGTGATTCATGCTTTTTCGTGAACATGGGCTGCATTCAGCGGTCTCCGCAGGACTCCGCAAACACCCCAGCTGTGTCCGTAAGGCTAAGCTCTGCCGGGCAGAGCACAGCCTTAAGCGTTTTCCCCAGCGGTGTGTAGCTGCTAGTGAGCGTACCGCTGTGGCTTTTTGTCAGGCGCCCACCGACGCCGCCCTAACTGGGGCTCAGGCGTTGCGCGGGGCGGGGGAGGCAGCTCGGTGACCCGCTCCCGGTAGTCCGTGCGGATGATGCCAGCCCGGTCTGAGGAGTTCGGCTGGGTGCTGAGTTCAGCCAACCCTGGCGTGCCGCTTGTGCTCGGGGACGGCGAGTGCTCCTCGCCTGCGTGAAGGCAGCGGTTACGTTCGGAGCAGTAGCACGTAAGGATGAGGCTGTCGACTGCTGCTGGGGCTTGGCAGTCACCGGAGCGGCTCCGTTTAGATCTGCTGTGGGTACGATTCAGCAAGGGCTGTTGCTGACCAGGTCCGAGATCATTACCCGCGGCGAGGTTAGCACTCTCCTGCTTCCCAGTCAGAAGTGCTGGGCTTACTGGAAATGATGGCAGCTCGTCCCTTTGGAGACCGGCCTGCTGCTTGCCCTGAAACACTTCTGATCCCTGGCAAATCTCAGAAGGGCTTGTTAAAACTGCATCTTAAAATATTCTACACGTACTTCCTGCTGCTGCTGAGTTGGTCAGCTTTCTGTTGAGCTGAATATTTATCCTGGTTGGGTCCCTCTAAGGCAAGCGAACCTTCAGCACTCAGACCACCTGGAATTTACTGTGTTATTTGCTGTCTTCACCTTCCAAGTCAACCCCTTTTTTTCTTTTAGACAAATAGATTTAACTACTGAGAGTGAATCCAAAGTGAGTATAAGAAAGCAACACCACAAGTAATTGTTCTCTGGTTCATGAATAAGCTGGTGTTCAATAAAACACTAAAGTACCTTTTGAATAATTCCCGTTGGTTGCTAATTGTATATTCAATGAATTGTTTTGCTGAGATGGGGCCCATAGCAAAGACGAGTTGCATCGTTTGCTGTTTATTGGAAGGGAGCAGTTACAGATGCATCGTATATTTTAAGCTAAATTCTTACCAAGAAGTTAGGGAATCCACATATTCTGTGAGAAGCTTTGTTACTGTGTGATTACCTTGGTAATAAAGGAAACTTTTTTACTGAAAACAGACGCACAAAGGAAAAGAGATTTTGATTAGAACAATATGATCTGGAGCACTGAGACTCAGATTTGTGTCCCTGCTCGGATGTCTTCGACCAGGCTCTCAGTGTGCTGCGAGAGTGCCATAATCACGACTTCTTTTTCTTCTCTGCATGTATTAATTTTTATAGAAAATGCTTGAATGCTTTTTTTATAACCTCTACGTGCACTGAAAGTAAACACTCCTTTTTGAAGAGTGCAAGTTTTCTTTTCGGATACCCATAGCTTTCAGTATGCAGAGCCAAACTGACAGAAGATGTCCGGTTTTCAGGAGAACGCTGTTCTGGAATAGCCTGGCAGGGCTCCTGCAAACACGCGAGTTGATGGCTGCCTCTTGAGCTGTAGAGTTTCGGCAGATGATACAGCGTGAGCTGCACTGACAATAAAAAAAAGATATTTTAGCCACAGCTCTGCCTGCTTGCTTGATGCCTCCCATGTGCTGAGTGGTATTTCTTAGTTCTGCGAGGGCTCTTCAAACGTGGGCTTTGATCCTGAATATCATACGTTGACTAATTTTAAAGGACTGGACTTTGAATGTACTGAAAACTGAAACGAGCATTGAAATGCCTGGAAATAAGTCCTTTAATGTATCATTTGGTCAGGCTGCATGGTTTGGCCTGTTAAAAAACAGACCTGTCTGTATCCGAAGGCTATTTTATCTGAGTATGAGACTTGCATATATGAGGAGGTCACTGGAAGGTGAATGAATGTCTGATGCTGCATAGGGCAAGGACTTCCAAAAAACACTGTGTTTCTATTTATGTCAATAATGAAATCCCCATTGAGCCAATATTGGATTAGGTCAGCATTCAGTGCTCTTGAAACTCCTACCCCATAAGCATTTCCAAGAATTGTTCCATGCACAGGCAGAAACAGTAGATTTTTCTTTTGTTCATGCTCTTCACCTTGCATTGAAAATGGAAGGAAGTGTCAATCAGAACTCTTATTTACCCTTTTTAGAGGTCTCTCTAGACTCCCTGAATAATATACAGGCACACAATTATATAAATATAAACAAAATGGCCTATATATAAATATAAACAACATAGCCTTAAGTTCATAGCTCAAACACGGATTAGTATCTTAAAGAATTACTTTTAAATCATTTAGTAAAAAAAAAAATTGCACAAATTTTACATGTGAAAAAAGATCCCTTTTTTTTGTCCTAAAATACACTAATAACTGGACAACATTACTTTAGAGATATGTGAGTGTTTCCCCTGGATTTCAAGTTATTCTGCATTTCTAGCTTTGCATTCAGGTCTATGCTTCTGCAAAGCTTCCATTTTTAGACTACTCCATGTCCTGTCCTTAGATAAAAAATTAAATGTTATACTCCAAATGTAGTCAAAAGAGAAAGAAAAAGTCAGGACAGAGGTTCAGGTCTTCTGAAGTCTGTTACTGTTTTTGTACTGCCATTTAGTCGTGGTGTCTAAAGAACTAGGCAAAGATCAGAAAGGAGATAAATATGCAAGATGACACAGTCTTTCTCGTAAAGATAAAGGGATGCAAGCACGTATTTAAATGCTTGCCTGAATTGGGACCTAAAGTTATTAACAGACGTTAGGTCTTTATTCTTTCACTTCTCTTTCCCTTGGTTCTTCTTGTACTGGGGTGAAACCTGCTGCGTTCACAAGTTGTTTAAAATCTCCTCTGCACTACGGTGAACTTTCCTTTGGGCTCTAAACCTAAAAACGTAACAGAGAGACATAAACCACTTCAGGTTTATTAATACCGAGTGCAGGCAAGCTTGTATGCAGTATTTCATGTCTTCCTAGTATTAAGTACTGTATTAACTCAGAATTAAAATGAAGGCTTTCTCATTTCTGATACCACTTACCCCAGAATGTTTGAAATCTCTCTTCCTGCAGTGATTTCTCCGTCAGATGAATGGAGATTATATTTAGCTTAGATGTTTTGAGATTAGGTAACTAATGCTT
This sequence comes from Astur gentilis, assembly GCF_929443795.1. NCBI lineage: Eukaryota > Metazoa > Chordata > Aves > Accipitriformes > Accipitridae > Astur > Astur gentilis. The sequence continues at coordinate 10,527,468 of NC_064897.1, read as the reverse complement.
GGGAAGTAAAGTGAAAAAAACCAGAAGTTTTATAAAATGTAAAGGTTTATCTGTTTTGAACAGTGAAATCCAGCAAATGAACAAACCTTTATATCTGACTGAATTTATGCTTCTGTGTTAAAATCCACCCTCATTGTTATTAAGTACAAGAAGGACATTACCTTCAGATAACGCATAGATTGTAGGAAAGTGAAAAGCCATACATTTTAATGAGAAAAAAGGTTTTCTTCTCTCTGCCCTACCCTTCAATTTATAAGCCAAATTTGCAGCTCTCTTTCTTTTACTGTTCTGAGTCCTGTCAAATCCATAGAATTGCCTAGATTTTAACCAGCTGTCTGCTCTCAAAGCTGAGGGAATTCATCCTGTGAAAATTTTAAATTAACATATTTTAAAGCAATGCCAGATTATGCTACCTAGTTAAAGGTTCCTGTTCCGTAAGCTACTGATTTTTTTCCACAAGCGTAGATCACGTGTAGTTATGCTGTTCGCTGGTTGTTTTTGTAAGGCAGGTATCTTACTGCATTTCAAATGTCTGCTGTGCTAAGGTGTCTGAGTCTGAAATCAAATCATGATCCAAGTCATGTCCTTGTTTCAGCAAGTTGTGTAGAAGTGATCCATGTGCTGCTCTATCAAGTATATTGTATGAGCCAAGTGAAAGTGAAAAAAGGATTTTTCTACAGTGTGAAGCCTCACAATTGAGTGAGGAATTAGATATCCTCAAGTAATTTATTGTCCATGATGGTCTGATGCCTGGCTAATGTTTCCATTCATTGTCAGATAATTTTGTTAGACTTTATTGATGTAATGATATGATCTTTTCCCCCTGCTATTCGACTGCAATTTTTCTTTTCTGATGGTTTTTGCAGGGAAGAAATCTTTCTTTATTCTCATTTTTGTTTTAATCATGTTTTATATCTAAGGCTTAATTCTAGTCTCAGCTGCTGTTTGTCTTAAAAATGTTGGTCTTATGCTTTTTTCCTGTGTTGTGCACAGTATCTTCTTTTCGTAACACTACGTATGATGGTCGACAATGAAGTCTCGACAAATCATGTTTCTCTTGACCATTAAAAGACTTTGAGAACTAAAAATTCTTCTGGCTTTAATAAGTCTGGCTGTAAGTGTCTTTGGGTTTTAGCCCAAATTGCACCCAGTCAAATCTTGAATCTTTGCGATACCTTAGTGCGCTCATAGTCAATCAGGCGTCAACAAAATATAAATTCGTTTCCAAAATTGCTTTCAACCTCAGTGAAAAACAAGGAATCTTTAATAAACCTTCTTAATAATGGCCTGCAGCTACCACGGTGATAAAAATATTTTTAATATTCGTTTTATGTCTCCTGGAAGTTACAAGCTCGGACAAGGATATAAACAACTCGAATCAGTATGAGTCGAGTTGTGCTCTTGTTTTTGGTACATGTATGCTTTCCATTGACCTTACTATTTTTCATTTTTTCTTTTGTTTGCATCTCAGTGAATATCTCTCAGATTCTCTTCCAATACTTCAATTATTACTACATGTAACGTAGAGGAATTGCTCTTGGTAAGGTTTCTGTTCCACTGGAGAGTTTACCAGTAGTCTGCATTTGAAGTGAAAGGGGGTTTACCCTCCTCTTGGGGGAGAACTGTTCGGGTGAGAAGGCAAGGCATTAAAAGCCCCTGCCCGGCTCTCGTCTTGCTCGTGCTGCGTACCTGTGCCGGGGGCGGAGGGCAGCCGCTGGCTCCCGAACCTCCTGGGGCTTCGGGAGATGCTCAGAGGTGCCGCCGGGGCTCTACCTTGTGCTGAGCAGCGGGGCCGGCCCGGCACAGGGCTTTGGGGTGGTCCTGGGGCTGCCGGGTGCTCGCAGTCCGGCCGGGCAAGAGAAGAGCCAGCGGGGCAGCAGAAGGCGATACGGGCCCCGGGACGAAACGTGCAGCGCGGCGCCAGCCCTCGCTTGGTGGGGCTGAGCAGGGGCCGCTGCCGTCTGCTTCCTCCCGCGGGCTCCCTGCCCGGCGGGTGCCATGGGGAGCCTGGTGCTCCGGCACGGCCGGCCTCGCTGGCTCTGCCGGGAAGCAGAGTTCTGAGTCTGAGGAGTAGTCTCCCGGCTGGAAACGCCTGGAGCCCGGTGGTGTCGTCCCCTGCCCTGCCTTTCCTGGTCCTGAGCAGCTTGTCGCCGGAGCTGGGTGCCGGGAGCTCCCCTTGGCCGAGCGGGTCCGTGCCGCAGCGGAGCCGACACATCTGCTGAGGGACAAGCCGGCAAGTGTCTGGGCCCTCTTGAAAGCGGCAGAAGCTTCAAGTGCAACAGCTGTAGCAACATGGCTCTCTTTCCCTTGTTGTGGAAGGGAAGGCAGTGCAAAACTCTTCCATGCCATGCTTCAGCCGCTTACAGGTCACGAGCAAGACAGTTTGCTGTAAATTCTGGGGTTTCGCCCTAAGCGTGGGATAGAAACACCTCCCGGTTTTATTTCAAAACCTAGATTTTTTAAAAAAAGATGTATTTCAGGACAATTATGAATATCTAAGTTAGCAACTGAAATCTCCTAGAGTCATTTTCATCTTCTCCAGCTCTGGCAGTTCAAGGTGACGCAGCAATCCTGCCTTCATGGTGGAAGTCCTTTAAGGACTTCTAAACCTTTCTGTTTCTTACGCGTACCAGACACCTTGCTTTAACCTGCGTTAGTGCTGGTTCCATCTGGCTATTTCCGAAAGCTCAAGAGAAAAACAAAGAAACAAAGGCACAAAGGAAATTAAAGGTGCTTAGCTGTGATGTTTTTATAGGGTGGTACGTTGCTTTGATAATGAACTGTGAAATGTAGCATGCGGATGATGATGATGAATGTAAAAGACTGCATGTGTTTTTATTTGAATGTCGTGTCCATGAGCTGGATTATTAGTATGACCTCTGTAGTGTAAAAATACTGAAAAGAGAAGTGAAATGGAAAGAAGGTATTTCTAGCAGTTTTTGCAGTGAACCACATCCTCTTTCGTCTGTCTCCCTTTTCACAACCACACTCGGATTCCAGTAATGCAAACTTTACTGTTAGGATGGTAATAAACAAACTGCTCTCTTCCTAAAGTTAAATACATTTCCTTCCAGCGTTGCAAGAGAAAATCTATGTACATTTCCAGCAGATCAGACTTCTTCCCAGGTGTGGGCTCATAGGGCTGCACTGGCTGGGAGATAAGTTGGGGTCACTGATGATGCCATACCGTGTGTTTCCTGCCCACAGAATTCAATAGTCTGTTCCCGTGCCAGGAAATAAGTGACCGTGCTTTGGTACGGATTGCTGCTTGCTTATGGCTGGAAACTGAAGTGCAAGCTAAAATGCCGTGAGCTCCCTTCCATTTCTTGTAGGTGCAGACAGGCACGCGACTCGAGGAAGAAGTTTTGAACTTGACTGGAACAGAAATGGGCCAGGCAAAGGTTTTTCAAAATTATTACTTTTGCATTTACCTGACTGAGGTATTCATGAGAAGTCAGTGATTTCGGGAAGGACTGACATTTGTTCCCTTATCCCTGAGTTGCAGTGATCCTGAAATACCTGCCCAGCCACAGGGACCTAGGGAACCCACAGCTGGCTCATCACTGGGGTTATTATACCAACTCCCTGGTGTTTTGCTTTGGGACAAAATAGGTTATTTGAAGGCAAGCAGCCCAGGAAGCATTGCTTGAAGGATCGTGATTGGCTTCTGCTTGTCTCCACCTGTAGCTGCAAGGTCCCTGCTCTCCCCTTCCCTGTCATACCATCTGCACATCTCGGACCTCCTGCTCTGTAGCTGACCCTATCTGCAAGGCTGGCTATGAGAGAGGGCAAGCCTTCCTCCAGGTGGAGTGTTCAAGCAAGCGATGCTTGAATCAACGGTGAAACACACTGTACCATAAACGTATGTTTGGAAGGAGCTTAGTGTTTGGTTAAAACAAGCTGACATGGGATCGGTCTGTGGTTTATAGTACTGCTGGTATACAACAGCCCAGGCAGGCCGGGTGCAAGGTGTCTCCTGTCTCTTTGCCATTTTTCCGCTCTAGTACAATATTTCCAAAGGAGCAACGTGATGTGGGACGTCAGTGTTAGCTGGTGAATTTTGCCCTTGCGTAATTCTAGTACTTTGATTTGCATTCCTTCTTATCTTGCCCAGTTTATTGAAAAATGTGATGGTAATGTGGTAGTTCAATGTCTTGAGATGGTTTTAAAGTAGATAAGCAAACCATTATGCCTCTGAGGTTGCATAACTCCATGGATTTGTCTTACCTCCAGTGACTGGCATGTAATATTTATTGTATCATTTATGATGTATGTAAGCTTTACAGGCTGGATGTTGTGTCAAAATGACGTGAGCACTTGGGTAAACATCTCCTTGAGTCACCATCGTTTTGGCACGCTCAGGGGCAAAGGTACTTGTGTGGAGTGTGTTAAACATCACAAAGCGTGTTGTTGTTTAGAGTCTTGTGATTAGGGCTTCGATCTAATTCTCTCCAATGTAGCAAATGTTTGCTGTCGGCTAACACTGTTACAAGGACTAAGGGTTTATCTTTCTTTGCCTGGCAATAATGTATTTTCTATTATGTCAGTAGAATTTGTTCATTTTCAAGTAGTGTGCAGTGCTCCTTTGAAGAATGTCTCTTTTTCAGGTGATTTCATGGTGACTGTACCCCAAAATGTCTAGATGTCTCTCAATAGCAAAAATTGCTTTGTTATTGAATGTATTATTTATTAACAGTAACTTGTTGTCTTTTTCTAGTCAGATTTTACAAAATATGCCACAAGCATCTCATCTGATTTTTATAAGGAAAGTCTTATTTATAATATTCATGCAAGTGGACGGAAACAAATCTCAATTTTATAGTAGTCCATGCTTTTTTTCATAGCTGCAGAGTCTTAATAAGCATGATCAAGAAGGGACAGCCTCATTGTTTTGTTTAATTTTGATGGAATTTTTCAAAGGTAACTATTATGTTATTTATAATTTGGATTTAATTATCTTAACAAATAAATATCTCCATTTTAAGAAATGAAAATAGTATTTGTGGGGCTTCTTTTTCTTCTCTTTTCCCCATTATCTAACTCAGTATGTCCAAACAATCAAGGTCATTTCCTCTTCCTCTTTATGTTGTCCCGTGGAGTCTGTTGTCATGTCAAGATTTACATCCATTGTCCTCATCTGATATTTCTGGTTATTCTGCTTACTCAGTTCCTTTTCTTTGTAGCTTAGTCAGTGAGATGAATTTATCTATAGTGTTAGTCTGAGAATTAACCTGGGGCTGAACCTGAACATTTCTGCCTTCCCAGACCAACCCAGAAACACAACTTTGGGTGCACGTAGGAATCCCAAGGAGACACAGGCGTTTTGTCAAAGAGGTTCCGATTCCACACTCGAATCAGTGTAACTGAATCCCACTTGCTTGGACTGGATGTTCCAGTGCTCAGTCTAATACCCACATAAGAGGCCTTGAGTACATTTTCTAAAGCAAATGATGATTCTTGTACTTGGACATCTGATTGACCTAGCTTAGATGTCTTTAGATTTTCAAGCCAGATTTTCCAAGTGCAGATTTTCTGTGCACAAACCTCTTCAAGATAGCTGGGGTTTGACACTGAGTTCCTTTTGAGTTTGTGAAAATGTCCTCTCTCACTTTAATCCTCCCCACCCCCACCACGCCCCTAAACCCAATGGAATATGTAGGATGAAATGGTCCTGGCCATTCCAGGGAGAGTTGGAGTAGGATTCCTGAGCCTGGTCGATACAAAACCCCAAGCATCTCTGTCTATCTTCATTTTATCACAAGAATTATCCATAGCAAAGATGGTCTTTGCTAAGGTAAGAGAGGAAGACAGAAGCTCCCTTTCCTTTAGCTGAGATTGTTCTAATTCAAAAAACTGTCTTATTGAAGATGAGTGAGAGACCATTTAACTTCCAATTTACTCAGGTGTGGGCAGATAGAAATTGTTGTAGGCAACTGAGGATGAAGTCCCAGTGATGATGTTTATGCTAGAAATCCTCAGATAATGCTTTAACTTTCTTTGGCTCTCTAGCATGTTTATTTCCTTTCCCTAAATGCAGTTTCCTACCCAGTGAGTAAACGAGAGTTCCTTGTTCTTCTCATTTAGTATTTCTTAGTTTTCAGAATATACCATCTCCATCTAGGTCACTCACTAGATTTCTTCCTGTTGCAAAGAGGGACAAATGTCAATGGGGGCTCACAAAATGAGAACTCCTTGCCTCCGACATCTTCTGCCAAGTGAGTTGTCAACGGGTGGAAGCTTCCCCGCAGGGTCTCTCTGTTGTGCGCTTGCTTGTATAGTGCACATTGGCCGTACTGCCTTGCACAGTGGGAAACCTTAGGTCAAATCTCCAAGTCCTTGAAGCTACATTTCACTTTCAGCTGGTGAAGTGCTACTTGAAAGCTATGTCTTGCAGCTACTGTTAGGTTTTTCCCTCCAGGAGGGAATCATACCTTAGCTATACCACTGACCCCACGTATTTTTTTTAGCCCTGTGCCTCTTCTTCCTAGACCTTTAACCTTGATAAGCTAATATTCATTCCTTGTACGAAAATGTTCTGTGGAAAGGCAAAATGTCAACAGTATCAGTGCCTCAGACTCGCTCCATCTGGCTCTGACAGGAGATCCTTGGCTGTCATAGGGAAGGTCGCTGGGACAAGAGAAACCTACTCAGTGCAGGAAATTCTCTTGGTATCTCACTTTAAATCCTCTTCTACCCAGATTTCCAGCCCACTGTTACATACCCAGCTTGGACAGCTTGGTGAGGGTGTTACTTAAGCACTTTGGCTTCTGAGTATCTGTTTCCCTTACGTGCTTTCCCAGTTCACCTCTTCATGGCATTTTAGCAGAAGTGTTACACGTCATCTGTTGCTTGATCTGGATGTCTGGTAGAAAATACACTCCTAAATGAAAAGACCACCTGTCAGTGAGAACTGCAGTGTAAGTATTGTGGCATTAATGAGTCCAGTTTAACAGAGATGTTCCTGTCTGGTGCAATTGTGCCTAACTGTTCAGAAGATTTATGAAGTTGTTGCATCAGGCTTTTCCACCGGGATCTACCATTTGGCTGTGGCAAGTTTGCTTAAGCCTGTTCAGCAACAAATTGATTTTAGTCTCCATCAGGTAGCAGATGCGCAGCATGTGCTGCCTTCCTCATGACCACAGAAATGGTTTATGTGTAACACGAGTAACAACTTCAAGTAGAAGTCTTCAGGAGAAGACACATAGGACTTTTAGGAGAAGAGGGTTTACTTGTAGATTCTGCTACAGGTTGCCTGCTTACCCCCTCAAACTGATTAACCACTTCATATCAAATTGCTGCTATCTGTCATCAAGGACTAATTTTTCCCGGTCTCACAGATGTTAAGGTAAAATATTTTTAATGTATTTTGAAAAATGCTAGCACAAAGAATTGGAGTCTTGAAAGAAATGAACTGCTCTGCCTATAGAAGTTCATCCAGCTGAACGCTAGTCACAGGTCACCATGACATTTTGCTTTGCTGTTGCTGGTGAGAGAATATTTGAAGTGTACCACAACCATGAGATGTTGCATTATGTCCATCTTGATTAAACTGATACTTCATAAAGCATCTTCCTGTATTGCCCATTCAGTGTGATAATTAACTTCCCATCGTGTAGTGCAGCTTTTTCTCCATCTATCAAGCCAAAGGCCTTGAATCTTCTGTCCTCCAGACTAAGACTCCCTAGCCTATTTAGTTATTGTTTTTAATGAAAGCCGTCCAGTAACTGTGATTATCCCTGTTGCTCTTCTCTGCAGTCTTTCTGGTCCTACTTCTTTCTTTTTGAGACAGAAGATTTAGAATCCTATGGATATTAAATTACGAGGTTTCTTTTCACTATTTTCGGTGGTTGTCTAATGAGACCTTGCTTATCTCCAGCTTTTAGCCTCTTCCCTGATAGCCTCAAGATCGGTAAGTCTGGTGGGGTTAGCAACTGAAACTAAAATTTAGAATGAAAACATTTTTGTCTTTGCATTTTCTTTAATGTAAATGTTCTGTTTAATTTCCGTATACATCCTGGGTTTTGATCAGAAGGCTTAAATACCTAAAGTAGACTTCTGACTAAAGAGAGATTTAAATGGAAACCCTATCGATTTGGATATATTTTAGAAAGAATATTAGGACACAGTTATTTCTGTGAAAAGATCTGCATGGGCTTTTTTCCTAAAGAAGAAAAAGAATTAATTTCATTACCTTGAAAGATACTGTGAGATGGAATAATTTGCTCTGGCCCACTCTGCTACAGACTCCTTTTATTTTGTAGGCATTTAACAGGAATAAGACTGTAACGTGTTTTAGTCCTTGTCGACCCAATTTGATCCAGTTCTCAGAAAGATCACTGGAGTATTTTCAATATTTGATCTGTCAGTTCATCCACTTTGTACTTTTTCTTTATTGTGTACCCATAAATGAGTGAAAAACTAGGGTTTTCTTAATCAGTACCAGCAATGTAGATGACGTGCAAAACGGTTAAAAAACAGTCAAGCACATGTATATACTGCCAAAGAAAAATTCAGTACTGCAAAAAAGATTCCAGATAGTTTTCAGGCAGGATATATGCATAGATTTCTTGGAACTTTGTATTCATTATTTAGAATTAAAACTGGTGATACTTAGAGATGTACCTGTTGAAATTAATCTATACCCATGTTATTATACAAGACTATTTCATAAGACATAGAGTACTTTCCCAAGAAAGGGAACAATCTTTTACTGTGTTATGCAGGCTTACTACAAGAAAAACATTATAGATGATGAGGAATAGCTATTCAGAATCCCTGTTTTAGAAATTATCTGTGATGATACTGAAAATAAAATACAACTGTGTATGCCAAATCATCATCAGACTGTGTGTGGTGTGTAAATTTAAGAAGAAGTATATTAAAATAAAACACAGTATTTGAAAATCAAGTAAGTGTAACTTTTTCCAGTAAGGAGTTGAGACTGAAAATATGCATGGGAGAGACAACACAAAATTCAAAATTGTTCTCTCACATTCTCTCTTACAGTTCTATGCTATAACTGAGCATTTTTATCTTGGGTTAATGTGTTTTTCAGGGTCCCTAGGTATTTCAAAAATTGTTTCATTCAAGTTATTAAAAAGAAGATTTAATTTGAAGTCTTGAACATTTTGAACATCTATTGTTAGCAAAAGCAATTTAAAAAATCTGATAACCCATCTATGGTAGATCAGGCGCTTTGCCATTCAGCAATTCACCAGTTGCTTTCCTCACACTCCCCCTCTCCAAATCTACCATTCATTGCCATTACGAACATTTGCTGGCTACTGGCAAATGCTTGACAAGCGAAACCACCTTTGGCGACATACCAGACACGTCTGGGAACAGGGAAAGATTGACAAAAACATGACAATGAAGGGAAATCATGAGTGACAGTGGTATGGCCTGGGGTTCCTTGAGTGACAAGGCCCTTTTGGCTTAGATTGCATGTGGCCTGTCAAATGTGGTTTAGCTCTTGGGATTACTAACTGTCTGGGTGAATAATTGTTAGAGATATCAGCCGTCAGCAAAGTTAATGGCTGATAGAAAAAGACAAGTGCAAAGTTTTTCATGTGGGACAGACTCCAGCAGACTAGGGTCCGGTCTTTGTAGCAAGGGGGCCTGGGCTCCGGTGGACAGCAAGTTGAGCGTTGAGTCAACAGCGCGCGCTTGCAATGATAACCACCAACCACGTAGTCTGGCCGGGAGGCTGAGGCAGGGGATTTCTGCCACGTGAGGTAATTGTGAGTCTGCATCGGGAGTGCTGTGGATGCCCCGGTATGACAGAGACACTGAAAAATTGGAGCGACTCCAAAGAAAGGTGCTATGGCCATGGGGTGGGAGCACAGGACACCCAAAGAGAAGAGGGGCGGCTGTCCCTTTGTTCAGCTTGAACAAAAGAAGTCTGCAGGGGCAGCTCATGGTGCTCTTCAGCTGCCTGCTGGCAGGGTAAGGAAGAGCAGGGCCATGCTCCTCCCAAAGGCAAACAGTGGAAGGATGGGAGGCTACAGCCACAGGTTGCAGAAAGGGAACATCGTGTGAGGTAGAAGGAAAAAATTTTTCTGTGAGGGTCGTCAGACACTAGACCAGGCACCCAGGCAGGCTGTGGGGTCTCCAGCCAGAATAAGGCTGACTGGACAAAGCGCAAGCAACCTGCCCAAACCTTGAAGTTAGCTCTGAGCTCCAGACATCCCTTCCAACCTGAATTATGCTGTGAGTAGTAGGGATGTCAATAATACTGCTGTGTGACAAAGTGGGTCCCAGAGGGTCAATCCTGAAAGTTGTCTGGAGGTAGGATGGTACTGCAAGATGTGAAGCTCTGTTCCTTTACCCCTGTGACACGGGGCTGCCAAAAGAAGGGCTCGCATTTCCTTTTCCATGAACTGCGGGAGACTAGAGCAATCGCACCGTACCTGTATCATTACAAGAGAGGGCAGAATGTCTTCCTAAATCTCTTTTCCATTCCAGATGGACTCATGTAAGAGCACTTCTTTTGATACCGTTGGCCTGCCTACTTGGAAACAAATGACCTGATGAGGCTGCTGCTATTTCTTCAGTGGGGCTGTTCAACAGCCTACGGGACCTCACTGTTTCCTTCTGCAAGTCCAAATTTTCTTTTGCTCAAGCCTGACACCCAGAAGGACAAGCAAGTGGTGTACAGGCGTGTACCTCCTCTGCGGGCAGCAGACATACAGGCTGGCAGGACATTGCCAGGGTGGCTGGGACCGGAGGGACAGAGCATCTCCCTTCAGGTTTCTGTGAGGTTGGGGCCCTGGTGGGTGAGGGCTGGTTTCCCCTTTGCTTTCCAGATCCCTTCCTGCTCCCATCTGCTCTGGCCAGCTCCTCTCAGACCTTTCATCTTTCCCAATTTTTTTGAGTACGCCACATTTCGCCACCCTTTCCTCCGTTTTGTCTCCTACCTCTTGCTCCCTCCTACTTCTTCCTGGTCTCCAACCTTCCACCTCCCTTCTGGGCCCTGCTGTTTGTGGTGCTCCCTGCCCGCTCCCCCGGCTCTGGTCACAGGCTTTGTGTCCTCGTGGCTCCCGGCTTGTTTCCACTCAGATCCCTACAGGCATTGCTAAAACTGCCGCTCTGCATTGAAGACATCTGAGACTGAGGCAGATGCTGTAGGGAAAAATGCCACAAAAGTAGCCTGGAGGAAGCAAACTCTTTTTCATCAGTGCATGTTTTGATGGTATGAACTCTAGAAAGCTCAGGGCAACTGCACTGAACAAAAAAGTATAACTATTTATTCAGTGTACAAAGAAGAGATTCCTGTTTGGAAAAAAACATTAAAAAGTGCAGGCACACAAGGGAAGTGGAAGGAGCTGGGAGCTGAATGTTGCACTGACAAACTTAGTTCTCGTATTTTCTAATTCTGAAGTGATTGGCCTCATGATTTACTATGCTTCGAATGCAGTTCTTTCGGATATAATTTTATATATATTTCCTCAGACTTTTATGTTAGTAATTTTGAATACTGGTTGGCGAGGGAGGAAGAATAACTAAAAAGCTGGAGGAAATGCATAACCTTAGCTTGATGTAATCCACTGACTGTATCTAGAAAAACTTTCACAGGTACTTCTACAGGTACCCACCTGTAAGCAGGTCCTGAATCTAATCTAAGTGTTAATATCAAAGCTTAGCAGCATTTTGTCAGGCTGCGCTCTGCTCTGACACAGTCTGTACTCAGGTCTTCAGACAGAAAGAGAAGAGAGAGAGGGAACAAACTGGAGCAGGCACAAGCATGTGAGGGTGCTAAGGAAGTGAAGGCAAATAAGACTAATCCTCATGCTGCACTGTGAGTTTGCCCAGGTTTGGGCTGGGGCTCCTGAGATTGCCCAGCTGGATTCAGGAGAAATTGGCATCTCTTGGGTGCGGTGAATGTCCTAAACTAGGTCAGATGAGCTATGCCCTTGAAGTGCTTATTCCTTTCTTTATTACCAGGGCACCTCTTTGGCCTCAGAAGGTCTGTGTCGAATTCTGGTGCTGAAGAGGTGCGTTTGTGTCTCTGTTTCCTACCTGTAAAATTCTTCCTTTCCCTTAGATTTAGCCTGATCGTGTTACAACTTCATCCAGAATCTTCAAGTGAAACCACAATACAAATAATATTGCATAATAACACAAACATAACATAATAATAATATAACACGTGATCTTGTCCCTTTAATTTTCTTCCTTTCACACTTCTACTGCTTCTTAAAGCGGTTTATCCGTTTAAAGTACAGAAGTAATCTTCAGCATTGTACAGTATAGTGCATCAAAATCAACATTTAGAGTGCTCCCATTGCACACGCGCTAGTGCCTTATCTTCTAATACTTGAATCATATTCATATGATTGAAAATGAGTGCTTATCCAATGAAAAGCGGCACTGGAATTGCCCGAAATTGAATATGACATCTTAGAAGGCAATCTGCTCCCTTCTGCCTCCAAATAAAATAAAACCTAGCCACCAAAACAAACCCAACTCATATACTGTATATTTCAGAATATATTGCTCTCAAATATATCCTATAACAGTGGCTGGCACTATATATCCCGAGCTTAGAAACACAATTTAGTTCAACTTCTTCACAGGTGCTTGACAGTTTAGGTGCCTCTTAATAGCACGTAACTGGGACCAACAGCAATCCAGCTGATTTTTGCAACCCTGGTGTATCTCTCCCAATCAATTGCTAACAGTAGGAATGAAATATATTGAAGAATTAGTGGTCGTGAAGTGTCACCGCTAGCTCTTGTGATGCCATCCCCAATGTGAAGTTAGCAGATAGCCAACCCTGGGTTGGACTGACTTTAATTTGACAGGTTGTGTTATTGATCACAGTCATTACAGTAGACTACTCTGAAGCTATCAAGCTGTGGGATGGAAAGTCGCACGAAGGTGCTGTCTCCATTTGTCTTGTCAGCATGCTGTACTTCTCAGAGGGTCTGGAGATTTCTGATGGAGCCCCGGAGAGTCATGGCTGCTGCTGAGACCACAGGAGAGCGGATGCGTGTGAGCTCCTCTGGCAGCTGCACCTCCACGTTTGTAGTAAGGTTCATTTGGTTGCGGGTCAGCTCATCAGCCGACCTCAGCTTCATCTTCTTGATTTAGGGTTTTGGTGTCTTTCTAACATAGCATCTTTTCTAACATCATTTTGCCACTATTCTAGGGACTCCCCCCCTGTTGATAACTCTATTGCTTTTCCCAAGACAAGAGTCATATATCATGCTGTGAAACACTTTGGTATAGGGAAACTCCCCAATGGCATGTTAGAATCTTTGACTGAAGACAAATGGATGTCTAAACCCATTCTCTGTGTCTAGTCTCTCTATTAGTGATGCTCCTCTAAGCACCCAAGGCCTAGCATATTGAGAACTATTGTTTTGAGCTTTTGGCGGATGTGCTGGACAGACTTTGGTCCTTGTCTTTTTGAAACTGAGCCCTGTGACATTGCGTGCGCTTAGGGTGACATGAGGTCCTGTGCGTGTCAAAGGAGTTGGCAAGTCTGTACCGCAACAGCCCGCCCACACTTCATCTTTCCTGAGATAGGCCACCTTCCTTAGGAAACTGACAGATGTCTCCCCGTTTTCCTAGAAGCAGTAAACACAAAGAGGAGAAAATCATGACAGAATGGACAGACTTTGTTTTCTTCGTGTCATCTTCCTTATTTTAAAAGGATGCACCTGAAGTCCTGCCTCTCTGAAACAACCTCAGCCAACAGTTCCCTCCTCAGAAGACTCCCCGTGTGTTGCTCCAGGCAGCTTTGTGTTTAAGTTGCTCTTCAATCCTCTCGGCAGTGCGAGGATGGGGAGGGAAAGCAGCTGCTGCTGGAGGCCGGGTGTTCTCAAACCCTGGCGTCTGATCTCCATCCGTTGCCTCCTGCACAAAGTTTCAGGTGTCTTCTTTCTTACACATGGGCAAACCGGACATTTAGACATAGAAGGACTTGAGAGTAGTTCTCTCATAGATCCTTGATGGCTTTGCAGAGCTCTTCTGCATTTGTATGCCTCATTGCAAAGTCTCAAAAATAATTTCAAATTAATGCCTCCATATAAGGCATGCAAAAAATAAGTCATAAGAGAAAAGCAGTACAGTTTCTGATTTGCCACTGCCCTATGTCTACGCTACACTGTGCATCGCTCCACTTTATCCTAGCTCTCTGTAACTTCAAATATCAGCAGCCCTGAATGATTTGGGGATATAAGTCATGTACACACGGGCAGCGGGGAGAGAAAGAGGGGTACAGAAAACCAATACTGTTAAAAGGGTGCTTTTGTAGATGATGCCAATGTTGCGCTTCTGACGAATACTGGTATCCATCCATAATCCAGATGGGTATTATCTACTGCCTAAGCCTGTTCTGAAACTTAGTATTTATAAAAGCGTGTGCAATTCTGAGTTCACAGATCCCCTGGGCTTAATTCTGCAAACCCTGCTGGCACCAGGCAGAGCTCAGAACAGATGTATTTAGAAAGCAGAAAAAAATATTATGCAACCTTTTCCACAAATGCCTGGCACAGGCTGGCCATCCCCAGTATTTACTGACAGCAATACAAACCCATTGAACAGGGCAGGATATCTGATCTAAAATACTCTATGCAAAGTGGCAGAAGGAAGATTTGTAAATAAAAATTGTTATTATTTAGTATCACAAGTGATGTCTGTGAACTGGTATGTGTCCTCTGCTGGGACATCCCTAAAGCAGTGTATCTGCTGGCACAGCTGCACCATTCCCCGACGCTCAGCTGCTCTAGGAACCATGTAAAAATCCAGGGGATGGTTTACAGGTCCCACTGGCATGCCCCTCTGTGCTGCAGTACAAGGCACAGCAGTAACCTAATACAGATAGGGTATTAAAATTCCCTTTTATGAGTAGGGAGTTTTTCTTCTCTGGGCTTAACAGGGAAGAGAGAAGAGTGCCATAAATTGTAGAGAGAAAAGCGAGGGTATATCCCAGCCCTCAGCTTTGCTCGCCACGTAGCTGTGCAAATGCTTTGCCGCAGCCCCAGGGAGGCATGGAAGGTGAAGGGCATGGTGGGACCAGTGGGGTTATGCAGAGTGTGATCGGACCAGGCTGTGCAGAGCACAACACGGCAAAAGGTTTGCAGTATGAAGCCTGGAAGTATCGATGCAAATTGCTTTAATGGCAGGTGGTATGCACAGGAATTGCAGTGGTGCCTTCACCAAGCCAGAGATCTTTCTTTGCTGTTCTCCACTTTTCAAGGCCAGTGCTCTTAGTATTTCAAGAAGATGCTACATACACAAGGATAGTTCGGGTAGCAACCTTAGATAAGATCCAGCAATCTCAAGGTGTGTTTTTGAGTCCAGCCTTGTTGAACCAGTAATATTTTTATAACACTATTAGCCTTCAAAAGATTGATCTCTCTTTTGTGTATGCTGCTGGAGTTATTGACTCTCACTGGGTGCTACTGCTACTGCTCCAGCAAAGAAGCAAAGAGACTGCATGTCCATAAGGGCTGGAAAGGGCCAAGAAAAAAGGGAATTCCATGGGAGACGGGATTTCCTGGCCACAGGAGTGTCCTGTGTGTGCACCTAGGAATCATATATGTCATAACACACTTGGAAAACTTCATTGGACAGGGATACAGGCTGGGCACCTGAAAAGAAGTAGAGCAGATCTCTTCCTTTTCTCTTGTGTACCTCAAGAAAAGCCTCATAATTTTGAACACCATCCAGCCGAGTAAGCTGCGAAGCCCTCGGGTAAAAGGGCATCGTCCGATCATACTGTAGACTCCAAGAAGCAGAAATAATTCATAATCTCTGGAACCAGCAGGGCAACATCTGGAGGCTAATGAAGTTTATGGAGGGTGTTAAATAAATAATCATCTCCAGCATAAAATTGGTAGTGGAATAGTTTTGATTAGTAGGCAGAGTTTGGGAAGGTATCATCTGAGCTACAGACAGTTGAGTCAGAGGGGATGTAAATAAAAAGGAGTTCTGCAAGTCCAGGAACTAAAGCTGGTTGACTTTTGTATCCATTTTTTGTCTCAACTAGCTGATTTTCTGGCCTAAAATACTCTTTGCACTGTTCAAGGTCAAATAATGTCTCTTTCAACTGTTGAAATATTGAGTAACTGGCAACTGCTTGGGCAGTTTCCCATCACTGGCCGACTCCGCACAGCAAGAGCCTCGTGTTGACGCTGCATCAGCAGTACGGAAACAATTCAGGCAAGTTCTTTAGATCGTTGTTTCTTTTCTTTTCTTTTTGGTTTTCTTTTCATATATTACCAAATTGCCCTGCTATCTATGTGTGGATGTGCACAGGCATTTAGCTTTGCTAATGGACTAAGACAGGACAAACTACATTCTGCCTCAGTCTCACTTCTGTGCTCAAAGGACTGGGTTTTCAGGGCTCTCACTTGACTCCTGTCCCCACGATGCCTTTTGTGCATTCCCAGATGTGTCTCTGTCATGAAAATTATGAGTTTGAGTCCAGTTAAAGTTAAAAGTTTCAGCAAACAAAGCTTCTGGAAGAAAAGGTGGTAAAGTTCCTCAGATGGAGGAACAGGTTGGACCTCTTTGCAGCTTGCTTAGAGAGCAGGGTGTTTACTATTTCATAACTTGGCAGAGCAATGTTTTCTTCTTCCCTTCTGCTTCTCGTTAAGAAATGTGATTGTTGAAGTCTGTCTCAGGATATAATGCAATTAGAAGGAATGTGTTCATATTTTAATCCATTTCCAATAGTTCGTAAGCCTTTTGCCATGCAATTAATGAAACTGAATATGAATCAGACTTTTCTGATTTCAGATTGATTGTGGACCATATAAATCTGATGTGTAAAGGGAATAGTTCACTTCTGTGTTAAACAAACTTGTGGACAGATGGTTTGGATTTAAAGAGAAGAGTAGCGGGATATCTGGAAAAATTACACAGGATTAATAAAAATGTAAGCTGAGTTCAAGCTCAGTTCACCAAAAATCTGAAGGCAAAAGAATTAGAAACTCTACTTCAGTTTGATTTGAAAAGAGCAGAAATGAAACTGCCCAGAAATATATATTGAAAAATCTTACTAGTAATTTACATTTCTGTTAAAATTGTTGGGAATTATCAACATCCCTGTAAGCCTTTAATATTGCTGTCAGGCTCAGATTATTGTTTGTAAAGGGTATACATTTGTCCATTCAAAGACAGACTTCCAAAGGAAGATTAAACTGTACTCAAGTACTACCTGAGCAGTGTTGGAGAAGCACATATGAAATAGAAATCAGTAGCAGAGTTTAAAGTTGTTAATACTCTCTCAACATGTCCTTTTTCACATGTGAGACTGAATGCTAAATACCTAATCTTAACTTTTTTGTTATGACAACAGAAGATTAAGTTCTGAATTTTCAAAAGGATCCAGTATTGTTTAGCTAAATTCTGGGCAGTTTCCGAATTCAGCCTGGGCATTGCTGGGACCTGGTTTTCAGCAGCTGTCTGCTTGACTCTTTCTAAGAACTATGCAGCTCTTGGACAGGCTCTTCCACTTAAACTTGCAAAAATGGATCCTTCCAAAATCACTAAAAACACAGCTGGCTGTGGGGATGATTTTTTGTTTTGTTTTCCTGAAAGAGGTGAATATCCCTTACAGAGCTCTCCTATCATTCTGCAAGAGCTAGGTATATTAGGAAACACAGGGGTGCAGGAGGGCAAGTCCCATGTAACTGATTAATGTAACCGTTATCCACAGCTACTGACACTGGCTGACATCTGAATACTGGGGGGGAGTTTGTAGAACGCTTAGAGGGCCATGCAAAAAGCTTTTTGTCTAAACACATACGAGGCTATTTGGGGACTGAATAATGACTTGATTGTAGCAGTAAATGCCAGAGTAAGAGCATCCATTTCAGCAGGGGGAGATGGGCTTAAATGTAGCGTAACAGAGCAGCTCCGGGTGTTTTGGGTTGTCCTCAGTGGATTCCCGTGCTGGAGAAATGAGGATGAGTTATGAGCCACTATTTGTCATTGCTGGAGACTTTATGGCTGCATCTCTGCTAGTAAACTCTGTGGATGCCTGGGCTGGCTCCCAGGCACAGGAACACAATCATTTATAGTAGTAAGCTGTCAGCACGATCCAGTGCCGTTGCCAGCTGGGGGTCTCCCAAATGTTTGCCAGGCACAGTTTAGGAATTAGGACAACCCAGGGACCGTTCCCAAATGCACTTTGTATGCCAGTCTCTTGTTTTGGACAGGAGTCTATTAATTATAGACTGGCACAGGGCCCAAGGAAATCACTGGGCCTAATTTATTGGTATCGGTGTAGTCTCTGGGGCCATCTGTTGAAAGAAGGTTTTGGAAATGGATAATGCCTTTAGTTTCTGCTTTGCGAACGTTAAGAAAATTGTTGCCAGTAGTTATGGTAAACAAAAGTGAACCAAAAGCATCTGCAAAGCTCTCCTATGCTTCTGGATCTGGATGTAGGAACTGGGTAATTTATAAAATGAGGTCAAGTAGTTTGGGGTCTGTGCGGGAGGAAAAAGAGGTAGATCGGTTGGGGTTTTCTTATTTTTAGATTCCAAGCCTGACTTTTGACATCCCCATGATACGATGTGGAGTGCCACAATATCAGCCATGAGGGCTGACTCAATATTTGCACAGGCCTGAAGCCCAGGCTCTGAAGCACGGGATTTTCATGGCTCCTGGGTCTTCTGTTTACGGACCTAAGACACGGTAATGTGGTGTTGGAAGTTTGAGAGCAGATTAGGCTGTGCAGTCATACATACTGTGTCTAACTAGGTGATTATACCTTCTACCTCAAATGAAAAACCCGTTGCTACTATGGTCTATCGTATATATTGGCAGGTAACTTGATAGCGGTATTATTGCTGACAAAATGCAGAAAGGTGCCTTCCTAACTCCTGGGTGCACTGCAGCGAGCGCAGCCCTTTTGCCTGCCCATGCACACCAGCCTGTTGGTAGCACTGGGGGTGTTAAGGACAAGGTGGTGAGATCCACCGCTGCAGGGTGGAAGCGCTTCCTGCTCTTCTCCTTCAGACAGACGTATGGACGACAAGAAAGGAGATGAAGCACAGCACCCGGTTCACCTAGTTTGAACTGGGTCAGTGCAGAGCTTATCCATGTCCCCCTGCCTTACCTGTGTCAGCGAACAAGAGATTTTAGCAGCTTTTAAATGTCCCGCTCCACCCTGCCAAGGGGGTTCTAAGGCAGAGCATGGGACATAAAGCTATTTGCAAAATGCACATTAGTCACTGACCTCAGTGTGTAAACAAGTCGTTAGAAAGGGAACTGTCACAAGAGAGAAGATCTTTCTGCAGCAATTAAGATGACCTCCACAGAGCAATTAGGTACGCAAGGATTGCATAGGCATTCATGTAACACCTCCTGATAGATGAAGGTAATCTTTTGCAGTGGAGTTGTTACTACAACTGGTAGTCTATTTTGAGGTAGTGGGGATATTGTGGGTTTCCTAGAGCAGCCGTGCTGTTCACACTCACAGTAGCAGCCAGGAAGCAGCTCCTGGATTTGCAGACATGGAAACTACAGTTAGAGACGCTCTGAGAAAGGACATAGGTAAAAGTCTAAGAGGAAAAACACCCCCAGTAAATCCTGTTCTATCTGGGGCAGATGCATACTAGACCAAGGGGAGGAAGAGCATTAGTGGAATTTATGAAGTAAGAGCAATGGATGAGCGTGCTATCTTGGCGTAAGGCATGGGTTTTGGCTAGCTAGTGGCATTATTATTTTCATGAAAAACAGATTGGAAATCTGTCGTGGTTTAACCCCAGCTAGCAACTAAGCACCACACAGCCGCTCGCTCACTTCCCCCTTCCCCCCTGCCCCGCAGTGGGATGGGGGAGAAAATCAGGAAAAGAAATAAAACTTGTGGGTTCAGTTAAGAACGGTTTAATAGAATATAAAAAGAAGAAACTAATAATGATAATGATAACGCTAATAAAGTGACAGCAGTAATGATAAAAGGATTGGTATATGCAAATGATGCACAGTGCAATTGCTCACCACCCACTGATTGATGCCCAGTTAATCCCCCAAGCGGCGATCTCCCCCTCCCCCCACCCCCCCAGTCCCTATACTAGATGGGATGTCCCATGGTATGGAATACACCGTTGGCCAGTTTGGGTCAGCTGCCCTGGCTGTGTCCTGTGACAACTTCTTGTGCCCCTTCAGCTTTCTCACTGGCTGGGCATGAGAAGCTGAAAAATCCTTGTCTTGAGACTAAACACTACTTAGCAACAACTGAAAACATCAGTGTTATCGACATTCTTCTCCTACTGAACTCAAAACATAGCACCGTACCAGCTGCTAGGAAGACAATTAGCTCTATCCCAGCTGAAACCAGGACAAAAATCTCAGGAGGGTAAGCCTTTGGGCAAAAGTTCAAAGGTGGCCTAGCTGGAGCAAAGCAATAATGCAGGGACCCGCCCTTAGTGTTTTTCCCCACTTCCCTCTCGATGGCTAGCTGGGATCTCAGATCAGGCTCTGAGTGGCGGTCGCTGTCTGAAGCTTGGGGCTGGCTCAAAGGGAGAGATGCAGTTGTGACAGAAATTGTTTCCTAGTGACTGGCTTGGAAATGTTGAACTGTTGAAAACAACACATAAATTTCAGTGCCTCTGAAATACTTGTTGGAAAACGGGGTAAAATGTGTAGCAGAATGTTCTCTACTCGTGAGGAGCTGAGGGGAAGATTAGCGGAAGTGATTTTTTTTTGCTTGATTTTAACTAACTTCAAAGAAAGTGAAGGAGGAACCGAAAACTCCCTGCGCTTGTTTTCTCTCTTAAAGTCATGGTCCTGCGGAGCCAAGATGATCTATCTTGGTCTTTCTTTGATTTAGTGTGACACTTTGCAGTTTATTTTTTATGTAGATACTGTCTTTTTCATTTTTGGTTTACTATTTTCTTTTTCTCCCCCCCCCCCCCCCCCCCCTTTAATCCACTTCAGGTGTGGCTTATATTTTGAAACAATTTTTTCCCTCTCTTCTGTAAAACTGCGAGAACAGCAGCCCTGGAGTTCCAGAGGCAGCAGAGAAGCCGAGGCTGCGCACCGCTCTGACAACCTGAGCGCCTTGGCAGGACCGCCGCCAGGCCTTGGCTTTGCTGCCGAGAGTGCAAACTCGTGCTCTTGGCAGCCTCTCCCGTGACATTGAACGGGGTGGACAGCTGCTTGCTGGGAACCGTGCTGCAGCCTCCCGTTCGGTTCAGAGCAGCTCTCAGGAACCCATCTGGCGGCGGGAGCTTTTGGTTGGAAGAGTCTCGCAGGCTGCCGCCGCCGTCAGCCTGGGTGTCTGGGTGCAGCTGGCGCTCTGAGGGTCCGCGGGTGCACAGACGGGCAGGAGGCCACCGATGCACCAGCACAATCCGCGTTTGCACTGGAAACCGTAGACCCTACGCTTTCCGACACTAATAGGTTGCCTTCTGCAGCACTTCCACCACGTCTGGTTTGCGGATTCATGGGTATTTCCGATACTATACCTGTCCCAACGCATCTGGTGCGTTGTTGCTCGCACTGCACCTTTAGAGTGCTTTCTTTCTAGTATTGCTGATTTTTGCTTCATTTTCCCATATTTAAGGCCTTTCAACATGAATTACTTTTTCACTTTTATTTTACTTGCCTATGGAATTTTTGAGGGTCATTCATACTTATGTTTTATGTATCCCAATCTACATTAAGCCTGTGCTGTTCGTAACATCCATTTGCAGCATGTCATGACTATTCAGCTGTGGGTAGTACTGGAATGATTTATTTTGTGACCAGAACGGCAATTTGCCTTCTTCCAGTTACTAAATTAGCTGCCACCTTTAATAAAGTCAAGTGTTTCTTGGCATAAAAATAAAATATTTCCACATCTCCTCACCTCTGGGTTATCCGCAGTTTGAGTGCCGCGCAGCCTGTCTCCTCGCTGCGATGCTCCCAGGGAAACGCTGCCCTCCGACGTTGCAGATGGGATGAGTTTTGCTGGTCTGAATCCAAACTCAGCAGTTGTGCTCAGCCGGGTCATTTTTTTTTTCCCAGCCGTTTGGAGCACAGACGTTGACTTGGTGAAAACCTCCCGGACGTTGTCCAAAGCTGGCGAGCCCTGTTGTGGCTCTTGTCGTGTGCCAGCCGCCGGGACCCTCGCCAGAGCCCTGCTCCCATGCAGAGTGGCCGAGATCTTCGCCAGCGAGAACACAGCTTTCTGAGGAGCATTTGCCAACACCAGCATCTTCTGCCAGCCAGAAGCACCTTACATGGGCCCGTGGCAGGAGCAGAAAGAGGTGAATTGGAGCAATCTGCCTCTGCTCTTTTGAAAGAGTCCTTAAATGCATGAGTGGTGGGGTTGCGTTCTTTAAAAGGGTAGTTAAACCTTTGTGTTTTCTTCCTTGGTTTTGTTGGGCTGGCAGAAGTGGAGAAAACAGTAGCAAAAGAGTTATTCTGGTGTAATCTCTGTACAGCCTAGTGAAATCAAAGCTACCCCCAGGTCCAAACTGCTTTTGGTTACTGTAGGCTGCTCAAGGTTATTCTGCTGAGACTGAAACCTTATCTGTCTCATAGGAGCAATGCAACAGAATCCTCACAGCAGTGACTTTCTGCAGCATTTATTCTACTCTCCCCTCTAAAAGGTGGTTCTGACGATGTGAAAGTGGCTATAGAGCAGCCTCACGAAGAAGGTGGTAATTAGGGATCCCAGGGCTGTTTTGTTGGCTTTCTGTGAACATGAAGATGTTCAGTGCCATCCTCACGTTGCACACGTGTGGTAAGCGTAACATCCAGGCACAGAGGAGTTGTCCTTGCTGAGGGTGGAGGCATAGGAGCGGTCTGGATCCTACCCGAAACCCAGCACAGTCCCTCCACCCCCATCTCAATGCTGAGCCCTGGGGTATTTGGTTTGGTCAAGGCAAGGTGATGGTGCCAACCACCATGATGGCCGTGACTTGCAGCAAGCTGGGCTCGGTTATGAAAAACTGAGTGTCCACCCAGCTGTGGAGGGCAGCCTGAAACCACCCCCAAAAGTGCTGCTGCTTGCTGTGGCTGCCTGCGCACAAGCCCCTGCCAGTGGAGGAAGCTATCTGGCCCCAAAATAGAGTGCTTTCGGAGCTCTTCTCCTGCAGGCACCCTCTGCTCAGAAAAATTATGCCTTTATACATGCTAGCACCTCTGTGGGAGAAACTGCTGCTTCCAGAAGGCTGGTGGCCCAGTGGGACCCCATCTATGCTGTATTTTGGGGGCTGTAGAGTACTCTGAGGCTGCAGAAACAATTAAGAAAGGAAAACCATTATTGTTTTCAAGGCGTTGTTGATAGGATGAGAGAAGTGCCTGATTCTTAGTTTCTAACAAACAGCGATATATATTGCAGGCTAGATGCCATACCTTCACGTGCTCTGTTCTGTAGCCGAAAGACAATTTTCAACAGAATGAATTTTTACAGCTCCCTGGAGTCTTGCCTTTCATGTCTTTTCTTCCCTCCAGCCCCCGTTCCTCACTCCTTTTTTTTATGTCTCAAGACCTACCTAAGATGGAGAGGAGTTTTTCTTGGTTTCCTCTCCAGAAGAGGGTAGCGCATACATTTAGTCTTTTATACCAAGACAGTCTCCCACATAGGTGCTTGGATCTCCTCTGGTTCATTGTGTGTTGTTTGGAAAGAGGTCTGAAGCAAAGTAAGATAGTCCCCTGACTCTCCCCTGAAATACGGGTGTTGACATAGAGGATTTTCACCAGTAGACCTAGACCACCTCTACTGGCAATGTTTTGCTGGGATGGGGTATATGGAGTCTGGATTCCCTTTTTTCTCCTTCCAGCAATTAATAATGACATAGTTACCGTAGCCATGTCAAGTGACATTTTCAAGCCTCAGAATTTGTTCTGCAGGGGGGGTGGGATGTCCCCCTCTCCCGCTGCCGGTGCTGAAAACTTCTGCTCTCAGCCTGTGCGCTCCTGTGTGGCTACACCGGCGGGTCCCTTTTTGGGCAAGGAGGGCCAGCCAGCCCCAGTCTTCCTGCCTGTTTCTGCACTCCCTGCATAGAAGTAATTTTTGATTTGGTAAAGTATTACATTTTTCTGACTCAGAAATCTGCAAAGAAATTGGACTGTCAGCAGGTAATTTTATAGCTCTTGGGTTTCTTTGCTGTAGCTGTAAATAGCAGAAGAGGTAGATTTCTGTCCTCTCTGAGGATTTCTGAAGGCTCAAATGATAGAAGTTGAGGTTGTAAATCCTGCCTGTATGTATTATCAGGTCATACCAAAAAATAGATTAAACTAATATATTAAAATTAAAACAGAAATCTAATAAGCAGAGGCTTGTGTATAAAATATGGGGCTGTAGATTAACTAGGGAAGCTTGCAGAAATGTTTATTTTTTATAACTGTAGTGACAGGATGACTTGGGAGTGATCTTTACTCAAAAAAAAAAAAAAAAAAAAGACTCTAGATGCTCTATCTCCAGAACTATGAATCAACCAGTGTTTCAAACTAACTCATTTTTGAGAATCAACTGACAAGTTAAGAACTTGGGTACCATACTCCCCCTATAATAGAGAAATAAATATTTTAACAGGTCTTTAAAAGGGTTGACTGATTTTAATGCATTGAGCCAATTGCTTTTAGAGGTCACCTCCTCCACACATGAAAGCGATGGGACTCTGGCTCTGTGTTCGACACATTATCTGTATTGTTTTCCCTTTGTGCCACTAACAGAAGAGTACCAAGAGTGCTGACCTGAGAGCTGACGATATTTGACGTGATCAAAGAGCAAGGCCATGGCAGGTCCACACAGCCCTCTGAGGAAGGGGAGCCAGCTGGAGGAGAAAAACCGCATCAGGAGGATCACAAGAAGCCCTTGTGTGCAAGGGGAATGTGGCGGCCGCATCAGTCCCTAGCCCGACCCTCACTGACCGCTCCCCTCCATCAGGAAGGATCAAGAGAGTCGTGATCCTTCCTTCTCCCACCCACGGACCCCAGCCCCCGGTCCCACTGGCGGCAGGCGGACGGTGTGTGTCGGCAGCCCGGAGGGGACGGGCTCTGCTCAACCCCTGCTGCTCGTGCCCCTTTTCATCCTCTGCACGCCATACCCTGGGCAAGGAGGAGTGATCGGGTGTCACACAGGGGATGGAAGAGGAGCTTCAGATGCGTGCTTGTATCTCCAGCCGTGGCCATTTCTTAACTAGGAAGTGTCCTCTTCTGTCCCGGGCAGCTCTAAACACAACATGGGCAACTACAGCATTGCCTTAGCCACGCTACCTCACGGAGAGGTTCCCGAGGAGAAGATCGAATTCTTCCGACTAAACCCCACAAACCTCATGAGGATGACTCTTACTAATGTGTAACTAAAGAGGCAATTACCCGGAGGAGGAAAATTATGTGCTCGGTTTGTCTGAGCCATTGTAAGAACCAAGGGCAGTGGCGGAATAAAAATTTAGGGTCAGTCTACGTGCCACCTTCACCAGTGTGAAACAGCCTGTGAAACCTCAGCAGCCGAAAGCAAGCTGATCACCTCGTTATGGAGTGTGCTCTTCTGATTTCCTATGCAAAATCGCTACCCTGTAAAGTAGATACAGGGAAGCCTCAGTAAGCAATTTCACTAAGTAATGACTCCAGGGTCATGGACATGGTCTTCACACATCATCTTCGGAAACTGTGATTATAAGAGGACAAATGTTTTTAGCGGTGTCATCTGAGGTGGAGGTTGTGTGCAAGTATTGTGAGCAGCGCTGCCAGCTGTGCCGGTGACACAGCAGATCTGCTGGAGGAAAAGGATCAATTAAAATGTTCTCACTGACGGGCCAGGCTCTTTGTGGCAGGCTTTACAGAACAGGTCGGTGCTCTCGCTCCCTCAGTGGCACATTTACACCCCACCTGAATTCTGGATTTGCTGCCTACCTAAGGGATAACGGAGTTTAAGGATTTTTTAATACCTGCATGTTAGCCTCTTGAATGCTCTTAGCACCCTGTGCTGGGACGGTTCCCGGCCTCTCCAGGACTCCCACCTAATGTACTGGGAATATCTGAGACCTCGACCGGGGAAATTCTTGTTATGAAAACTGAACAGTCCTGCTTTGGATGCATTGCTTAAATGTGATCTGTAGTGGCCTTCAGCATGTGGAGCTCTTCCCCTGCCTCCCCAGGAGCCATGTAGACTAAGATGGTCTCCCGGCAGAACCAGTACACCTCCCCTAGACGTCTAGCTGGTGGTGCGCCAAGGCCCGGTTTGGCTCAGCAGTGCTGTGTGGCCGTGATCACATTTACTCAGAGAACTGGTTTTGACTTGTGAGAAAGTACATGGGCTAAAGCCATGCAAGATGAGAAAAGTGAAATGATGGAGTAAAGTTGATGCATTGGTGATATTAGCAACTACAGGATTCAAAAGAGAACTACTGACATGAAATGGTACAAAACCCTAAGGAAAAAAAGCTAGAACCAGAAGTATCTCATGATCAGCCTTTCCCAAGAAACCACAGAGGTCTACACTTGTCCAGCTGGTTGGTACCTGGCCAGCAGGTGAGTTAGTTACACTTACCCTGGTAGCACGTACTCCTCGCTATCTACTGGGAGCATCAGCCAAGAAGTGGTTGCTCTGTACTCTCAGAAATTGTGTGTATCAAGCTTGCAAAGTCGCTTTGCACCTGTCTGAACAGAAGTGACCCAGTGAGGGATGGTTACAGAGGGAAACTTTTATATGCTGGAAGGAAACCAAAGTGGGCAGCCTCTGATGGCACAGAAGTATTAAAAAGTTTATTTTTTAAGGTGGTCTGTCAGTGAGAGCCACAGTAATTCTTGGACATAGTTCCAGTGATGAGATAACTTCACTGATAACTGTGTGCACCTCATTTCTACTCTGAAGTCACCTGACTTCATGGTAAGGTCACTGGATCTTCTTGTGCCTGCCTGCTAGATTGAAGAAAGCTATATTTGCACATATTTGCCTCCACAGAAATATCTGCAGACTTACGATCATCATACCCCTGCTGCCTCACTAAACTAAAATGTGAGCTCCTCAAGACTGGCTGCAGAATGCAGATTGCTTTCCTCAGTCTTCTAATTTTTCAAAAGCTTTCTTGAAATGTGGGCAGCAAAGCAGCTTGTAGTGTTCCAAAAGCATTTGTACCAGTCCTAAATGCAGATTTAATAGAGTGTGAACCATCATTGTCTGGATTTTATCCTAACAGAAGGTTATAATTTAATTACATCAATTCATGAAGACGTTTTTATTTCCTTCCTTCTTCGTATGGCTTATTAATTTTTTTTTTATATGGTAATAGTCCAATATTCTTACGGATGTCATATGTCATATCAACTGTAATGGGTATGTTTAGATTGCAGCATTGTTCCACAGACTAAGCCTAGACTTCAAAACCTGATCAAGACACTGAGTAAAAATGTAGACAGTTACTCTGAGCAGGTTTCGTTTGCAATTTAAAGTTGGCTTTGGTTTGTACCGTGCAGCTGCAGCAGGTCCACTAGTATCGACAAATATCATAGGTTGGAAAGCAGCCTGTACTTCAGCACAAGCAATTTTGTACTCTTTTAGTATGTATGTGACACTCTGTCCAAGAATTTGTATATTCACACATGCAGTCATGGTATATTCATATAGAGTCAGTGATGAAGCAAAAAGACACATTTTGATTTGGCTCGTTTGATTGTCCCCGTGGTGGGCATTTGGCTTTTACTTTTGGCTAATCAAGCTCTCATGAATGCTCTCTCTTTTCCATGCAGTGTGAAACTTCATGTAAAACCATTTGTGGAGCAATTAGTCACCTGTGCAAGACTGACTACTGGGATAATCAGAAACATGAAACTTTTCCAACTGTCAAACAGTTGACAGCAATTGTCTAAATGGGTAAATTACGATTCTTTTGGTAATTCATATTAGTTTGGCTGAGAGCAATGCAGATGTTTTGTTGTCATGAGAAGCGGACAGTTGGAGATGGGAACAATGGGCACAAATTAATTGTCATTTCAAGTGAAAAACATACTTGGGAAACTTATCAAACATTTAACTAATACCACACAACAAAGCATGAAATCCCTCATGCTGATGTTATTCCAGCTGCATATGCCCTAGGTCTAATATAATATTGTTGCTATATTTTCTTCATCATGTTATTACCTTTCTGCCTTCTCCCAGATAATAGCTTTTTCATTGTTCTATGTTATGATTACCTGGTCCTTTAACAGACCTGCAAGAGAAGGCAAACTAATCAGACGGTGAAGCCTCCAGCTTCCACCCTGAGCCATGATAACGTGCTTTGATCCCCCCCAGATGACAGCAGGCAGTGGGATGATAAGGCTTCTAGTTTCCTTTTCTTGTTAATCGTGGTTGCAAGCATGGGATCTAATCTTTGCAGCAGTAATTTTAACTGAAGTAGGAAATTTTCCCAATTAGAAGGTTCCTTATGAAAGCTCTCCTTTAGTGAGAGTGTAGCATCAACATTTCATGAATTTACATGTCAGGGGAACATGTACAGGACTGAAGAAAAACTGAATTGTTGGTTCAGATGATTACAGCTGTGTGGCAATTCTGCTGATTCAGGAGAGAACCTCCAGCCAATCTGTCTTTGTTTTCATGAAGAAGCTTGTGTAAGTTCATAAAGAATTAACACTAGTGATTTCACAATTAAAAACGAACCAAAAAGTCTAGTACTCAGCAGGAAATTACACTTGACTCTCAGAAGTCTTCTTCAAAGCTCTGGTAGCTGAATATTTTTGGAAGATAAAATGTACATATGCTGCAGTGCAGCAAGACAGAGGTATGCCAGAGCGGGCTGGCATGAATCATAAGGAATCCAGGATGCTTCCAGTGGCAAGTGAAGGGGGACCTGAGCCAGGGGATAAAAATATTGTCTGATGACATTGTTTTCAGATCAAAAACACTTAGGAAAAAAAAAAATCTGCTTTTGACTAAATATATTCATTTTCCTGTAGTTTTAAGAGAGAATTACATAAGGTGTGCTGCTTTCCACCACCTTGACATGTCCTGAAACTCAATTGAAAATCTTAACCTCAAATGATTGTACTGAGCACTGCTTATTTACCTGACTCATTTTTATTCATGAGTTTTCTGGTATATTCCTTGGAGATGGATGTGATGATAAAGAGAAAAAAATATTCCTGGGTTAGTTCAAAAATAGGGCTTGAGACGATGACACAGTGTCAAAGTATCATGATAGAGTGATTGTGCTGGGGTTTTTTTTCCTAAATATTTTGTGCTACCACTTCCCCATCTTTTTCTTTTTTCTCTGCATGGTGAGATCTTACACCATCTCCTTAGTGCTTCCCTGCGGAAAAACCTTCAGAGAAGTTCCCTTCCATTCCCCCCTCCAAAGACACATTTGATGCTCTTTGGTATGACTGTTTCTGATTTTTTCATGCTCCCAAAAGGAAGTTATAGCACAATAGTGCTTCTCTCTATTAATGTTACTCAACAGATGCTGAGATAGTTTCTTTCTGTTAGAAACTGGAGGGAATTTACTATGATTGATAGAAAAACAAGAGTGTTGGGTTTGGTCTCCCCTCATCTTCTATTCCTATCTGTATGGACCTCATTGAGAGTCTTCCTGGCAAGCCTTTCTTGTGGAACAGCTCCATATTGCCACCGTATCCCCACATTGCTTTCTTTTGGCAATTTCATTATCTGTTTGGCCACAGCTGAAACTGAGCTGTAGTATGACCTGTGTGACAAATTCATTTTTAACAAGAGTTTGTGCATTTTCAGTATTGCTTGGGCATCTTGCCTGGTCCTGGTGCCCCAGGTGCAAAAGAGAAGTAACAGACAAGATGAAGCATGATGACATACAGGTGAAATAACAGTAGGTGGGTTCCATGTGTTGCTAATGCATCCTTGGTGTAAAGCCAGAGCTGCACTGTTGGATTAGTGAGTAAAAATAAAACCCTAGATACTGTACCACCCTCATGATCAGTGCACTCCTTTGCAAGAACCAGCTTTTTCTAAAATAGAAGTAATGATTCAATTATTCTAACACCAAAATATGAGTTGTCTACTAAACCAAATTAAAGCAAGCGAAGACAGAGATATCTAATTATTACACATATAAATCTTGCTTTCAACAGCCCGGATTTGGAAGACCAATTGTAAGTGCAAATGGCTGTAAGCTGTAGGTCTAATTTAGTGATAGTACAAACTACTTAAAAGAAAAAAAAATACAGAGCAGATGAATCATTCTCCTCAGTGTATGAAAGTACATTTAATGTTACAGTGAAATTATTGCTTTATGATAACTTTAAATTATTTTGCTTTAACTAAAGAGTAAGCCTTCCATGCAATTTTATGCAAGTTATTAAGCAACAGTGAGAAATTTCTTGTTAGTTTTTTAAACTCTCCTAAGACTTATAACGATGTAATATTATCACTATGCCAGATTTTTTAAAAATCTGATCATGTTGTAAGTGATTTCATAGCTCAAAATGTAAAAGGATTGTTTCCGTAGGTCTCAAACAGCTGAGCCACTAGACATGCATGTGGTACATACGGAACTTGTTACGGAGTGAGTTTTGTATGGATGTAACAGGGAACAAAGTCTTTTGTATCCCTGGAGGACCAAAATGTTGCCTTTGTTTTGTAATCAATAGTCCTTGATGCATGGTTCCAAAACATTGTGCTGTACAGGAGCAGAATATTTCAATTATGATACATACAGGAGGCTTTGATGTAGGAAGAGAAACTTCAGTCAGTGCAAAATAGCAGCCTTCACAATTTTAAAGATATGATAATAGAATGATTGAACTGATGCGTGGCAAACACTAACCCTTAAACTGTGTTTCTGGAAGGGGAGCAGAGAAGTCAACATATGTTTCACTGTGGGTTGCTGGTATTTAGTCAGATGGGTCTCTTTTGCGCCTACACAAGTCCAAGATATTAATTGCTTAAAGCACATCCCATTGCCACTTTGATTTATCAGTAGTTTATTATGCATGGCTACTTACGTAACTCAATTTTAAAGTTGAGACAATGAGATTGAAAGCAGAATAAAGAAATTCAGAATGGAATTCAGGAAATGTCATTTCAGTTTTCCCTTGCGTTAGTCTTCACCCATTGATTTTTTTCTGCCTCAAACTAAGTGATTTTGACAAAACCTGTCACTTTTTCCGAAGGAAAAAAAAACCCAAACCACATTGAAAACCAAGTTTTCCCTGTTTGGAATTGTGTCCAGAAAAGGAAAGCATGCAGCATTACTTTGTCTTTTACAGCTTAGCAGTTCAGAGGATTAGCCCTGTAGTATGAATTTTTGGTCCCATTTAAATGAATGGTGAAATCAATAACAAAATTGTATCCATAAGAGCGATTAATAGAGAACTAGCAGAGTGTATCAACAAGGATGTTCCTCTTCATGTCGAAATGTAGAAGGCTGAGGATCTTAATGCCCAGAGATAAGTAGCAAATACAGTCCCTTCTAAATGCATGGGAGAAGAGAATCTTTTAGCTATGTAACAAAGTAATCTATAATTCTTATTGGTTCGATTACAGGAAGCTTTGTGCTAATCCTATTAGTTCTTGTTCATGAACTATTCATCCAAAATCTGTAAAGAATCCTATTAAAAGTGCAGTTCCTATGAACACTGGCATTTCCTGGACAGCTTGAAGACCCTAGAAAAGAGAACGTAATTGAATATCCGAGGGGCATGTTTTTTGACACGCTGCTGCTGGAACTGTCTCAACAGATGACAATTGTAACAATAAACAGAAGATGCAGTTCATTTAGACATGACAGATACTGTCAGAACTAGAACAAAACAAAGCTGGAGAAAGAATAAAGTCACAGGAATAAGCAGGAACAGCAAATGCATGTGTAAGTATCTAAGAAGCAAGTTTCTTTTCAAGCGAAGGGACATATAATATAAACAGGAATTATATATGCCTGATGTATACACACACCCCACCACACACTCCAATGCAGCCCCAAGATCTAGCTTCTGGTTACTGAATTTTTCTTTGTCTTAAATGAAAAAAAAGCTGTGATCTGCAAATGGTAATAATAATACATTCTGGCCTTTAAATATTTTCCACCTAATCTTATCTCCTGAGAAACATGGGACAAAATTTTGTCTAGTAGAGGTCTGAGTCAAGCTAAATAAGATTTGTTTAGCTAACTTTCACCCTCCAGAGAGTCAGTCAAGACTGTCTGGAAGTTATTTGCTTTAATGCTTTTGCTGCTTTCTCCAGTGATTTCTTTCTAATTGGTAGTCACCTTTATTGAAAATGTTTGCAAAACTTTGCCCTCTTTCTAATTTGAAGTTTTCTGGCTTTTATTTCTAGCTACCAGTTCTTATTCTGCCTTTTCTAAGAAGAATTAATGAGACTAAAAATATGGTAATGTCAAAGATGAAAGCGATATCTAGAAACCCTCCTCCTTTTCCAATATTCAGTTCTAAACAAAGTCACTGATTGCTTCAAGGTTTAATTCCATTACATATGAATGTAATACCAAAAATAAAAATCCAGTTGGTTTCATATTACTAAACAGCCTCTCGGTTACCAGGAATATGATGTATAAAAGTCTGTAGGCATGTCTGAAACTGGATCTCAAGTTCTTTAATTAAAAAAAAAATAAATTGATAGAAATGTAATTGATAGAACTCATAATTCTCCAACATTACCCCCCAAAAACCAGTGATTTTGTAGAGGAGGGGAGAGCCAGAAAAATATGGTCCCCATTTCCCACTAGATAAGACGGGGTTTATCGATATAAAATTGATGGAGAATCACAAATAAAATTAAAAAAAGAATGGCACATTGAGGAAAAGAACCCCATTTGTTCCACCTGTATCATCCCTCTGATAAAAATTCTTTTAACAGCTGAATGGCAAATGAATGCTTGGAGATGGAGAAAATTGATTTGTCCTATACATATTTTGGGCTAGATCCAAAAAGAGGTTTAATCACTGCACCGAACTTCTGCTTGCCCCATTTACCCTCAGATAATATACCTAGTGCTATTCACACATGCATATTAATCAGCTCTGAAGCACTTGAATACCTTAGTTCACATTACTAAGCAGCAAAAGCATCTCTCCGTTTTTACTGTCATTCCACGCATTCATCATACAGTGTTCTTACTCTTTCCAGGTCCCCAGGGAGCTCCAACGTGGTCCAAGCCAAGGCACCGCACGTTCCCAAGAGCGGGAGCAGCCCCGGGGAAAGCACTACCACACACACTTACAGCAGAGGTCTTGGCTCTGCTGAGCGTAGGGGAGAATAACTATCTCCAAGGGCTATACCAGCAATAAATCTCTGCTTGGTGTTGCTTTCAAGCCTTACCTGCCCCCATTTCCACCATTTTTCCAGGAGGCAGTAAGAACCACAGATGTAGCATCAGTTAAAGAAGCAAAACTCCGAAACACCTTCCTCAGATTGCCTGCAGTCAAATCTTACTGGCTTCCTATGCTCTAGCTAATAAAGCTTACTCTTCAGTTATCCCACTTAGTCCTCAGTCCTAATGACGGGCTTTTAACCTGCTGGATTTTAGTGTGCTTCCCTAATGCTGATTGACACGGATGCATACGGAGCCTGCTGAGGGTCACAAGCAGTACAGCTGGATGAGGGGAGGTGGCAATGCCAGCAGCAGCAGGGAGGCAGAAGGACATGAGACGAAGGGTGTGATGACTAGGGACTGACAAAGCTAGGAATAGTGTTGCCTCCCCCTCCCCTTGAAAAGTTGCAATAATTCTATTATCACCTTGAAGAAGGTCTTCCAACCTTGCTGGAGCAGCAGTCTCCAGGGAAGATGGATGTAGCTAACAGGCTACTCGTTTAGCTAGAACAGCACAGCTGTTTGGCATCTCTTTGTAGCATGCATCAAAGTAATACTTTTTAATGACCCACCATCAGGCAATTCTCTAATGAAGATGAGCAAGGAAAGAGTGCAAGGTAGGAAACAAATCATCACAGATGCACTATTGTGGCTGAGGACGACAGTGGCATAAATTCACTTATTATTGCTAGTTGCCTTGCCAATTCTGTGCACATTTGAACCCAGCATGAAAAGAAGAGCTTCTACAGGTGCATCTTAATCCACAAGATAACTCAAGGAGCGCTAGTCAGCATAAGCAGTCGGTTTCCTCCAAACGCACTGCTAGCCAAGCTGGGCTGCCCTGTTTGCGTGTTTTGCTGGTACCGTGCCTTGTTTTGTTCAGGGGTTGGTTGTTGGTTCACTGGTTTCTTCGTGGGTGTGATAATGGATATACAAGTGTTATAAATCATCTTCTTTGTGCTTGATAGCAAGAGTTGCAGTCCAAAAGCTTTTTTTAAAAAAGCATGGCTAGCATTAGGAAAGGAACCTGAAGAGACTTTCCAGTCTTTCTCCTATGCCAAAGTCTGATTAAGTCTGACCTGAACTATATAGAAAAAAAACTTAGTTAATTTTTCTTTAGAAAGTCTGCTGAGGGAGGCAGTCTCCACAGTCACCTCTGCTAAATCTGTTCTGGTGGTTTACCAGTTTCATGATTAGGAAGCTGGTTTTTTTTATAATCACTATCCTAAATCTCCCTTGTAATGTAAGCTCATTGCTTCTTAACCCTTATGAACTCTGGACTTGGAGAACCAATTGTCCTCTTGTTTGCTGTGGTTGTTTTTTGAGTATTTGAGCACTGCCATTACAGCTCCCTTCAGCTGTTTCTTCTTTGA
Source organism: Astur gentilis (assembly GCF_929443795.1). Classification (NCBI taxonomy): domain Eukaryota; kingdom Metazoa; phylum Chordata; class Aves; order Accipitriformes; family Accipitridae; genus Astur; species Astur gentilis. The sequence goes on along the minus strand of NC_064897.1, from coordinate 10,492,898 downwards.
CCAAAAAGACCCAATTGCTGCCTGGAACAGTGCTGCGTTTTAAGGTACATTTGTCATCAGGGATCAAACCCCAGGAGACTGTCACGACTGAGACGCACCTTCCCCTCTGTTATCCTCAGTCAGTTTCAATTATCAACTGTCCAGCTAGAAAAGAGTTAGTTAGGGCAAAAGTAATGCAAATATTGCGCAGGTATTTTGTAACGTATAACAGGGACCAACAAAAATTAACCTAAAAGCCTACAGAGCTGGACAGAGAATTGTCTCCTTGATCCCTCTTGTTTTCCACCACCTGCAGAATTCTCTAGGGGAGGTCAAAATCTTTCTGAGCGTGATAAGACAATTTCTCTGTTGACTCTCGGTGGGACTAAAGCTCTTGCTTTCAGCTACGGTTTTGAAAATGTCATCCTTTGTCTTTATGTTTCTTATTCTTGCTTCTGAAAGGTGCTAATGGTATTACTCAGTTTCCTGGGGATGTAGAGCAGTCAGGCCGGGCAGACTGCGGGGCGTTGTGGCAGGAAGGGATGCTAAAGGCCTGATCCTACATCACTAGCCTCAGCAAAAGCAGAATGCCAGCAACATCATGCTCAAATTGTTTTGGACCTTGGCAAGGCTGCATCTAGTGTTCATGCTTTTTACCAAATGACCCACTGTCTGCAAAGTCAAAACTATAAAAAGGGAATAAAGAAGTCAAGAATGGAAGGAAGAGCTGTGAAAAGTGGAACCAGATGCAATGGCATTCCCGCAGCTGTGAGTGGTTCCTTTTTACATTGTATTAATTTTGATGACGAACAAATACCCAAAGGTCTGTGGGCTTCTATTGTTAACCCTATTGGTTTGAAAAAATTCGACGTGAAATCTTGTGTGTACTCTCAGATTTGGGATTTGCCTCTTTCTAGATGCCTTGGAAGAGACTAGATGCTGTAGGAAAAGCCTCTTACGTTCTTCAGGTTTAGCTGTAACTACCTCCAGCAACACTCAAAATTTAAAAATGATGGCAATAGTGAAAGGCAGCAGGACCTCCTGCTCTCTGTGCTTTGGTAATAGGTTCCCTTACTCCTTGTTTCAGAGGTGCTTTCTCCTTTTTGTGTGTGCGTTTGCACTCGCTAACTCTTCTGGATGGGTTCCTGGTCCATTCTGCTGCCGCTGCTGATGGTACCGGCACCGGGCTGTGGACGCCTGTCGGCTGTGGGAGGATGAGCGTGCTGGAGGTGCCCAAATTTCAGAATCCAGATTTCTGGATTCTGAAATTGCCATTGATGTCCCTAGCAGGCTCCTCTTTCTGGGACGTGCAATGTGAAGCCAATGCCAGTAAAACCCCCTGTGATTTCCGTGAAGAGTCACAGGAATAACCACTATAGCTAAAGTCCATGGATAGATAGATATATTTATTTTTATGGAAGAAGGCCTCAGTTCATTTACAAATGAAGTCCAATCCTATTTTGCCAGTGTATTGCAGGGCAGTAAAATCTGAGCAGAGTGGCAGTAAATTCTCTCTAATATATGCGTATTTATTTAGCTTTAAGTACCTTCATGGTTCCTGGTTTCATAACCTCCCTTAGCTGCTTATTCTAATGGTTATAAATTTTTTTCTCTTGTTTAACCTAAATTTTCACAACTGCAGTTTAAGCTTATTACTGCTTGCTCTATTTTCAGTGCTAATGAGAAAAAATTTTATCCTGGTCGTCTTTAAAGTATCTTTTTGTCCATTAGTAGAACGTTAATGTCTCCTCTCAGTCTTCCTCTCCTCAGCTGAAAAATCACCAATCCTTGACATTGCTGGGCCTTTTCCAGGGACTTTGTTTCTCTCCTCGAAGTCTTTAATTTGTCTCTCTTTAAGCAAAGCACCCAGATTGTAAGTGCGGTACTCCTGACTGAAAGCCAGTCAGTGCCACGGAGAAGTATCTCCTCCCTTGGTTTATAAGCACTACTCCTCCGGGCAGCAAAGCAGAGCTCTTGCGTCTCCTGTGACAGTGCTAACCTGCCTGTAGTTATCCACTAGGATAATGGGATCCTACCGTGGTACAGTTTGCCATCTGCTGACCAGAAAGTGCTTAATATATGACTGGTTTTTATGACGAGTATTGATTGTTTTCTTGTTTCACTGGTTTTAGATTCCTGAGGTTGAAAGCGTAGAGATTTTGTCCAGAGCTCGAGGACATCTCTCGGGCTATCTTTAATCCCTGGCATAAGAGTGAGCTGGGCTCCAGAGTGGTGAAATACCTGGGGGTGAGAGCCCGACCTCTGCACTCCTGCGTGGTGCACAGAGGACCTTGTGGTGATCCACGGACTGGCCACAGGAGTTTCCTGGGGACCTGGTGTGGAGCTCTTTGGGGAGCGGGCAGGAGGACACAGGGGGTGAGCATCTGGGGCAAAGCCAAGAGGCAACTGAAAGAGCAGGCTTGTGGTGGCTGGTACAGGGCATATCGTCAAAACAGACAAATACGAACCACTACCGCATCTTTCAACATCATCAAAACGACACCAGAGACCGTTACTAGAGCAGCCTGCAACTGGGAGAGCTTTGCTTTGTTATGAGGAGGAGTAAGGTGGGATGAGAACACGGTGGTTTTGCAAATCCGCAGTGGGCCATGTTTCAATACGGTATCACTTGGCTTTTATCTTCAGATATTAACAGGAGCTGAAGATTTTGGACAATGTATATGCCTGTTTGTGCATATACATATATCAGGTTCACATTAGATGTCTTAATCACGCTGCTTAAGAGCTCCCTTTTATAATATTTTAATTTCAACGGAATTTGTTATCTTGTCGGATTACTATCTTTACAGTAGTTGGCACTAAAAAGTGGCATTATGCTAAACTGTTAATAGCTTGCATGGTGCTGTGCCCTCTTTACAACCTGGCCCAGCCCCAGACTCTTGGCCTATTATCTCTGCATATAATTTTCAACTCATCATGCTTTGTCCTTTGGGAAAGGACTGCTATTAGAACCAGAAAAGTAGCAGTACAAGTTATTTATTTTCCATTCTTGGTAATGATTCGCTTTTAGTTAATGAATTGGAAAAAGTACATGAAATTAATGGAGCGAGGTGTTGTCTAACTGTAAAGCAGGGGATGCTGTTCCCAGCTCTGTGATTCCTCCCCAGGTAAAGGTCAGGGACTCCCTGACTTTGGGCAAGTTCTGCTTTGTACTCTGTTTCCCAGCAGAGAGCTAGCACCGTTAATCCCATCGCTTGCGGGATGGGAAGAGATTTGCAAAGGCAAAGAGAGCGATCGGGCATTTAGCATCTATTGCAAACTAACAGGTGCCTAATTCACATTTGTCCTTTAAAGAAACCCTCTCCTAATTACTATCATAGTGCTTGGTAATCCTGGGATAAAGCTTCTGTTTATTAAAGGATAAACCAGAATTACGTACCGTAGCTCTGTGAGCTGCTGGGCAGCCGAATGTGTACAGTTTTCGACTAGGACACTTCAGATCTGACTGTATTCGCAGCTCTGCTAATAACCTACTACAGGGCACTAAGAAAGCCACGTTCCCTTCCTACTGCCATCTGGTAATGGGCTTCTGACGAAGTAACAGCTGATATCAATATTGTGATATTGACTTCTCTGAGTTCTACAGATAACAAGTGCTATTTAAAATTTAGCAGGTATTGTGATTATTTGTTTTCCTCAGCACAGCGGAATTACACTGTATTTGCAGTTATTTTATCAACATTTGGCTTTACGAAAGCTTACTGTGTCCATTCAGGTCTTCTAAGAATGAGACTCCTGTGTATTACTTCTTTTGGCAACAGCTAAATAGAGGTGGAAAAATTGTACTTGAACAAGTATCAGCCCTTTTTATACAGTTGCACCTACTTGTTCTACTTAGGATATGTGATTAGTTTGGGACTATGGTTGCAGCTGTGACAGGCAGAGGTAAGTGAGTTAAGGTTCATAGGGAAAGAGGCTGCCCTTGGCACAGACCGTACTGTGTGAATGTGGGAAGCAGCGCTGCCAGCAGAGTGGCCGCCTCGGAAGAAACAGTGTGCTGGGAAGTCCGAGGTCACTCACAGGACTGTTGGAATGTGCTGCTTCCCGAGCTGTACGGCGCTTCTCAAGAGCAGGTACTAGCGGGCAAGGATCAGTTTCATGAAAAAGTGAAAAGGAAAAGAAGAAACTGCTCTGCAAGGCTTAGCTGCGAAACAAGATTCTTAGCAGACATAGTGTCTTCTCCTAGAAACAGTCCTGTGAAGCTGGTTTGAAGTACATAAGCAAGGTTGCCCGTGGAAACTAGTGGTTTACCTGAAATCAGATAATAGAATGTGGTGGGGTTTCAGGGTTTTTTCTTCCCCACATTTTTTTCCTTATCACTGCTGGATGGGCAGAACAAGAACAACGGAGACCTGAAGTGGTTGAGAAATATGAGTGTGTCTATAACTCGGATACAATTTGCAAGAAAACCCTTTCCAGATTAGAAAAAGATGGGGTGCAGACCCAGCTACAAATCTGAAGTCAGGAAACGTCTTTACCAGAACCTGCTCCAAGGTTTTGAAGCGTCCCTTTGACAGGGGATACTGGCTTCATTTGCGTGCTCTGTGTGCTATATGTTACAGCCTCTCAAAGGCCGTGGCGTCGTGTCCTGGAAGTGGGACTGCTCTACCTTCCATGCTTGCTCTGAATTTTTCTGTCTTTTAAAAGTTAAGTTTCCAGTTTTTCTAGAATAAAGTTTGGCTTGAATTTCAAAGCCTTTTGACCTTTTCTGGAGAGTTCATTCCAGGTAAGTTCAACCTACGGCTGATTCAGAGTATGTCACAACCCCAATGAGCACCTTCCCCCCCCAGTCTGTCCTCCTCCCCTTCTTAAATTGTCATTGTTCTCCTGGATTTTGGCTGGGACGCATTTTATGCTGCTCCGACATGCCAGAAAACAGGGTAGCAAAAACTGGAAAACCAGCTTCCCAAAGGAAGTTTTGTTTAGACAGAATTGTGAGAAAGGAAAGAGAAAAGAAAAATCTGTAACGCCAAGCCACACACACACACAGAGTCATCTTGTGCGTATTCTCCCTTGCGGTTCTGAGATCTTTCAAAACATCAGGCTAAAAGAACAGGGTGCATTTGATGTTGGATAATTTTGTGCTAATGATGACATTACCTGATGAGAGAAAACACTGCTGAAACTCTATTCATTGACATTTAGCAATGTCTAATAAACAGGAGTTAAAAAGAAGATGGTGTAAAACGCCACTTGTATTCAGTATGATAATTGCAAGTGGGAGTCTGATCTTTCTTTCCTTAAGTCAATGAGAAAGCTATGATTAACTTAACAGACCCAATACTATTTTTATTTACTTAATTGGCTTCTTCTAGATCGCTTTTCATGAAGCGTGCCTGGGAAGTGCATTTAGAAAGCACTCCAGCTCTGCAGAAACTGCTTTTCTGTTCCCCAGTGGCTCTGATTTTGACAGAAGACAGAAATAGATGTGGGAGCTGGCACTCAGAAGTTGTGGGAAAAGCTGAATAACATCCACCCAAGGGTGACAGATTTTGGGAAATTTTGTTTAAGGGCACGACTTACTTAGACCTAAAAGATACCGGAATTTGAGGTCTGATCCACCTCCTGAGAATAACAATGCTCTGCTCTCGGCACGGGGAAGAGCTTAGTTGGTGTTTATCAGCAAAATGTCTTTTGTATGTCAAGGTTATTGCAGTACATGGAAGAAAAGTGATCATGTCATAACTGTGGTTCCACCTGCCCTTTCCTAAATACATTATGGGAGCGTCTGGGTGGCAGACAACATCTCAACTCCATTGTATTTTCAGAGTTCATACATCTTCTGGATGGACTAGCAAGATATTTTGTCACTGACTCTGCAATACTTTTCTTCAGACCTCACACCTGAAAAAGCAAGCATTGAAAGCATCCAGTGGTATCTGGAAATAAGTAATCGCTGCCTGAAAATAGGGAAACCAAGCAATGGAAAAGAATGTTAATTGTCAGACTGATTAAATTATTAGGAAGGTATTGGCCGTGTTAGCAGTAAATGTAGAGAGATGTGTGTTTTAGAGGAACAGTGATATAAAATATTTTGAAGTCTAGGTGGAAAATGCATCCCTGTTGAATGTAGCAGAGCTGTGATTTTCAATAACATGTTAGTGCTCACCTTCTAAGTTTAAAGCTGTGGAGAAGTGAGGATCACTTAAGGCAACGTTAGGACGGTAGAGAAGCTTGCAACAAAAATGAGTATGAGGTGGACAGTGCCAGGTGTCCCCTTGATTTAAAGAGGTTCCTGTTGGTATAACCTGAGAGGGAAAAAATGGGATAAAAATTATAGATATTTGTGTGCCAGCAAAAGCAGGTCTGGAAGAATGGTTCAGAAACCTAAGGGTGCTTCTTTAGGCGATTTTGCAAGAAAAAAAGTTTAATAAAGGGGTAAGATAAGTAAGCTATCAGAGCTGCCAGTAGCCCGCTGTGGGTCATCTTTTGTACCTAGAGCTTCACTTGGAGATTGAGGGTGGGAGTATTCAGGCAGGAGAACAAAGCACAGGGGATGTCTTCTGATGAACCGAACCACATTTCTCACTGGGAGAAGAGTTGTGAAGGTCTCTGCCGGGTTTCTGGTGGGGAAGAGTGAGGTGGTGACCCCCATTTCGGGGTCCATGGCAGTTGGCCCTGGCCTTTGCTCCCCCCCCCAGACAGGCTCAGCCCAGCTCCTTCCTCCCCCCGAGCTGTGTGGCCACAGCATCTCCCCTGCAGGGGGGCGAGGGGCTGGGGACAGGGGCTGGCACGCAGCCTGGGGTCCCACCACGGCACTGAGGTGGCACCTCTCAGGAGATCTGAGGCCTGGGGAGCCCAGGCACCGCCCCACACCCACACCCAGAGCCGCAGTCTGGCCTCCAGGAGGTGGCTACAAAAAGCAGCTCTTGGGCAAGAGGGCAGCCGCAAGCTGAAACTGTACCTTAGCCCTGGGTGAGCGGCGAGTAGCGACTTGCTAGCCTTGGCTTTCCGGATTTGCTTTCAAAAAGCCCCTAACTGGGTCTACTGAAATATGCGTAAAACGTCTGGTTTAGTAATACGTAACTTTTGGGGGGACTGTGTGCTACTCCCAGATTTAGTTATTTATTTATTTATTTGGTGAAAATAGCAAGATATTTGCTGTTTCGCACTGGAAACAAAAAGCTGTCTGTTTGTCTACTGCTGAGCTTTCTTAATTATTTAAGACGTGAAATACTCATTTTCTAGCTTCCAGCTAGCTGTTTTTTTCCATCACATTGCACCATTTAAATGGTTACATAATATTAATAGACGCTTTACATAACATTTCGGAAATACTAGAAAATGAGCATATTTTATAGTTGGCATCAGAGGTTTCAGTAGCTCTAATAAATAATGATAATGGTGACCTGGAAAAATATACTCTTCAGGAAAGTTTCTAATTCCTGGCTGGTTTAAGAAATTGTGGTAGCACAGATTGTGTGTTTGATACACGCTTTGAGTAAATTATCACGTGTAAAAAGCTGTCCATCATCTCTACTTCTGATGCTACCTATAGATTTTACTGCTTTTTTGAGATGAGCCATTTAAGTACTGATTTTGTATTTATAGAGAGCTACCTGGAGTGTGTCATGAAACCCAAGAATGTCTTTTTAGATGACAAATATATACTGATATTTGTAACTGATGATGTGTGAATGTAAGCTTGAGAGTTGACACCAAACTTATACCACTTGCAGTTAGTCTTTCCATTGTAGTAATTTACTCAGACAAAGTGAAAAAGGTATTGCAAACATCACTGAAAGCAGACTAAATAGAAAAATATCGGGATGATGGATGTGTACAATTAGAAATGTCAGATTCTTAATTATTATTTTGTCATCAGCTGTCTATGAGAAGGATTCTCAAACCACCTGTTTCTGTACATTTTCCTTCAGGATCTGAGTCACCTGTCAGCCACCTCTGCTTAGGATAAATTTGTGTCATTGTTTGCTATTTATTTGTTTTCAGTAATTTGTGATTTGCCATTTTTTTCTGATTAGCTATTCACTCTGAGACAAATCAATATTTCTAAATAATTGCCTAGGTTCTTGTTGCAGCTGCTGCTGTTCAGAACAGCTGATTTTCCTGCACGAGCAATGCAAAACATCTTGTTGATCACATCAGTATAGATCAATAGTTGCCGGAACTGTTTTCCTGGTGATGCATATCTTTTGCCAAAAAAGGATTTTTTTGAGACCTCAATGTTTACCATTTTTGCATTGATGCATATGTTTTGCCAAAAAAGGATTTTTTTGAGACCTCAATGTTTACCATTTTTGCATTGTAATGAAGAATTTTTGAAGAATAAAGAAAGATGAATAAAAAAAAAAAGAAAGGTGAAAGAAAAAGAACGTAGGATATCCTCGCACCACAGGCTGGAGGCTAAGGGACTCCTCAGAAGTGATTTAATCTGTGTTTCAGATTACTCAGACCAGGGGCTTGAATTTCAAACAACTCCCACACTGCAGCAATGATGTGCAGAGGGGGATAAGCAGCTAGTACCAGAATCCTGCATGCATGGGAGAGCAAAATTGCTCTCTTGATAGTCGAGGCACTGGGTTTGTGCCCTGTGTGAGCTGTCCTGGCAGGGTAGCCTGGCTTTGCTCTTCGCTAACCCGTCCCCCCTCGACTTGTCTTCTCCCTGACCCTTCTGTGGATCTGGGCCACTGCTTTCTCTCTGCAAAGAGAGAGTGCACAAGGGTTGGGGGATCAGCCTTGCCGCCCCTCCTCTCCCTTTCTTCATGGATGCTCTGCCTCCTCCAAGCAGGAGGGGAGCAGGGCTGCAGTGTGGGGCCAACGGGCTCGGGGGGCTCCGCCAGTGCTGTGCTGGTGGAGGGGCACCGGGGCCCGCCTGGCCGTGGAGCGGGGTCTGCGGTGATGAGTCCCTTCCAGAGAGGGCAGAGCCCGTAGGCGGGAGGAAAGGATAGTAGGGCAGTGGGGATAGAAACGTGCCACCCGTTGCCACTGTCCCCTGGAACAGCGGTAGACTGTCATCTAGAGGTTTAGTAGCACTACACCTAGCAATGCGATGGTTCTTGGCATTAGTCTCCTGAAAAAATACACCTATCCTGATATTCCCTGAAAATGGCCTAGTACTGATGCCACTGGTGCTACCAAAGTGGCTGGGGACCTGAATGTTTGCCCATCTTTCACATTTTTAAGAGAAATTTTATTCTGTTCTTATTGTGCCGGCAAGCTTCTGACCAATTCCGTTTAGCACGTAACCAACATTTAGACTGTGGATCCACACATAAAGGAGAAGCTTAGCGTCTTGCTTTTCTCCATCCATTCAGAAAATACTTGATTTTATATAAAGGTCTTGGGCTTTTATTTGCCCTGGTCTGGAAAACACTGAGCCCCTTGATCTTTGGGTCTGGTTGCTGTGGGCTTTAGTGCCAGCAGCAGTTTACTGGAATAGGTTTTTGCTTGTCTGCCCTGGAAGCCAGAGTCCACCGTGGGTGTATTGCAAGCTGCTCTTCCACATGTTGGAATACTCCAATAGTACTCCAATTGTTGCTATCCAATACTCCATCTTGGATAGCAGAGCTGATGCTTGCTAGATATCGTTATCAACTTCGTTTGGCAATTAGCTGGATTCTCCCAACGTAGTTTGGGCGAGGAGCGTTGGTAGAAAGGAGCAGGGCACCTTTTCGCCAGTGCACGGAAAGCATCCCTTTCTCCCGTGGAAAGCCAGCTGGTTTAGGGACATTCATTTCTCCTGGGAATCAGGCACCGTGCTGCTTTGACGTCTGATTTGACAAGAAGGTATTGTCTCAGGGCAAGGTAGTAGGGCACCACGTCCCCGTGAATTTGATATAATAACAGGCTGTGAGAGAGTGGTAGTTGCAAGCCGGACAACACGAACCATTTAAGTGTTGAACAATGAAGGTGGGAGCAGTCATATGATAACGGGATTTGCATGTTTTACATCCCTACCCTCTGCTGGCATGACAGCTTGTCCCACTGAATTCCCTTTTTGTAGCACAGTAGATTGCTTGTCTGTTTATTTTGCCCAAATTCTGTATTTTCTTAAACAAGCTGATGCCAAATTGTACATCTACTTGACAAATGCGTGTTGTGATGACTCTTATTTAACATTTGCTGTTCCTCTGTGTATTTGAGTGGGCTATATAATTTAGTAGTAAGGTGGTTTTAATTTACTTTATAATCACTTCTTTGCAAGGTATTGTCTGAGCCAGCTGCTAAATTCTTATTTTATATCTATGTTGACTTAATCTTTTCTTCAGGGAAGAAATTACTGTACGTAATGATAGACAATTACTGTGACATGCCCCTTTGCATGAATCTCTCAACTGCTTTCTGTTTCTTTGTATCACGTATTTTGCCTAGGCTTTTTATTCTGAGTTTCCTTGCCTTGTGTCTGTTAGCTGCTTTGTATTACTTGGCTCTCCAAGTGTTCTTGCCTGACTGCTTTGTCTTCCCTGCTTGCAGATGAGCGTGTTCCCTTCATTCATGTGCTCTCTTGTGTCTTGCTTCTGAGGAGTTACCTGCTGCCTTTATTGCTATTACTCTAATTTTCTCATTTTTTTTTTTCCCTGACTCAACCATTAACTGACTTATCTGAGGGAATGTTTAAGTGAAGTAAAGTTGAAGCTAATATTCATCTGAACACTGTTACAGATTTGGCATAAGTTAATTACTCTTGTCTACTCTTTTCACATTCTTGCATTTTCAAAAGGCTTTGGCTATTTATATGGTGACACATTGCTTATTCAGAAAAAGCATTTTTTCAGTTTTTAAGACTAATATCTAATTTTAAACCAGTGTATATTGAAAACTATGACTTTGCTGACATCTAATTTTCTCTGTGTGGAGACTTGCTGACCCGAATGACTCATCAGCCTGCTGGCTCTATTCATATCTACTGTCTTTGGGTAAAATGTTCAAGCTGAGTTAGGAGCCCAGTTCCCATTCATTTTCATCTGGGGTAGGAAGCGGGGGAACGTTGGAGGCTTTTGAGAAGCAGCCATTTCTGGAGCCCTCAATTCCTAGCTGTCTGGTACAAAGTCATTTTTCAACAACTGTGAATGAAAGAGTTTGAAAAAAAAGCTGTTGCTGCCACGCAGGTTTGTGTACTATCATGCTTGGGAGAAGCTGGGGTTGAGGGCTTCTCTGGCTCCTTCTGGTCCTCCCTCCTTTTTTATTTCTTATTTCCCAGTGTGACTACTTTCTATTTGGACTATTATTTGGCCAGTTTCCTGGACTAAGAAAGCACAATCCTTTGAAATTGGTTTTCTGAGTCACATGGATGAAGGCTTCTATGTTACCCCTACTCTGCCTTCCAAACCTGATTTCCAATACTCTTCAGCCTTAATGACAACGCTCTAGGACAAATATTAGTCATTTATTTAATATAGCATTTCTTGGGAGCGTTCTTGCCAACACTAGCACATCCTGGGTTTCATTGAGAGAGGCAGCATACAGACTACTAACACAAGGCAGTGAGCTGGTGCTGGGGACCTTTGCTCGCCTCTTTCACTGGCCTATGGTGCAACCTTGCCCTCTTCATCTTTTTTTCTTCTCTCTCCCTTTGTCTGGTTCGACTGTTTAGACAATAAACTTTTGTCTGTGTGTCTAAGGTTCTCTTATGCTTCGGTTTTACAGTGCCTACATCAATTATAATCACAGATGGAGCCCCCAGGTGTAGTTGTAATACAAATCCTTAAGAAGAATAATCTGGTTACAGCTGATTTGAATGTCTATTGCTTCTGAAGAAGATAATCCCCAGAAATAAGTAGGCAAGCAGTGAATATAATGCCTCCAATTCTGTGTGGTTTTTAATCTGTGTTTTTTCTTCTCTCCCCCTTCCCCCCATAAGAATAAGAGCACCTCTTTGGGACCCCTAGGAGGCAAAATTTTCTGTTCATCCCTTCCATTTCACAGTCTATTCAACTCCATACTCCAGCCAGATGAGGTCTGAGGAGAATATTTTCAAAAGCTAACCTCCTAAATTTCTGTTATAGTCAACAGCGGATCAGAGCTGGGCTTTAACTGCTTTGAATTGCCTCCAGAGAGGATCTTGTTATGATGAGGGAAGCCAGGAGAGTTTGCCTCCCTAAGCTAGAGGTAGCTTTGGGAAATAACTTTGTAAGATTAAAGAACTGTGTTTTCTTCCAAGTCTGTAAAGAATTTTTGTTGTCACTTTTATTAACGGGTAATGGCAATCCCTAACCTGGAAACATGATTAAAGAAACAAGTTAGAGTTGAAACTAATGTTCACTCTCTTACAGCTGCTGATCTCAGACTTACAAGTCAGTTCTTCCTTCTTACATTACCTTGCTGCGCACATTAAATCTGGGTGATAGCCTTTGCTTGCACTGACTTTACCACTATATAGGTGAGGTTTTTAACTGCCCTGTTCACCTGCGTTCATCTAAATCCTCTGGAGAGACTGATACAGCACTCTAAAGAGAATAGAAAACCTCCTGATTCCTTCACTGGGCTTTTGCTAAGGCTGTCTTTAAATGAGATCAAAACTGAGGGATTTCATGAACCTGCAATGCCTCTTGCTTCAGTGTGGGTCGACTGTAATACCCTGCCCAGTGTTGTGCAGTTCTCTGCAAGCCTTTTTGTTTCCCACTTACCCTTTCTTGTCTTCAGGAAACATTTGTCACGTGCAGCACAAATGGAATAAAGTCATCAATGCTGCACACAGAAAATCCCTTGCTAACGGCCTGGGATATGAGGCAGAGGAGTTTGGGACTGGTGGCAGCAGGTTTCCGTGGCAGAGCTTACCCCGGACTCGCAGTCCTGCTCTGATGAAAGGGGAATTTGTCACTCCGTCACATCTTTATGTCTCATATACGATACCCTTGGTCGGGTGGCGTGCCCCCCGGCAGAGGCTGCGAGGAGGCAGGCGGCAGCAGCAGCAGCAGTGGTTTTCAACACGTGTCATCCCCAACTTATCATTAGGCTCAATTTATCTTTCCTTCTTATTATCTGGGTCTATCTAATGCTCGGTGAACCTTGGCCTCAAATGAATCATCAGTACAGCCGGAGCCCTAAGGGAGGACAGTTATGTAAGTAAATATTGTTAAAATCTGTCTTGGAAGATAAACGTAAATTGGAGGCAGCGTCCTGGATGAGTTTTTCAAATAACATTGCTACAGGATCTTTCTAACTGTACTGGCTCTTTCTCTACCAGTGTTTCCCCACTGGTTTAATTTTTCTTGCCCTTATACTCCATTTATGTGTTTCCATTTGAGATTATAAGATGGGATGAAAGCCCTGCCTATGAATTTTAAGATTATGTCTGATGCTAAAATTCAGTTCTGTTTTAGAAGAGAGCATATCTGAGGGCTCTGTTAATATGCTCTGCATAGAAGGAGGGCAGGACACGAGAATTTTGTATCCTAAAAATGCCAACACACTGAGAGTGAGAAAGCATGCAGAACTGAGTTCTTGCTTTGTCTATGGAGTCTTTGTGGAGTCACTTATTTGTCTGTGTGGTGCGGCACAGATGGCAATGGATTCATGTTTCCATATGCACCCTGTATCTTAAAACTGGAGAAGTTCATCAGACGCATGACTCCTGTTTCCAGAGCTTTGCTTTCAGCTCAATCATCTCGCTCCCTCTGCCCTTCTCCATGCTGTCTCACCTTTCCACAAAGCCTGCCTGCTCCTCCTAGGACAAATTTTTGGCAAGAGGCATCTGGGGTATAAACAGCAGCACGTGCTCGCTGAGTGCCTTGGTTCGCCAGTCCTGCCTGTTCCCTGTGCGGGACCCCCTGCTCCTGTCTGCCTGTTCACCTCTACAAAACCAAAAATGAACCTCCCTGCAGATTTTGTATTTTCCTGTTTTCTTCTTCCATGGGAGATGCAGCTGCTCCAGCTTCTGGAAACCTGCTGTGGGGGTGGTTTCTGGCATGCGGACCATCACTAGGGTGACGCCTGCTTTCAGGGGATGCTCTCTGCATATCACTTTCTAGATTTCTTCATTCTCCCTTAGGCTGGAGGGGGAGATGGGCTGCCAGCATCACAAACAGCATTTTAAAAGATTTTAAATGTGGCAGCATTTTGCTTTGCAAGAACTTTCCACTCCTTTGACTGCATTGTTACCAGAAGACTGCACGAATGTCCTTTGAAGTTTGATTAATAACCCTTTTAATTTTGCAGCACTGTTGATGTGAACAATAAATATTAATCTGTAGCTTTTTAGTGGGAGTGTTTTCCCCTGAATGTTGTAAAGTTGACCATTTCAATTGGGTCTGAACATACCTTCCCTTCTCTTTTCTAATGTTCCCTGGCAGTTTTTTGAGTTCTTGTCTGGTGGTTATTTTGTGGTGCAAGGGCTCTGTCTTGTAGTCTGTTGCAGGCTTGTTTGAAACATCCTGGTGCATTTATTGTGAGGCCTTGGTATGTGTAATTTAGGAGGTGCTCAGCCAGCCTTTGTAATAAAAGAAGAAATGCCTGTCTCCCAATACGTTTAAAAGAATGTGCTACATGCTTTCGTTTCTGCAGAGTTTACTGGCACTAAGAATTCATGAAAGCTGGTGGATTCCCAAGGGGTTTGTGTAAATATGTTTTATTTAAACTCTCAGGATTTTTCTCAATTGAAGCCAAATATTTCATGTTGTGCTTTCTCTTGGAAGAAAGCAGAAAGTAACGCTAGAAGATACCACTTAATCACACCAGCAAAAGACCGCTGGCAAGTTCTCTCAAAATGCTTAAGAGCCATAAGAAAGAATTAATCAGATAGTTGCTAACTGGATCCCAGCAGACAGCTGTCATACCCATGGATCTTGTGTAGGTGATGAGGAGAAAGAGAGATCTCAAACACAGTCAGTGTTTTCCTACATCTAGAACCTGGCTGTGGGACTGTATTCTTCCATATCAGGCCAAACTAGCACCTTTGGTGGATGTACAAAACAGGGGCTTTGAGAAGGATTGGAGGCTTGGATAAAATAAAGGTAAAATTTTTGGTCTGTCCTAAAAGCTTTTATTCTGCTCAGCGCTATAGGCCATTTCATGAATTTCCTAGCAGAGCAGGGCCAGCGAGGCCAATTCAGGTCCTGATGTGGCTGACCTGGTGGGGAACTGAACAGCTCCAAATTCACATCTTTGCTACTATCATGAGAGTCCTAGTCTCCATTTTGAATTGAAGAATTCAGAAAATTGCAGATAAATTTGTTAGAAAGGACTCTTTCTGTGGTTTAGCTGTCATTAATAGTAGTTAACTTCTTTTCCTGAGCAAAGATCCATGTAAAAAAGGTCTATGTTTAGTCAATCTCTACATTCATAGTCAAAGGCTAGAGCTGGACAGCTTGCAATCTTGTGGTCCACGAGTAAAGACGAGCTCATGAAATGCCTAAAGGCACATTTACAGAAGCTTAGACAGATTTGAATCCAGGAGACTGTAGCCACTCTGGAGGGAACGTCATAGTCTCTTGTCAGGCTTCAGACAGCCCAGTGACACATTACCCACCTGCTCTGCACCATGGCTTTCCACCAAGCATCTTCTCGGACAACAGCAAAATGCTGGTTTTGAAGTGGCACCCAGCAGGCAAGTGGAAAGGCTGTGATGTGCAGAAGCATTACTCTTTCATCTGCTTGTAGAGAAGCCCGAAACTTTTCATTTTTGAAACCCAGCGGAGACTTGCCAGGTTTAGGACCCCTGTCAAACACAGTCTGGGTTAGCTGAGTGAATGATGGCTGCACAAACAATTCCGCTGGCTTTCTCCACTTTCTGTGTAAAACCAGATACAACGAAATGGCCTGAAATAGACCTCAGGGTCTTGAGCGCACCTCCATGAGAACTTCAAAATGCATGGATGTACCCATCAGAGTCAAACAACAGACACTCCTTATGTCACATGGGTAACAATATTTGCACTTTTCCATTTCATCTTGTGCTGAAACGTCCTCGGAGGCTTTGGGATAAATTCTTGCACCCCCTAGCATGCTAATAAGGGGCAGTCATCAAGAAGGATGACCTTGGTTTCAAGTAGAACCGATATTTAGAGATACATCACGGCAAGCTACTGTGGCATCACATTTACCCGCTCCGTTTATAGTGGCCTTCAGTTAACTGGAAGGAAAACTATCCATGATTTATCTGTGGAACAAATCAAGATTGCTTTCCTGATTTCAGTAAATAACCTAATATTTACTGGCTGATTTTCTAGTTTAACTACTCTATGTTATTGCACATGTACTGATAGGGATTGATGTATTGACAGAGCTATCTATCTCACACACTTATTGTCTCTAAAGAGCTTTAATAATTTTGTTTCAACAAACTTGCTTGGCATGTTAATCTGTGCTGTACAATACGTGTCACAATTCTTTATCTCAAGAGATGATAAATAGGAAAATATGCCTTTTAAATGCAAAGTAAAATCAGAGGTCAGAGAGGGCAAGGAGGTGTTAAGCTATCATCTAGTCTGATTTTCTCTGACAGTGCAAGATCATTCCCTGAAAACACCACTGTGTATGCATGGGGGGGGGGGGGGGGGGGGCGCTGTATTTACATTTGAATATGAAATATATGCATTTCCTCTTTCTATGGAGAATATTTTGTCCTACTCTTTTTAAAATGAACATTGACAAGAGATTAGCCCACAAAAGAGAATCTACTGTTATTTGTGTTGCTAATGGCTGTCAATGTTAGCAGTAAAATAGGATGAATACATTAAAAATTAATTATTCAGCAGCACCTGCTGGTGTCTTAGAAATACTGCAGCACATTTCTGGTAAATGTTTCGTCATTACCCTAAATTTTTTGCTACCTAACCCACCCGTTGGGAGATTACAATATACGGAAAGGAAAAAACATATTTTCTTTTAATAGCCATCAATTCTTTTTTTTATTAGGCTCGCATCCCTCTCTAATGGAGCTCTGCCTCTCCAGGGAGCAGCAAACCAACCACGGAGGATCTTGGTCCCATCTGTGCAGTAACAATTAGAAGCATTTTAACTCCATGTGCAGAGGGATGAAATCACATTATTCATGAAGTGATCCCTTGCAGCTGTCTGGCGTTACCTCAGCTTGCCTCATGGATTTGTCACTCACTCATTTTCAATAAGTGGCAGCTATTAGCAGCTCCATGGCCTCCCCCAGTTATCTTAGCTCATGCCCTAGAGTCAAGGAAGCACCACCAGTTTTAACGACAACTCAGGGTTTTAAAAATCACTTGTGATCCATAGGTTGATAAGTTACCTAGTTTCGTTGTCTCACAGTCAAGGTTTCCATTGACACCACTGAGGACAAGTAAGACTGCTATTCCACTGAGGGTTTTCTTGCATTATTAGAGAGCTTGCAACATGGCTATCTTGCCACACTGGTTTAAATTCTGGTTTGGATGTTGCATAGCTGTGAAATGAAACATCTCAGCATCTCATCAAAAAGTAAGAAAGGGCTAAATGATGTGGTTTGGCTTACACGCTAATGCAAAGACATGGGTGAAAGTAGGTACTTCTTCTCTTACAGCTTTCTGCGGTTGCCAAAATACGGGGTCAGGCTGATGATGTCATCAGCTGATGACAATAATGACATGGAGTTTTGGCTCCATGTACCTACTAAGTGGATAGAAGGGCCAAGCTGTCACGGCAACAGACCTCTTGTTTTGCTCATTTAGTATTACTCCTTCCTTCCTCTTCTGTGGAGAAAGCAGAGCAACATAGGGACTCCCTTTCCAGTTCATATTTGCGATACAAGTTGCCCCTTACCCCAGCTGGGGTGCAGGGTACCAGGAATGGAAAGAGAGTTGCTGTTTGTCAGATAAATTATGACTTGTAAGCTGCTTTCTCAGCTCTCCCTTCATCTCTAGATTAGTTAATCTCTGAAAAGGGCTACCCTGGCAGCATAAAGTTCGTATCGATTTGTATGGGAGCAAGCCAGGATTATCCTCCGCAGGAGGACATGTCTATGGTGCTATATATTATGTTGTCTCCCGGTTCTACAGATATAAAAATGAGTGACTGCTTCTGTCAGTGTAACATATTTCTTTATTGCTGGTGGCTGGAAAAAAAGAGTAAGTCTGTATTGTGTTGTACCTTTAAGAAAAGTAATAGGATGGGTGTTAGCTCTAGCTTTCAACCACACTTGCGCTAATCCCATGTTGACAAACAGTTTATCTATCTTTGACCGTGAAGAAGCTGGAGGTCATAAAACAAGAAGAGAAATCATTCAATTCGAGATAATAGGAAAAAATTATGTGGCACAGAGTCCATTCTATGGCCTTGGTGACTTCTCAAAACAGAAAAATTCTACTTATCTGCATCGTTTTCTTAGAGAATTCCAGATATCAAGAATGAAACAACTAAGGTACTAGTTAAGGTCCCCTGTGAAATCATTTAAGCCCTACCCTAAATTGTTTTTCCCATTGAAACTCAGCCAGACAATGAGACTAGACTCATTCCTTCCCATGCAGGCATCTAAGCTGTTACAGTGCAATGTTTCCTGAGGAATGACTGAATGCAGGGGCCATTAACTATTAGCATTTCAGCCTGCTACAGAGCTCAGCTGTCTCTCTCTACCCTCTCGTTTCAGGTTGTCATTAAGAACGAATTATGCTGACAAGGGGATCCTCATTATGATGAGGCAAAGTTTCTTCGCAAGGAAATGCCATTCGTTCCACGGAGACAGAAAGCAAATCTTGTCCAATGCCTAAATGACTCGTCTGGAAAAGTTAAAAAGGAGGGAAATGATTATATAGGTAATAGGTTTTCCAAAGAAATAAGGCAAGGAAAAACCCATATTAATGGGTTAATGTACAGCAAAATGTATTAATCAGAAGAAGAAATACCGATAGAGACTCAAGTATAAATATTGCAGTGAAACACTTCCCAGTGTTTTCCCATCCTATCTTTTTTTTAGGTGCCAGGCCTGTGCAGGATGAGATCTAAGCACTTGCTGAGTTTGAGCTAATTTGGGTAGGAGGTCTGGAGCACTCATTTCTCTCTCTTAGTTGCACAATAAGTTTGTAAAGGAAAGGTGTGTAGAGCTTAGGGGGAAAAAAAAGAATCTTGTTAGTCCACTTCTGCCAGTCCCTTATACTTGGCTCAAAATGATCTGTTTCAAACGTACTGCAGCTTTTCCCTTTTTCCCCTCGGCTCTCCAGTGCAGTTTGTGAGGCTCCAGGTCAGGCATCGGGATTGAAGCATTAGGGGGAGTTTGAGAAGACAGTGGTGATTTAAGTACTAACAGAATGGATCGACTTGCCCCCCCAGCCACTGCACCGCCTCTGCTGTTTTGCCATACAGAGGGCAAACATTCCCCTGAGATTTATCATCCTGCTAATTAAGCAGCAGCTGCAACCCTCCATGTAATTTCATCTGCTAGTGGCATGTGCACTGTTTGGAGAGCTGCAAATTCCCTAGTCATCAAGTTTACCAGGGTGTGAATTTGCTCCCTCTGATATTAAGATATATATATATATATATATATATATATAAAAACCACACCCATCAAAGTGAGACGCATCTACTTAGCATTCTTGTGAACCTTAACTGTGTGTGTGATTTGTTTTGCTATAGGCAAATAAGTAATGATCATACAGGGCTGAAATACCAGCTGCTGCATAAACACAGATCATGTAGTTGTGAAGGATTTTATTGATATTGATAGGTTTCCAGGTTTAGTTATCTGGAAGTTTTGCAACATAAAATGCATTCCGGGTAATATTTGGACTATAGCTAGTAAGCTTTTTTACCTCACTGGATATTTAAGGAACACTCCAATTTGAAATATATCCATTATAAGGGTTATCAAATGTCTGGTATTTTGCTTCCCTATTGGCATTTTGCTTTTTTTCATCATTTAGCACATAAAGCTAAATTCATTGCTGTCCTGCCCCTTGGTGATAGACATCAAAATCAGAGTGACATTTTTCTAAATCCAGCAGCACTCATGTCTAAGCTGTGCAATGCAAGGCAATGCCGAGGTAACAAAGTCACTTGTGGATGAATATGGTCACACCAGTGTGACAATTTTCCTGAACTAAGTGGCTGAGTCACCTGACTAATTAGCTTAGGTACAGCACCCCAGTAAAGTGCCTATATGTCCCTCCAGGGCCATTGCTAGTGCCTCTGTACCCAAATACACAGCACAGCTGGGATCACATTTAGCTGTCCCAAAATGCTGAAAAACTGGAGAGGCCTTCATAAAACAATGACAGAGTGACTTCAAGGCTTGCAAATCTGCATTATGCTGGGAAATTCTTTTGATTTAGCTCATCAGAGAGAGCATGAGGACACAAGCTGGTTGTGGTCTGAAACAAAAATATTTTTCTTTAGATAAAATTATGGAAAAATTAGAGTCCAGGTAAAGGTAAGGGGGGATTCACCTTTCTGGATATAGTTTTCTACAGTGCAGAAATATACTTGAGGTTATATATCTTGGAGTTCAGGTATAGAGATGACACATCTCTGGTAAATATAACGCTAGTACATATATCTGAACTAGACCTCCTTTTAGCTGACAGGAGGAAAGAAGTGACTTGTCTAGGTCGCTCATCAGCTGACCTAAAATAGGTCAGCTGAACTGTGCTTTGGCAATGCCTCGTTTTTCCACAGTCTATAAAAAGAGTCTAGCTCAGACGTAGGTGTCTAGAACCAAGAGAGAAGAATTCTGCTCACAATATACATTTTAAAACAATATGGGTCACTGTGAACTGGAACAACTTGCAAAGGGAAGGGGACAGGGGTTTATACCATTTGCCATCTTTAAATTGAGATCAGGTTTTTTTTTTTAAAGATATGGTCTTGCTCAACCTGAGCTTGGAATAGGAATTATTAGGTAGGATGCCTTGGATGGTGACATATAGTTGTGACCATTACAGTCCTGTCTGGCCAAAAATAATCAGTGGCCATAAAGGATGATGCAAGTGCAGAGCAATGAAGAATCCTGACAAGTGCTTGTACTGTAGCACTGGGGTTTTTCTATGTCAAAACTTCACCCTGAAAGGGTTTGATGCCCTTGATTTTGCTATCAAGAGGTGGTGTGAATAACCAGAATTTTTTGGCACATTGCAGATCATACCTGGGTATGATGCAAAATGAATTCATCTGAAAGCTGATTGAAAGATGGGGAGCCAAAAGCCCATCTTTAGTGCCTAGCAGAGATGAACTGAAGTCAGGAATGACGTGATGCACCAAGAGGAAGAGGCTGGCCAGACCTCTGCCACTTGAAGGTAAATTGTTATTTAGAGTATATCAGCTGATTTTCTTATTGACTGGTGAGTCCAGTTGCTTAAACCTGGGCTTTCTTTTGCTGCCCCACTCCTTGCTGGAGAATAGTATACAACAAAACGCTCCCAGTGCCCCCAAAAGGAAGAGTAAAGCCTGGTCTTGGGGAAAATATTGTTCTTTATTCACCTAAAGACTGTGACAATCCATGTTTCTATAAGTAGGTGAGCTGTTGGGGAAAAAGGCTATTAAAGTTATTTCAAATAATTTAATTGTCAATAACTTTAAATAATTTCACTGATGATTACAAACTATGGAAGGTTTTATGGATGCCTGGATTTCCATGTGTAATATGCTAATTAGAAATTGCGCCAATTTGTCAGTATACCAAATTGAAAGTAGTCGGTGTCGTCATACAGATGTGGAAGTCAGTGCAGTCAAAAGTAAATTGTTTTTTCAGGATTTTCTGCTTTTAAAACCTAAATGACACTAGCAAAACAAGAAAAAAAGTCCATAAGTTTTAAATATTGTTTTATCTTCACTAAGCACAAAGTATTCCCTGCATGCAGTTTAATCAAATAACATGAAAATAAATTCTAAATCAGTAGAGACATGCCAATAAAAATGTCTCAGCTGCTAAATCTTAACCAACTGATGCACTTAGGGTCTTGCTAGAAAAGAGATTAAAAAAATACAGCTTATATTTTCTGTTAAGCTTCTTTTTACAGTTTGCAGTCAATTTATATGTCTGCGTGTAATAAACCCTGGAATACAGAGGTAAAAACATACTGCCAGGGTGTTCATTTCACTTTGGGAAAGCTGATAACACTTCCAGATCAATAGCAATTCACTGTTTCAACTAAGTGTAAATGTCACACCTGAATTAAGCTGGTAAACCCTGTGAGGAGTTGAAATCTGTCAGTTGCTACCTTCCACAAATGCACTTTTCTTCAAAGGTGCAGGAAAAAAAATCGTGGATGTGCCTGTACAATCACAAGCTAAATGGTGTAGGAGATGAGTTAACTGGCGACAGATTTAAACTCTTACTGTGCTGTAAAATTATTTCTCAAGTGAAGACCATTTGTCAAATAAAAGGGTTTTCTCAGCCCTACCCTTACACACCTCAGCCCGGTCCCACACACCACGCTCAGCTTGTGCGGACAATTGCTGCGGAAGAAAGCAGGGAGAAACGATCAGGCCTGGCAACTGAAACGTTTTGGTAAGGGTAGGGAAAATCTCAGGTTCTTTTAGACTGACAGAGCATGTTATTGTAGTTTTAGTTATAATTACATCCATCATTAAAGGGGAGAAAGTAGTTGCTGCTTCATAACATACACGCGCTTCAGTAATTGCTGCAGCATCCTAGATGGCTCTGCAATCTCTCAGCCAGACGTCACTGGAACTTACAATCCAGTCCCAAAGTATTAATGAGTTTACTCTGCTGGCTGATTATGCACTTTGTCAGCACAGTTGCGTGTTAGCATTTAACGCTGGTGTTACTCTCCTACGTGGGCTGAGGGCTTGCGCTTCAGTAAGATTGATTGCTTGTTCTGACTAGGACACTGGTGCTCATCTGACACGACTGCCCAGGATGTGTGGGCAAGGACCTGGGGTTCTCTCAACCACGCTCAGAGGAATTCCTTTGGAAAAGTGCACGTATGGTTAAAACCGGGCACTGGTGCCAGTGACGTGAAGGTGGGAGTAGAAGGAAAGGGGGCCTAGTAACAAAATGGAAAACTTGAGTTTCTTTGGACCCATCCAAAGGGTGTTAATCAACTGCATAAGTAACAAGTCTTCAGAATTCATAAGGACCCACTAATCTCCCTCCCCCCCCACCAAAGGTCTCATTTCTTGCAAATATCAGGGCTCGTTTATTCGGAAGAAGGAAGTTTGACAAAACTAAAAGAATATGCCATGGGGGTAAAGCACAAGGGTTTAGACTTTTAACACTGCCTCCTCTTTCAGGCCTGCCAGCGGGGACTCCTACCTGCCACAAAACATAGGAAGATGTACCCTTTGGTACGCTTTCAGAAATGTTGCCTTATGCTATTGCCACCAAGAGGCTGCAGCAGAGAAGAGCATTCATGAGTAGCTTAGAAGCAACGTGTAGATCAAAGCTGGGGTTTAAAAGGGAGCTCGTCTGAGGGGTTATCCGTACCCCGGGGTTTTCCACACGATACATGGCATGGGAGAGAAACACAAGACTGGTGCAAAGGGAATTCTAAGTGTCACAGTTATCTACTGAGGGCAGCTATTATTTTGTTAAATGAGAAAACAAACCTGAGATGTCAACACGTACAGGTTCAGGTCTTACCCGGCCCTAGTTTCCACTCTGGTCCTTTCATATGCACTAAGGGGAAGGCAGATTTAGTAAAAGCATCTAGCAGATCCCTCTTGGTGTTGCTCTGTAACAGTAAGACGCATGTTGTAGTATCACAAGATATTTATTGGAGGTTAGTGAGCCAGTGTGCCTCGGACTATGAACTCTTAGGTCTGAGTTATTAAAGGGTTATACTGGGCAACATTATTTTACCTTCTGGCCATCCATCCTCTAGCATTGCTCAGAATCTTGTTTAAATGCCAGACAAAATAAACGCCCTCTGCTTAAACCCTTTGGTTAAAATGACAAGCAAAAGTATTAATCATAATGATAAAAAACTAAGTTTCTGTACAAAAACATCAGTGACAGCTGTCAGAGCAATAAACTTTTAACTAAACCTTTTTCTCAATTGCTTGTCTTCCACCATTGTGTAAACACATCTGATAGTCTCAATTTCACT
The DNA here is from genome assembly GCF_929443795.1 of Astur gentilis. Lineage (NCBI taxonomy): Eukaryota > Metazoa > Chordata > Aves > Accipitriformes > Accipitridae > Astur > Astur gentilis. The sequence goes on along the minus strand of NC_064897.1, from coordinate 10,468,989 downwards.
CAATATGTCCAAGCACACGGGTTTTCTTTGTGGCATCGTAAATACAGACAGTCTCTGGGGGACGTTTAAAAGCTAATAGGTTCCATATGTCCAAAATGCAGCCTGGCTTCTGCATGCCTGTTAACGGGCACAGACTTCCCTTCAGCTTCACATCCAGGCTGCTCAGCCAGTGAGGTGACAACACACAGAGGGAGGCAAATTGGGACCGAGGATCGCAACGCAGCACAGCAGGTCGCCCTTTCCTGTAGAGTCCGAGAAAATGCACAAACGCAACCTGGGATGCCAAATACACCCATGTGTTGCAAATACCGTGCCTTCGTTTAAAACATTTTCGTCTGGCATCCTGACTCCATGGGGTGGGGGGTCTTGAGAGAATTTGCTAGCAAGGGATGCTGGAGCAGCTCGGAGAAGTCTGGGGATTTCTTCTCCATCATCTAGCTCGCCTATGCAAAATTTCATAGGGCCTTTTTCAACGGGCGCTTGCCACAACTGTCCACTGGTTCGCATGATGTTTTAAAAACAGCATTTGAGCTCAGGCACAGCATTTAGACAATGTGAATTCTTCCTATGGCTCAATCTGAAAGTTAAAAGAGGATGTCTAATTTATTGGAGAGAAAGGAATTTTGTAATAGCTTTCCAAGCTATAAATCTAGTAGGGTGAAAGCCTTGTTTCAGTTATTTTTGAAGGAGTCTTAGACTTTATGGCCTCTGCGTCTTCCTATCGGAAATTGTTTTGAACCTGTGGCTAGTCTCTTGAATTTGTGAGGAGAACAGGAAGGTTGGGGTTTTGCCAAATCTCGGCTATACAGATCAATAGTATATATTCGGTGCTGTTCATTAGGATTATTTTTTCCAGCTTGTGGACTGCTTTATTAGTATGATGGATGCAGTGCGAGACTTGTGGATGAGGGAACGTAAGATAGCTGCCAACTCTCTCTTCTGAAGCATTTGTGTAATTTGGAAGCTGTTGCAATGACTGATGTACACACCATGCAATGAAACAGTATCTTCCTTGTTATTGACTGGCAAGTCCACTGACATTTGTTGGTTTCTACAATGGTTGCCGTTTAATGTCTATATTTTCTAAAGTTACCAAAAGTTACCGTCTGACTTGTATCAAGCTTTATCCAAGGGACATTTTATGTGGGAAGATCATGCTAGCAAGCTTTAGTCCGTTTTGTGAAAGCATAGGGTCAACTGTTTGCTTAAGGTAGGGTTTTGAAAGGAGTGGGACATTGAAATTCAGTAGGACTTGGATGTCAAATTCGAGTAGGTTCATTTGAAATTCCAACTCCAGTAACATGGCAAGAGGTAATGGGCTTCCGCTTACTGTAATACTGAGTCTTAGCAGTAGCTGTATCGCTGAGAAGGCCCCAGTTCAGGACAGAAGCAAACATACACTTAGCTGCACACGAGTAGCCGTTTCACTTCATTAACTAACCATGTGTGCAAGAACTTTCTCAATAGAAATGTTTTCTTTAATGGTGGTGGGTTTTTTTTAGGACTTCTTGGCAAGTCTGCAAATATGAATATTTTTTAACTTATGGAGGTGTCATACAGCTTATTTAATGGAGAAGAAAGATCTGCTGTGTTAGAAAAAACTGCAGATGAATTCTAGTTGTAGAGTTTGTTTTCTATATGATCAAAGTATACTGTAGAAACTGCAGGTTTTCTGTAGATCCTATTAGTTTTATTAACTTTGCTTTATTTGATCATATCTTTAGAAATAGTTCTACCCAAAATGCCACTGTTGGGTGATTTTTTCCTTATTTTTCCAAAATCCTTAGGATCAGAGCAGTCTGAATGTTTTAGTTGTAAAAAAAACCCCAAATGCAGTGGCAGAGAACAACTGTCCACTTTTTTTCTTGTTGTACAAGAAACAGAGTGTACCCAATGAACTCATGGTGCTGCCACTTTAAAACAGATAAAGTATATTTTTCACAGAGCTTTCGGTTAAACTGCTGACCTCACTGTTGCAGGATATTGGGAGGCCAAAAGTCTAAAGAAGTTCAAAAAGGAGCTGGACAGACTCAGAAGCAAGCTCTGCAAGCAGCCATTAAACACAGTCATAGCACAATCCTAAATGGCCAAACGCCAGAATCTGGGAATATATAGCAGTGACAGGACCCTTCTTTACATGCCACCCGTGTTGAAGAGGGGATACTGGGCTATCCAGGCACGTCGCTGGACCTAGCACAGGAGATCAGGTATCCCTAGGAATTTCGCTTGCTGAAATAAAGCCGAAACAGAAGTAGAATGAGTAAATAATGGAGGTATGGGCATTTGAAACTCGGGACAACCAGGGCCAATCCTCTGTCCTCCCTTGCTCCCTCACCTTCCAGGTCTCCTGTGTGACTTCTGCTTGGAATGTAGGCGTAGATGCTCCAAAGGACTTGGTATTTACCAAACTGCAGGTGCCTAAACTCCTTTGATGCTGTGGGTGTCAAGTGTACTTGAGTACTATGTCTCCACCTGTAAAGTGAGCACTTTCTTACTTTGCCAGTTTATGAGGGTAAATATGTTTTTAACACTCCAGAAGCACTGAGACATTACTAAGACATTACTGTAATAGCAGAAAGATAAATGCTTTATAAGACTTAGCTGTGTAATAGACTACTGTATTAAAAAATCTGTGAAGTGAATCATCGGATGATGTTAGCCACCTACCTCCACTGAAGTTGAACTGATGATCTGAGTCCTTTATCTTCATGTTTTCAATTACCGTCTAAGCATCAAATTGTCACGTCTCACTGGATCCTGCACATTGCACCACTGCCAAAGAGGTGTCCCCATTTGTGTTCTGTGCAAGAGGAAAAACAGCAAAACCATGTATTTTCTATACAGTTCTTTGGCTAGATTCACGTACTCTGAACATGTCGCTACATATTACTAGGAGGCAGGATAAATGGATGGGGCGAGTAAGAATTAAAGTCATCAAGTTAGAGAATAGGAAAGTCAATGTACAGCATTCATATGCCTCAGCACCAGCCAGATCATTTGGGGGCAGCCAGAATTTGGCTCACCTCCTCCCGTTTTAAACAGAATGTGTGGGTTATACACTTGTCTGTGTTATATCCAGATATAACCAGATCAGCATGGATTTAAGCCAAAAATCTGGTTCCTTATTCTTCTGGCATAGAAGTGAGTATTCAAACGGTTACAAGATCTTAAATTCAGACATTTACATACTTAATAGTCTTACTCATAAGAAAAGCAAGATGCAGTACAAGCCTAATCTGCCTTTCTTTCAGAGCAGATGCTCCTTCTGATTTATGTACTGAGTCATTCATATCTGTCATGAATGAGTGGTTTGGACTGCTTAAAGAACCACCATCAAAGGTATTAGCAAAAGTGATTTAATAGGAATTTATTAAAGTGTGACTTCACAAAGTTTGATGGCAAGGTTCACTCTCTTACTTAATACATGGGTGAAGTGTACAAAGAAAAATCAAGTTAGAACCAAACTAGAATGACTCATATAGAGACCAAAACCATAAACAAGTAAGGGAGAAACAGGCAAAAGAAAACTGAGTTAAAAATGATTTTTCATTATTTGTACAAAGATCGGTGGTACAGAAAGGTAGGGGAGACCGTCCCGTTGAGTCATCAGGTTCAGAGAAGACCCCTTTGCTTTCTAAACTCCTGTAGGAGCTTAGGTGTGGCTGGATCTGCTCCTAGTCCCAGACTTGGGCAGCAGTTTATGTCTAAGGCATTATGTGTGAAGCAACGGTCTGAGGTTCATTTACAGTTTGAGGTAAATGACAAGATTTAGTAACTTAATCACTGATTAATTCAACATTTACAAAGTGATTCAGTAGAGTACAGCGAGGTGAATTCACACATGCACACACACAGATTCAAAGAGAGAGAGATAAACAGAGGTATACCTGTTGTTAAAAATTCCCCCCAAGTTCAGTGAAATATTCACGTCCAACGTCTCAGCATTTCTCAGCGGGTGAAGGGTTGACCCTCAAGGAGTGAAGGGTATCAGCCCAGGTCCCGTTGTGAGCTTTCAGCGACGGTCCTCTGATTTTTGCAAACTGAAGAGTTTGGGAGCTCTGAGAGGTGTCCCGCTCAGAGGGAGACGCTGGTCGCGGCGGGTCCAGGGGCGCTCAGAGGGCCTCGCTTGGGACCGCTGTCCGTAGGTTCGCAAGATGATTGACTTTGGTCACTGTGCTTTTATTCTGGCCATAATTCTTGTCAGGTAACCCCAACAGCGAGTCAGGATCCAAGCAGCAGTAGTCTCAGGTACGGATGCAGGCGACGGGAGTTTCAGGTGCAGTTAGCGGGTGCCCAGTTGTCCCGACTCACTGTCCCGTAGCCAGGGTAAGAGAGCACCGGGCTGTCCCAACTCACCGTCTGAGAACACGATGTTGGCTGGTCCTGACACCGCAGTGTGGCCCGAGGGGGGCTGCACCACACAATATCACAGTGAGTTGAGCCCGATCGTTCCTTGTGTTAGAAAATTTCCATAGTGGACAACATAACTGCACATATAAAACTACATCGCTTCATAACAGCTGAACGTCTGGTCTGAAGTGTCCTGGGATTTCTGCAACTTCTCCATCTTTATAGCAAGACTACAAATGAATTTCTTCTGGCTCAGTTTGAATTTCAATATTACATTCATATTGGTTACAAGCCTTCTTCAGATGCTAAGGGATCTGTACATTTTTTAAGGAGCTATTTGCTCTTTGAGCTATTTGAGATCCGATATTAAACGAATGGTGGTTCTAAACCTTTAGATGTGAGGTATTCTGACTTAAAACTTAGGATTCCTCACTGATGCATTAAATAAGAATTTCTCAGAGGTGTCCAGGGCACTGTATAGGAAGGTAACGTGTAAAATAAAGATGCACTTCCATAAATCCAAACATTGAAAACTATAACCTCACACAACTCCATTTTTAGATTTTGTTTTGGATTGTGTCATCTATAGTTTGAGTATTCTGTGATGTACGGTTATTGTATGTTTTGTTTATGTAGCTTATGAAACCATTATTAACCATTTATATAGCGCCATAAATTTACCATCACAGAGAAAAGCACATTCACTGTACAGATGTACTCCTGCATTTTGTAATGTAGCATTCTGGGTCAGTTGGATAATTCTGAATATGTCAACATCTAAATGTACCATCACCAAGGACCTGAAAGACATTCAAACTGCTGAAATGCTGCAGTGTCCTCTGAGTAATCAGGTGTCAAAATTCACCTCTGAATTCAGCATCATAAGAACTTTGGCATTCTTAATGTGCCCTTTCTTGGGCAGATGCTGAAGGAAGCCCAGATTTATCACTGCAGTGGTTTTAGATGAGGTAGTATTTACCAGTTTTACAAATTATTGTTTGCATTTTTATAACAATTAGTATTAGTGTTAACACACAATGAATAAGTAGAGTTCACGGTCTCCCAGCCACCCACGTTTTGTTGGCTTGAGGCTGCTCTACCTGCATTACTGAGTAAGCTGGATGCTGAGGTAAGGCGATCTCTGTGAATGTGGGCATGCATGCTAGAAATACTACATGCTTTATAGGAAAATTAGTTTTAGTATGTTTGAAAATTATGGCAAGTGGCCTTGAAATAGGTATTTTCCTACCTGAATGCTCCACTAATTTGAAATTATACCTGCTAAAGGTCCTGCATTGGCCAAATTTTTATATCATTTCCGTATATAAAATTGTCACACATTTAAAGTCAGCTGTTGCAGGGATGTCCTAGGATGAGATGAAAGTCCTTATATGCTTCAGATAGATATTGTACTACTTGCTGCAATGGCAAGTTGATAAAAATAAGCAATTACAGTTTTGTGGACAAGAATTCTCTGCTCCAGCAGCACTGGAAATCTTCCACTTCAATTTTGCTACCTTACTTGAGATCACAGTCTTGCAAAATGGAGTTTGCTTGTCCTGAAAATGTTTCTCTCTGTCTTTTCTTCTGTCTGCCTGTCTTTCTGTTTTCTGTCTCTCTCTTTCAGCAGCATGGCTGAATAATTTCAAAGCATAAGCCCTATTTTGGAGATGCGAGAGGCTGATTTTTCAAACCGTAGTTCTTAGCAAGCCTGAGAGCCTCAAACATACCCTGCAAAGGATAGATGGCCAGAACTGGGGATGGGAGGCAGGGCCAGCTGTGTGCTGTAGAGCAACAGAGCATTTCTGTTACTAGCACTGTCAAAACACCATCCTTCAGCTTAATTCACTCTGCTTTTAAATCATTGTGGTGGTTTTGCTTAATATAATTTTTTTCTTCGAGAACAACATTATTTCCTATTCAACAGTCCCTCGCGAAGGCACCGGTGTCTTAATGGTCCTGTATTAGGCATGCAGCTTCTGCAACTTTCCAGTGGGAACAGCGCTTTATAATTTATGGATGTACTTTCTGAAATAATAACTCAAAATTACATTCTATTTTATTTAATCTTTCTTAATTGGCATCTCAGAGGCTTTGCAGGAGTCTGGCTGCAGTTTTTCCACTTCCTATTGGATTACACTTTTTTTTTTTTTTACTATTAACTACTGCATGCAGAGAAAAGCACGCTCTTTGACAACAGTCCCTGCATGAAGATTCTTAATTAAATTGTACTCAGCATGTTGTAAAAATTGCAAGGTTTCAGAGACATGAGGTGCATGGATAATGTGGCATTTTACACGACAGCTTTGCATTTCAGCAGGATTCCACGGCACTTTTCTTTGCCTCCAACATAAATTATTGCTAAAGGAAATTACCTAAAAATTGCATATACTTTGTCTTCTGTTAAGTTTTAATTGCTTATCTTTCTCAAAGGTTGTTAAATAGGCCTCTTACCATTGATGTTAAGGCATATACAACATTTACTCATGCATGCAAAATAAGTTTAGGATACAGATAAATTCCAAGCTCATACACACAAAAATCCATTGATGTATGACTCCAGCTGCTTAATTAAAATAGTAAAACCCCCCAACTTTTCAAATGGAAAGGGAAAGAAAAAAATCGAAAATAAGTCCCACTTATCAGACACACTTTGGGTTTTTTACCAGTTCTATTAATGATGCTTTTTTACCCATATGTACCTCTGTTCCTCCTATGTGCATGTGTATACTCACACGTCAAAGAAAATCAAACTGCTGAAAATAGAGAAAGGAGATTTTAGGACTATTTCTCACCCCAGAATATAATGCCTCCAGGCTCCTCCTGTTTCAGCTGACTTCACCACTTGCATTTCTGTGAGAAAATATGGAATCCCCACAACTCGACGAGCACCTTTTCCTCTGAGCTTCTTCCCATCCTCACTGGTTTCATGGCAGATGCACCGGGTGATGGTGAGACCCTGTGCATTTGTGGGGTTGCCGGGGGCCTGCTGATGCTGAGCACACGTAGGTGCTATTTGGTACGTGCAGGAGGCTTGGTGCACCCAGGTACAGCTGGGTGTGCGCTGATTTTGTGGTCGGGCTGCTGAGGTGCTGCAGTCATTTGGCCAGAGCCATCATTTGGATGACGCCGTTTTCTCCATTAATCGGGTGCTCACAGCTCCTCCCTGTGGGGTGTTCTCTGACCCTGGACTACCCTGGGACGCAGAGCATGGGGAGAAACAAGGGTCCCCTTTGCCGATAAAGCTGGGTTTGGGTTATTATGAAGCTTTTGCAACACTGTTTCCTCCTTTGGCCAAGCTTGACTGTTCTCCATTCCAAATGGCTCCAGTATATACGGGTACCTCTCTACCACACTCTTTTGAAACAAAAAAGAAACCACAGCTTGCTAAGTGCAGTGCAGCTTGCTTGAAGGACTGATGCTAATTAAAAAAAAAAAAAAAAAGAAAAAGAAATTAAGGAAATAAGGGGAAGGAGAGAGAAACAGGGAATAATGTGTGAGGGCAGACAACACCACTCTGATTAATGCTGATGGTTTGGAAACCAATGTAATCAGTTTTAGTCGAATGACTCCCAGTGTTATCTGGATGAGAGTGCAGACTGTAGCCTGCAGAGCATCTCTCTTCCGTCCCCTTTTGCGAAGAAACGCCTCTGTCTTTCACGCATTGACAGCAGCAATGAAATAGGCCACTCGCACCAGGATGACTGGTTTCCTTCCTGGCCAGAAGTCCATACCTGTCTGCTGGGCTGACTGTGGACACAGCCTGGACATGAAATGCACGTGAGTGGGAGAGAGTTTCCCAAAATATATGCTCCTGCTTCCTTTCTCCGTCAGGAAGGGCTGCGTGCTGAAATGCTGCACACCTTTTTTCTTGTAGCCATCAGGTAGAGTCCAGGTTTCCAGTGGTGGCCAAGCTGCCAGAAGAGGTCCCTCCTCCATCGTTGCCTACCCACACGCTTCCCTCACCCAGGTGCTATCCCGATTCCAGCCTCTCGCTCCCCATGTGGTCCCTTCACCTCTCCCAAGGCAGCTCTTCCTGGGCCGCGTGGCAAGGCCAGCTCTGAAATGGTCGTGGTGAAGGCATCACTCCTCTCTCCCTGGGAAGCTCATTTTCTGACCTCGGATCCCTCAGCTCTGCATTCACGGCACGACCCTACAACCAGAGGCAGAAGTGGGCTGCGTGGGGCAGGAGCGAGGTGCCGGCAACTCTTCAGGTGGCTTTGCGCTGGATGAAATGTCATGTCCTCCCTGTTTTGGGGGAGTGTGAGAGGGATATTTACTGGACTGCAGAGGAGAGCAGTTTGCAAGGAATGGGTAAGCGTCTCTTCTCATGCGCTTCCCTCCCTTGTCCCTCACCTTCCCGTGCGAGCCCCTGTGAGGGAAATCACAAGTCACAGTTTTGAAAGCTTTTTCCACACTCTCGTGCCCACACCATCCGGGGGGTCTGTGGGAGGGAAAGTTAACAGCGACTCCTTTAGAGGTTTCTGGGACACGCCGTGCTGCTGCGAGGGAGCGTGAGCTGTCTTTTCCTTTTCTCTCACCTGAGGGATGCTGCAGTAAGCCTTGCAGGCAGGCATCTGGCTCTGGCACCTCCTTCAGGGACTCTGGTGGATGGGAAATGATCCCTGCTAAGACACGGCGGACCTGCGGCCGTGTATTCAGGTGAGCCTTCCCACCTGCTCTGTACTGAGAGGAAGGCTGACTCCTAGGCTGGCACGGGCTGCAGAGAGAGCAGCGACGTGATCCGACATACTGATATGCAGTTCTCAGCAGAGCACAGCCTATAACCAAGTCTTGCTTTTCAGGAACTGCCTGTGACTTCAGCCCTTGCGAGGAAACCCTGGCTGCAATCCTTGCAAGGTAAGGGCTCTGCTTTTTCCTAGCACATTTACTGCACGTGTAGCGTCGCTGTATGCAGATGTCTCCCCTGCAGGTGACTCGTGGGGCAGTCTGCCAGAGATGTCCAAGTGAGGTCATAACTTGCAGCCGCAGTGAAAAAAAAATCTATATTAGTAACAAACACCGAAGAAAGTCATGTTCATACTCAAGCCGTGGTGTCTTACTATGTGTCGTAACACGTGCAGCCTAGGTGCGTTCCCTAAACAGAACTGGAAAGTGGGGCACGAGAAGCTCACCCCAGCTTTGAGTTAAGATGTTTGCTCACGTCTGTCCTGCCAATCCACCTATCCCTCTGCTTCTTGTGGTCACTCATTAGGAGTGAAATCAGACAGTGACAGATGCATGTTTTTACAGATATGAGCCACTGTGATATGACATATAGGTGCCTACAGGACTAAACAACTGTTATGTGAAGGTCAAAGCCTCTAAGAAATACAGATAATTGTAAACTGGAATAATCTCTTTTTGGTTTTGTTGCCTACTCTGGTGATTGACAGGCATTCATTCCTCTGTCTGTCCTGCATACTAGGTATAACAGAAATATCCATTATTTCTCTCTATAGAGAAGATTTCATGCCAGTATAGCACATCTGGATGCAACTTGAAGTGCTCACATAGCCTCAAGGGAACCTGAAACAAACACCAGCCAGCTACTATTTGCAATAGGCTCAATATAAACCAGAAAAAAATTATCTCTGTTTTATTTTCCTTAGAAGGGCACAGGTTCCCCAGCCTTCCATATTCAGGTCTCTGACCAATCACTAAAACAGTCTGGCATAGATATTTGATAGAGGAAAATAAACCTGCAAAACTTACAGAGGAATTCTCTAGGCCGTGCACCTCTCCTGTTTTTCTTTTGAGAAAGCCTTATCCCTATATGTAAAAAACACTTCCCAACCCCCCCCCCCCCCCCAATTGTAATTGCTTACTTTTGAATGAAAGCTCTCCATTAACGAACAGAGAGATCCAGGTACAACCTGTTACTGCTTCCCTCTGGTAAGCTCTTCAAAAAAAGCCATTAGGACCTTCTTAAATTCAGGTAAGCTATAAGAACAGCTTTCTCCATTATTTCTGTAACAAAGTTTTCTCCGCAGTGTGTAGGGGTGTGTGGGAGGCAGTTCCTGTAGGGAGGCAAAGAAAACCCCTGTAATCTCAGGAACTTGCTGGAAAAAACCAACCGATGCTTTTGGCATGAGATTTAATTGGTCATTTTCAATCATTGCAAACAATGGGACAGAAATACAACCTTTGTAACCAAAAAAGAGGAGCAACATAGCAGATTTGCTAGCTTCCAAGCTTCTTGATATGAATGTCTTGTTCCTTAAATGCTCTGTCTTTATTCGCAGTAGCTATGTATTGGTATAACTTTGTTCATCTGGGACAGTTTCCAAGCACAGCCCTTCTCAAAACCCAGGGAGCTGACCTGGATCCTTTACTTGCGTAAATCTGTGTTACCCCATGTAACTGTCAACAGGGCAAAGCCTGGATCTGGTCCTGATCCAACTGGTTTTTGATTGTTTTTTTGTCTAAGGCAATCAGTGTGCGAGCGAAACTTGGGATTGCTTCAGTTTTCAAGCCAGCATTACCTTTATAAAGTGGGTATCCATATCCACAGCGTGCATTTGGTCCTGTTTGGGATATGGGACTGGAGGCCCTGGGTTGCCTTCTGACTCACTATATTCCTCCTGTATTAACAAGTTAGTTTTGCTGATTTGAGTGGGGTCACTCTGAATGCTGGGCACAGAAAGGCTGATTCGCCTCATGTAAGGACCTGACCCAGGAAAATGGGTTTGTACAAAGGGAAGGAGACTTATCTTCCCATCAGTCAAAGAAAGGAAAGATTCCAATGATCAAAACCATTAAAGAACCACGAATCTCACTTGAGGCTCAACCTGACAATTGATGTTCATTCAAGCACCCATCCGTATACACTTCAATTTAGATTTCAGATTAATTTTAGAGCCACTTGTTCATTAATATAATAGTTAATTAATTTTTGCTGTTAGCTATTTTCATTTCTCAGCAGAATAATCAGATATCTCTTCCCTACTAAATCAAACCTGCCTGCAGTATATCAGAATGAATAAGACCATCTATTTAATTTCCCAGGCATTAAATAATTAAAGCTTCCTTGAAGGGGAGGACAGTGTGTTACTGCCACTGGTGAACAGATAGGACAGAGATGTACTTTCTTTAGGGAAACATACAGAAGATGAAATATCTCCTGTCCTTATATGCCACGGTTTATCTCTATGCTTTGCATTTATTACTAATGAACACTACTAATTAACTGTGCTAAAATACCTCTCAGGGGAGTGCTACATATCTGAAGTGCGATATTGTCAAGTGGATCATTTCAGCGTACTTGGAGCTGCTGTCTGTCAGTAGCCCACAGAAAGCCCAGGGGAAAGCCCTGTGCTGGAAAGCAGCACGGCGAGCGCTGCGGGAGGAGATGCTCCAGCCAGCGTCCGTGCCGTACCAACAGTGCTGTCGTGATATGCTGACACGGAGAGAAGCCACCCCTGAAATTATAGCCCCACCATACTAGTCTTGCCACGAGGAGTGGAGAAGGATCCCAGGTCTCCTTTTTTCAGGACCAACTCCTCTGTTCACCTCTTTGAACCACCATTACTGGGAGAGGTTTGTAGGGTCCCCAAGTTCAACTGGAGGGGAGGGAGAATAGAGAAAGAGAAACTTTTAGAAAATGCTGCAAATAACAACAGAGCTCCGTTGTGCAGCATTGCAGCGATGTTTGTGTAGCTACCTGGAAGAAACTCAAGTGTCCTGATGTTTGCCCTCAGGATGCAAGAGAGGTGCAGCGAGATTTGCTCAGCAAAGAGAAGTTACCATACGGGAAGTCATGACACACCATCCGTTGAGACGGAGATAAAAGGTTGAAGCCAGGACATACTTTGATGACTACAGTCATCATGATCAAGGGCACGTGAAGCTGACCTGCAGGCTTTTCCCTGATGAGACCGTTTCCATTCTTGGAGAGCAGTTATTAAGCTCTCCTTCAGTAGCTTCCAACTTCTGTCTGTCAGGCTGTGGAGAAAAGAAAAGGGCTTCCCTAAGGCCTAGTAACATTCGTGTCAGGTTTTGCTGGGCAGAGGAAGGGAGGGCACCTGAGAAAGGGCCGTGTTCCACTGGAGCCGTAAGAAGGTGCCGGGCAGAGCCGGGGACGGGAGCGTGCCCCTGCGCCCACCGATGGGCGAGCGCCGCCCGACCTGCGCGCTGCCCAGACAGGTGAGTGAAGCCTGGGCAAGGTCGGGGAGGAGGGGGGAAAGAGGAAAATGCCTCTGCTGCTTCTACTGAGTGCCGCAATGGCTCCTTATGACTTGCCCGGACTCCCCTCCTGTGGAAGAGAGCTGAGCGCCGTGTTATAGCCCTCACAGTGTTTAATATACTTCTTCTTACAATGCTTTCTTAGGGTGGAAGGTTAGGTTTTCCCTTTGGGAAAGAGCCTGTCCTCTGATGTAAAGGTAACCAAAGGCAGGAGAGAGAGTTGGTTAGGGGGGGTGTGATCAGGTGAGTGGCTCCACACACAAACTTGCTTTTTAAGTAAGTCCAGGCATTTAGGCCAAGTAAGGAAGACCCTTGCAAAGAGACATTCATACCAAAACCGCATCTTCAGCCAGATTACATGGCTAAACCTCAAAGAGACCTGAGAGCTTCACTTCTTTGTGCAGGAGCAGGTTTACCAAGGGGACACTAGGGGCCATATCAGAAGTGCCCAACACAGCGCGGCTGCCCAGCACTTCTGGCCATCTGGAGGTCTCAAAAATTGACGAAACTGCAGGAGGGCATCGACTTTGACTTTCTTTCCCTTTCTCCACTGCTTTAGCTTGAGCTTTTTGATAACATTGCCCCCCGGTCAATCTTACAGACAAATGGTGTATGAAATTATACCGCGGAGTGAGACCAAAAAGGCTTTGGCAAACCCTGTTTTGAAATGTTCCTTTTAAAAGCAGCAGAGAACACAGGCTGTTGAAGAAACCAAGTGCTTCTCTTTAGTGTTTGATACTGAAGTAATGCCACATGTTATGCTAATTCCTTTGATTCAGTAATGTAACGTAAATGAAAGCAAGCACTATAGTCACCTGGCACAGTGCCAAAAAGACAAGACAGCAGCTACTGCAGGGTAATGAAAACAAATGCAGTTCTATACGGTCTAGAGACTAACGATCTGAGTTTTAACCACACCAGCCAATTTGAAATGCTTGCATATGCAGGTGTCCAGCGATCCTGAAAAGTCAGAGCACAGACGCCTACATATTCATTGCTAGCTCATCTGTAAGGGTAGAAGTCCATGTAGATGCATGGGCATGTGCATCTATGTTTGTGGCACAGGTGAAACGCCTTTTGAAAATTTCTGTATTTAAGAGAATGCTACGCAAGGGCAATATGGGTCAGTCTCATATCTGAAGCTTATTCCCACTTGTCTTCACCTTCAAGATAATCAGACTTGGCCACTAAAATGAGCCAAACATTCAGAGCTGAATTCTTAGTTATCTATGAATATAGAATAATCTGTAATGAAACTGGGGGTAAATTCCAAATTGTAGCCTCCAGCGTTATATACAAAAGTTCAGTGTAAAAGCTCATTTTTGCTAGTTCTCATTTGTTTGTGTGTTTTAGATGTTTCAGCCAGCCAGAAAAGGCAAAAACCCACCAAGTGAGAGGAGGCAATTTGCCACCCAAATACTGATCAGTGAATAGCTGAAGCAAAGTTTCCCACTACTTAAAAAAAATTGTTAGCTTGATTAACTGACATAGAATTGCATGTAATGGATGGATTTCCAAGCATCAAGTTGGCTATTGAAAATATTCAACCATTAAAAATTAAGCCAGCCTAATAACAAGGAAGTATGAAAATCTCAGTGATGTTGTCCCTTGCTTTTCCTAACCTTGATCTCACTGTACTCTCTTTACTCATTTTCGACATTTGTGTCTGTTCAGTATAACGCGTGAAGTGCTGCTGTGTACATTTAGACTGATAGCACGTGTCTGAAGTAGAAAAGTCAGCGAATGGAAGGTCCTATTATTTACTGGTGATGAGATGCTGGATACTTGGAGTTTTTCTCTCCACATCTGTCAACATTTTTCTGCTCAGTCATAACAAAATCTTATTTCTGCTTCCCCTCCTTTCTCCACATACTCAAAGTGAGGATGCTGATGCAGGCGGCGGGTTCAGAGAAAGGAGACAAAGGCTGCGAGCCAGCCCCTGGAGAGCAATGAAGTCTCTCTCCCTGGGCAGTGGTTGGAAGCAGGAGCCACTTCTTACGCAGACAAAAGCACAGAACATCTTCTTTTTGGGACTACCTATTTTTGGAAGCATTTAAATCAACTGGTGGCACCTTTTGTCTCTACAGAGTTCCCTCGTTATCTAAATGCCAGCTCTCAGGGCCAGGTTTCTGCTGGTGGCTGGCTGCGTGCAGGAGGGACTGCTGGGGCCAGAGGGCCAGAGGGAGAATAAATGAGAGATTTGTAGCTCAAGGAACAGGAGATACTGATAAGAAAAGACAAGGGAGGAAAATTTGATTCCAAACAAGAAGATAATAGGAACTACTATGTTAAAGTCAAGTGCCTATTTTTCATGCTGCTACACTTCTGGTCTGCATCTAGCCCTTAAAGCACAATTAATGTCTGTGTTTTTCTCTGAAGAAAATTACTTTCAGAAATGTTCAGCTTCAGCCTAGCACAATTAATATTCAGGGTAGCGAAGCGGTCAGGCTGTAAGGAGAGGGAACCATAGTCTGTGTGTGTGTGTGTGTGTGTGTGTACATTTCTGTCCGTTTCAGTAACTAGTGTGGGGATAAAAACTTGTTTCACCTTATGAAACCTTGTGAACAAACCATCCTATCTCCTGTTACAGCTGTAACTGCAATTACACGGCTCCTGGGAATCCTCTTTATTAAGATTTTGTGGTAGCCTATCGGTTGCGTGGTAGGGTATGCTTTCCACTTAAATTAAGTAGTGTACTTGTGATTTATAAAAAAGTTATAAATGATAATGCTGCATGTCTTAGGTAAAAATACCAAACTGAAAGGACAATAGGGTCCTGTTGATACCTGCCATTCGGCAAGCCTGACATATCAGGGGCTGGACAGGAGAAGATGTTCTTAGAATTTGCTACGTAGAATATTATATTCCAAAGGAGATAAAAACCTGGGGAAAATTGGCTTCCCTGGCTGTGACGATGTTCAGGAATTTTATTGGTCTCTGTTGTTGTAAAGAGACATCTAGATACAGGAGTATTACAAAGATACATCAAAGCTTTTCCACTTGAGTTATTGCAGCTTCAGAAATTACCCGGGTTGGTAATTCACATCTGATTAACCGGATTCTAAATCTCTTTAATCAATACGTAGAGAACTTGTCCAGCACGGCCAACAACCTTTTATTCCTGTTAGCAGCAAGAAGCAGATACCATTCCCGGCCCTTCCACACAGGAGGCTGTGCACCGCCTGTGTGGCAAGTTCCAGTCCCAGTATGTTACTGGGGATATCGGTCTCCACCGCTTTGAAAAGGCAGCCCCCAGAAGTGCCTCCTGGACTGCCTCCCTCTGCACACGGGTGACAGGTTTTACTGTGTCTAGTGGTAGGGTTGGGCACGGGGGTTCTTCAGTGCTCAAAGAGGCACCTTCCAGCAGTGCCCTGTGCCCGTACGCCACTGCTCGCTGTCTGGGAAGAAGTCAAATCTGGTTTTAAAGGTATTTCGGAGCATGCCCTAAAATAAAACTTGGGCGTATCTGTTATGAATTCAGGCTGCCATGCTATTATAACCTTGGTCATGTATGAGGGGAGGCTGATCTCTATAGTTGTACTAACACATTATCCTTCTTGTCATTATGGTTATTAATCTTATATGTAATTCCTTGATATCCTTACAGACATTTTGTTTTAACCTAGGTGAACAGTCTGTAATATCACCATTTTAATCCGCTGCATATATTTTAATCCATTAGCTGATGACTGTCTGATAGCCTGGCAGAGGACAATAGGATTGGATCACCACAATTAGTGGGGAAAATGTCTCAGTGACATTCATACGAATTACTCAGTTTATTTCATAACCCACAAAGCAACAATACTTTTATTATATGACAAAGCCAATGCATTAGAGACTCTGGAAAAGTTATATCTGAAACATGAAGCTTTATTAATATCATTGCTTTCCATCAACATTCTTTAAAATCCATCCTGACTTTTTAAGAGATTATAACACTTCATCTTTCCCCATCCTTCCCTCAGGAGAGTTACTTCAGTAGTAGATCTTTATACACTATAAAATAGGTCTGCCAAATACAGGGTATGCATTAGCTTTCCAGGTCAAGCTTCAGCTTCCCTTGCATGTATATTTTTCATTCTTGTCTGAGGATAGACAGGCTTATGTATCATTGCACTGCAGGGGAAGAGTTATTCATTCAATGGTTCATAGACTTACCAGTATCAGAATGACCCAACACTGCATTTACATCTCTATCATGGTGATAACATTGTGCAATACAGTGGATGTGGAATACAATATGTCAGTGTTTTTATGTGCTTATAGGGCATACTAATGGCAAAATCTCTTGCTGAGTGATTTCCTTTGATATAAAAAAGATTAATTTGGGGAGACTTGTTGTCCTGGTTTCTGCTGGGATAGAGTTAATTTTCTTTCTAGTAGCTGATATAGTGCTATGTTTTGGGTTCAGTATGAGAAGAATGTCGATAACACACTGATGTTCTCAGTTGTTGCTAAGTACTGTTTAGACTCAGTCAAGGATTTTTCAGCTTCTGATGCCCAGCCAGCAAGAAGGCTGGAGGGGTACAAGAACTTGGGAGGGGACACAGCCAGGGCAGCTGACCTAAACTGGCCAAGGGGATATTCCATACCATGTGACACCATGCCCAGTATATAAACTGGGGGGAGTTGGCCTGGGGAGATCGCTGCTCGGGGACTAACTGGGCATCGGTCGGCAAGTGGTGAGCAATTGCATTGTGCATCACTTGTTTTGTATATTCCAATCCTATTACTATTATTGTCATTTTATTATTGTTATTATTATCATTATTAGTTTCTTCCTTGCTGTTCAACTAAACTGTTCTTATCTCAACCCACGAGTTTTACCTTTTTTCCTTCCAATTTTCTCCCCCGTCCCACTGGGGGGGGGTGGGGTGGGCAGTGAGTGAGCAGCTGCATGGTGCTTAGTTGCTGGCTGGGGTTAAACCACGACACTTGTATATAATGAGCACTAGGCTAAACTATAGCACTGTTGTATTCAATACTCAACTGCAGGCTCTGCATAAGGCTTTTATTCATTGTATTTCTTACTGTCAGGAAAAGAAATTGAAATTTGATATGTAGTTGAACATTTACTTTTAAGCATCATGTGGCTTAGCAAGTCTCCATCAACCATCTGAGCTCCCATAACTAGCGATGTATGTACTTTCAGTCTAATTAAAAAATTAAATGCATTAGTTCAAGCTATGTCTTTATTCTTGTGTCCATATACTGATGGTGATCAACCATTCTGTTATCCTGTTTTTTATGAAGGCATATTTGTTTTGCCACCCATGATACCTTAAAAATGCTGCTTCTGTTCTCAGTTAGAGAGGCTTGGTTTCAGTTTCTAATGCATCAATGTCTAACATAAGTCTTTACTTACTGCATTTAAAAGGAGAAAACCAAAGAAACTTCATCCTCTACCAATGTGGGAGAAGCTCCGTTGCTGGTAGGAGGTTTGCTATGTCCCTTCACTGTCAGGAGACGTTCAGTCACTGTGCACGGGTCATTGCAGCCACCCCACAGGAGCAGATTACTTTTCCAGTCTGTATTGTTCTCACATTGAAACATGCAACAGAAAGATGAGGGTAGATATACATTTAGGTGTTCATAAATGTATACATCTAAGCATTTAAAGCATTTAAAGCATCACCATATTGCCAACTTAACTACTTTTTAGCTTAATAAAAAAAAAAAAAATCCTTCTTGGTTTAAGATTTCATAACATCTTTAATTTTTTTGTTGCTGTCTTCCATATTTTCCTGCCTTGTACTTTTCTCTGTTTTTACCATTCCTTCCCCTCAACTCTTCATACCACTTATAAGGAAAGAGACTACGCAAAGCCCAGGCTGAGGTGGGAGCAGTCAGTGAAGAGCATGACTCCTTCAGAAGCTCAAGTACCCTTAGCCGTACAGTTCCATTCACAGCCCTAAATCCATTCACTTCTGGGAATAAACACATCAGCCCTCTTGTAAATATAAACAACTAAACCCAGCAGTCTGGGTGAGCAATGAAAATCAGGCAAGCAGCTACGGTGGCAGAGAGACTTTGGGTGACAGAAGTCAAATATTCAAAGAATCCGCTGTTACAATTAAAAACTACTGAGAAAAGAAAACTGCTCAATGACTCACAGTCCCTAGATCCACCAGAGCACACATGTAAAATTATTCTCCGTGCAACAAATCCTGTCCAGTGGAGACGCTGTGGTACATTTTTGCTTAGTATATAGTAGTTGAACACTATTTCCTAAAGCTCTGTACCCTGTGGTTTCCTCACAGAAAATGACTTTTTCTGCAGTCCATCAAGCAGCTAAAATGGTTTGTAACAGCCCACACCAATGGCAGCTATTAAGATGTTACTAATTTCTCCTCCCCTTCAGTACTTCATACAGTAAATGGCACAGCTATTGACTTCACGCAGACAGCAGTTTTAGGGAAACAGAGATGCTTCGAGACAGTTTCTTTGCAATGTGTTTTTTTTTTTCCTGACCATAGGAGGTTAGTCTTAGATTGCTAAAGTACAGTATTCTAATATAAAATCTCCACACTTCAGATGTCAAAATAAGCACCCTCAATGCAAGTAAATGACTAGATGACATACCACAAGTATGTATCTCGGTAAGTTTCAGTTTCAATTTGTGTAAATGCTTGACTCCTGAGCTTCAAGTGTATTCCTGCAGCTACACTCCCTGTAAATGGTTTTGTCAGCACCATTTTAGACTTCCTATCTGAGCTGGCCAGAAATTGAAAGAGCCCGGTAAAAAGCAGGTGGTAGGAAGACTGAGGCTCTTGGCAGCTGATGCAGACAGAAGAAAAAGAGAGTCTGAGGGGATGCTGGGAATCCCCTTAGACTTAGACTTAGAGGAAGTGATCAAACGGGTCACAGGAGAACAAATGGTCAGAGGTTCAGGTTCCCCATAGGCTAATTCAGCTTTAGGGCCAAAACTGTATGGATCCAATATATAGTCTTGAAGAAAGCAAGGAAATATCTACCTTGATGCTGTGGCAATGCAAGCATGTCAATGTTTTCTTGGCAATAGACTCTTGGCTTATGCAGTTTATTTCCAGTTTTCATAGTACTTGCAGCTGCTGAGGATTATTGCAGATGCTGTTAACAAATTGATAAACACTGCGGATGAAGCCCCTCAGTGGGAAAATTCAGGTCGCTTGGCTTATTTTTTGAAGATGTATCTGTTGCCTGTAGCAGCTGCGTCTTTACACGCTAATTGCATTCCGATTTTAATTGTACTGAGCCTCCTTAATTGTTAGGCAGATGGGGTAATCATAAAAGCAAAAATGTGGAGGTTCATGTGGATTTGCAGAATATGTCTACAATTTCTTAGTGTCATGGACCTTATGCAGAAAAAAATGGGGCACAGTGATTTGAAGGCCATTTCAAAACGTGAGAGCTTTGCTTTTGAGCATTTACTGTCTCTGAAATAAGAAAAAGCCATGTCAGATTTTGCTTATTCAGTAGGCATTGTTTTTGAATAAGAAGTCCTTTTGTTCTGATTTTGGCTTCTTGAATAAGAGTAGCCATGCACAGAAACCCAGTTTTGAAGCTGAAGATGAAACAATGCTCTTTTCTTGACATTTCTCCCTTGCAGAAAATTGTAGCTTTCAAACAGTTAGGTCAAGCTGCACTTCAGAATATAAACAGGTCTTTATCTCAAAACAAGTCAGTGCCCCTCCTGCCAGCTTCTTAATTTCCTGTGGTAGCAAATGCCTTCCCATACAGGGTTCTTTCTGGCTGGTTTTTCAATTAGTCTTCTCCGGCTGCCCAACTGTTTGTGCAATGGAGAGAAAGTCCTTCAGTCATTAATGAGGAAAACCACTCAGTAAATATAACCACCAAGGTTTAGTCTTCTGAAAAAAAAGCGGAGAAGGCAGCCGTTAATCAAAGTAAGACCTGGAAAGTACTTTGTATGTTGAAAAAAGTCAAAGCACTGTAATTGTCTCACCCAACAAGAGGACAGAGCAAAATATCTGATTAACAGTGAACTGCAGCGTTGCATGAAAATTTCCTACAGGAAGGCAAGAAGAAGAAGGGGAATGGACTGAGCTGAAACCACAGGGGAAATGCTGATTTCCTGTGTGTTACTAGCGAAGTGGGACTTAAGCCTTCCTCGTAACCTTAAATCTTAGAATTTTTTTTTCTGAAGAAAATGCGATGATTTTAGAATTCTAATCGATGTCTGTTGTTTGTTGTTGGGTTTCTACATTATACTGAAACAAGAAATTTCTTCACAGGGGAAATTTTCTGTTCTTCAGATGAAATAAAAGCAATTATTTAATTTCCTGTCATCTGTCTTACCACAACTATTTCTCGTCCTCCTTCCAGATACCCTCATATTCAGCCCCCTTTTCTGCAAAATGCAGGGGGAAACATTGCCATGGCTTGGCCAAGGGGAAAAATATACTGTACATACCCAAGCTCACATGGCAGGATTCAATGGTGTCACTCATGTTTTCCATTGCAATTCAGACTTATTCATACCTGAAGGAGGGCCACACATTTAGTGAAATGAAGAAATGAAGATACAGAGAAACAACTATGGGAGTCCCACAGGGGTGTATTAGATTAACTTTTGCCATTAGTCTAGGAAATTATGCTGATGTTGCTTTTCCTAGGAGCACAGAAAGAAACTCCAACTTGAAAATAGCAGTTCAATGGGTATATCAGCTAGTGTTTTATGATTGAGTTATATATGTCAGATGGCAACAAGTAAAAGCGCAGTTTATTTTGCTGTTGATGCAAGATAATAGGGATTTGCAAGGACATTGTTTTCATATCTATGCAGCACCCACAGTTCAGCACAGCTCCCCTTAATTTGTGATCACTTGTTCTGTCCCTCATTAAACTCGATGCCTCTGTAGTCCACCCTTATGTCAGGGACAGTCTTTTGCCTTCGCTCTGTTTATACATTGTGTACAAGACAAAAAGTAAAGGGCCTTCTGAACGAGAGGGATTGATCGGAAATGTGTTATCTTTCCTGAGTTGTGATGTGGCTGGTTCATGCAGAATGGTCAAGGTCCCATTTGCTGATAGCAGTAAGATGACCTTGCTTCTTCAGGGAAACTGCACACAGAGATTTCTAAACACAGAGGAAAATAGCAGCTTTCTAGTCTAAGGTGACTATACTCTAGCTTGTCTGGAACTGTTGCAGCATCTAAAGCTAGATACCAGTGCTTCCCGCAATTTCATATGGGTGTAGATTTCTCCCCTGTCCCTTTCTCACAGCTCTGGGAACCTACTCCTCCCACCTCTGCAGGAGAAGAGCGGGAGGCAGAGGGCTGGCATCCTACGTGGGGTCATATAATTGGGCACCACGTGTCTTTCTCATTACGTGACCTGATACAGGGAGTGTTTGGGGGTTTTTAAGCAAGTAGGAGGTTGCCCTAAGCTAGCTGGCCCTCTTGCATGGCATAAACTGCAGACTTTCCCTCTATATTTCCACGTATAGATGGAAATAATCTTATCTTCCAGGCGAAAGAACCCTGTTGCACTTCAACAAATTTCAGTTAAATTGAAATGTATCTTTCAGAAAGCCAACACATCCCGATTTAAGGATTGAGTGAGGATGGGTATATCCTTCCAGTTGGTGCCTGTACTAACTTGCCTTACTAACAAGTTGCTACTTCTGATTTGTATTTTAGCTTCTGACTACTGGATAGTTTTACAACCTGTGTTCATCTAAAGAGCTTTTAAAATTAGCTGTTCCCTGTACAGGTTCATACAGACATTGATTGAGGACACTTCTTCTGAAGGACGAGGCCTCCTCCGCCTATTAGCTGGTGCGATGGTAGGTGAGGGTGGACAGAGGTAGGAGGACAGAGAGGCAGAGCTAGAAACGAGTCAGCACCAGCACGCTCGAAGGCCCCACGCTCCTCCAGCCGGGCTCGAGTGCCTCCCCTCACTGCCCTCGGGGAGCCAAGTCACGGACACTGACTTCCAGAAACCAGCAGTAATGTGCGTGCCTGTGGCTTCCCAATACTCTTTTTAGCCTTCAGTGCAATTCTTGTGTTAATTCTTGTGTTCTTGTATTTAGCAAAGAACAAGCTATCACAGGCCATTTAAGTTTTGTGAATTAAAGCAAGGGGAATGAAAAAAGGGTAGGGCAGGGCCACCATGTGGTCCAGACTTGAGCCTGTGGCTTTGTTCAGGGAAACTTCCACAGACATAGTATTGAAGATAGCCCTGAACCTTAGAAAACTTGGATCCAGAAGTAAAGTACAGTGTTCATTAAAATCAGCTTTGATTTGACTGGGGCTTCTCTGTTCTAATGCTGATCCATCTTACCTGTCTTCCAAGTGTGATAAATTGCGGCAAGATTTCTTTGCCACCAGCTTTGAACATAATAGTTAAGATTGGATGAACCACTGAATAATTTACTTGATGAATTTCATACTGGTTTTGAAAGACTTATCTCTGAAAGTTGTTTTTCAGTTTTCATATAGGACTGCGAGATAAGTGCTAGAGGAGTTCCTGACAAATTTCTTGGAAGTAAAAGCAATTACTGTTAGCAAACAGCCTTCAAAGAAATGTATGTTCATCCATTTTAGTCCTGTCTCTGTTGTATATCTAAAATTACAATGTATTTTCACTGCAGAAGAACCTACACTGTTAAATCAGTCAGTGGACTGTAACAGGATGGTGCCAGCTAAGAAAATGTATTTTGTAAAAAGTGGACACCTCTGGCTCTTCTGAAAATAATTGGCTTGGCTGTTTGAGACAGGTCATGTGGGTATTTTGGGAAGAAACATGTATTAAATGAAACGCCAGTTTGAATAGTTTAAGAATGTTTCCTCCTTCCATGGAATCATCAATTTTCATCTTACATTAATGCTTTTAAAACCTGCCTCAGCAAAGCACGTAGCTCAGAGAATTATTGTGTGTTTCCTTCCAACTGCATGAAACGTCATGCATCCATGGAAAGAAACTTAGTGTCTCCATCTCCACAGAATCAGGTCAGTGTTTCCATCCTCCGAGCAAGACAGATGGTTTCCACAACAGAGGATTGGTTTTTGGTGGTGGTGAAGAATAGAAGTGTAAACATCTAAAGTTTTCAACAACACTGAGAAGATTCTCCACCTGGGAACAACAGTGTGGGAAAGACAGAAAACAGTCTATTTTGTTCCCACCAGTATCTCCCACATGTCCTGAGACTTCGTGTATTCCAGTTCCAGAATAAAAACAAGTAGTGGGATTTCCAAGGCAATCGTCACTGCTTTTTATCCTACATATCCACCGTGTAGTGTGTGGAGATAATAGTTTCTCTGCTTCTTTTATGCCTCTACTGATTACTCCTGCCATAAATTGGTGTTGCTCTCCTTCTCCTCTGCCAACCCACAATTACTCATCTACTTACTCAGAGGCAGCATCACTGACTCAACCGATAGTGCCGTCACTCCTGGGAACATGTACAGGACATGTGCAAAAATTCTGACATCCCCAAAGTTACATATCTGCATATATAAATGCATTGTCAGGTGGGGAATCAGAGGCTATAGAGTATAGGACTCACCAATCTTTAGGATAAGATATATGCCCTGCTTTACTAACCACGTGCAGCAGATGGAGGGGGGAATGCAAAAGCCTACTGAGGGGATGGTCAGGCATGTCCAGAGGCAGACATATACATGCCTGGGAAACACTGATGACAGAAGCTTCTGGGCCAAGGACTGGAGACACATCAGTGCCTACAATGGGACTTCTTCACCTCAATCTACATAGACATCCCACTCTAGAGTCTTACCCCAAATCCTGTAGCAATGTCATGGTAAATAGTGGAACAGAGTTCAGATTTTCTGGGATCCAGGCCAGGTAATTTGCCCATGTTGTTTACCTACATTGTTTCCTTCCCGACCACTTTAAGTTTGGTTTTGTTCATGCAGTGACAGAGAGCCTTTGTTTCATGCCTTCATTTCAAGATTAAAGCCATTCATTTATGCCCATAAACTAATTTAATCCAGAACTGATGTTTAATCTGCAGATTTAATGCAGGATTTCCTCATATTCTAATGACTTCTTCACTTCTGGAACAGAATATTGTTTCTTTTAAGAATCTTTAGTAATTAATATGAGCAGACAGTGTTCTGAATTGCTTTGGAAGCCAAAAACAACAAGGTGATATAATGTTGTGTCAAGAAACAGTAGAGCAATTCCTAAGAAAACAATTTTTTCCAATTTATTTAAGTGCTTGGCTCTCGCCCCCCCCCCAGTGTCTCCTCTCATTCCTTTTAGCAAAACAGCAATACCAAGCTTGTTACAAGACTCTTCATCTTCTCAGAAGAAGTACTGAGAGGATATGGACACAGGCAGTGTTTGTTTTCACCTAGAGAAAGTGATGTTCTCAGCACTTTTCCCACAATAAGTGGATTGCTTTCCTAGTTGGGATCTTTCACTCTCCCTCCTAATGATTCAGTTATAAATGTACCACCTTTCATGAGGCTACCCTGGATAGCCAAACATTGCCAGTTGTAGAACTGAATGCTGTTCCCATGAAGGCCGTACACCTGGCTTCCATGGCAGCTGGTCCTGCTTTTGTGAAAGCATTGCCTTTGGGTTACCTTTAATCTCTTTGAGACATCAGATAACTTTTGAAGGAATATGGGTCTATTTGTTAAAGGAATATGCCACTAATTTCCCACTCTTCCACTATGATATGCTGTGGTAGAGTCAGATTTCTGTACCTCTTGCATCCAGATCCCCAGAGAAGACAACACACACTATGAATTGGTGCTTAGTCAGTGCCCAAGACAGAGGTACTGGAAAATCTTAAATTGACCTGGAAAAGTGGAAGACTAGGACACAGTTCTGGATAACAAGTTTTCCCCAGACTTTTCAAGCCAATGTATTTGCAGGAAGCTAATTAAAAGTTTCAATGAGCAATCATATAAGAAATCTCCTGAAAGCTAAAGTTATGTTCCTTTAGCCCTGGAGCACAAATAGTATAATATGACTGTGACTGATCACAACCCTGCAGTGCATCCTGAATGTCTCATTTTTAAATAAATTCATAAAGAAAGAAAATTTAATTTCGTATACATCCAGGCATATAGTTCCAATATGAAATTGACTGCAGATATTGTACTAAAAGAACACAAAATTAAGTGGTATAACTATCCTTTACTGTTCACTCTTTTCTTAACATGTTGCGAACTCTGAAACAAATTGGGACCTGCAACACAAGCTCCTCTTACCATGCCTTAAGCACAAGGCTACCCTTTTTTTCATGTGTGGTAAAAATCATGTCATTAACTACTTGTCTCCGCCCACAGAAGAGTAAGGAAAATTCTTCAGGGATTTTAGGTTAGTCAAGAAGAAGATATAAGAAAACTTTCTTGATCTAAAGGATTATTTTATAATAATGTGGCTAAGACAAAGCCTCTTCTAAGAAGTGTTTTACTGCTGTCTGCAAAGAATTTAATTTCAGCAAAAGGAAATAGTGCAGATGCAGTAGCACTGCCAGGGCTACTACTTAATGAATTTAATTCTTTTTGACCTTAGCAACGCCACTTCTTCACTTGCTGGTGTGCAGATTAAAACAAACGGGCAAAAGAGCAACAGAACCAATGAAGTCAGATTTCCTACAGATTTGTGTGCTACATCCCTTCTTCCTCCACTGCCACAGCTGTCTCAGCTAATCATTCCTCTTTCCTCTGAGTCCTCACTGTACTGCTTCAATAACACACAGCTAAAATCTGTGCTTAATGTACACCAGTTATTGCTTCCTGGTACACAGGAGGAACTCCTGCGTTGTCGGCAGATATTGTTCAGCAGTAACCAAGGACAGCAGTTGCTGTCGACAAAGTCAGACCCTTTTCAACAACTTCACAGACAGGAGGAGGTAGATTATATTTATCAAACACTTTTATCAGAGATGATGGGGAGAGCACTGTTTGTGCACTTTCTCTGTCAAATTGGCCACTTCAAAAAAAAAAAAAAAAAAAAAAAAGAAAAGAAAGCGTTTGTTAATTATAAATGCTTATTGGCAGTCAGCTGGAACTAGGTATGCTTAATGAGTTAGCGACCTGCCATCATGAAATACCTCTTTGGACCAGGACCTTGCACCAGTGTCTGTTTACAGAGCTACCTGTTTGCAGGATTTATAACTAGGAATACTCTTGTGGCATGAGGCATCATTCAGACAGATCAAAAAGTTCCTGTCACAATATTTGTCAAAGACATGGCTGAGGACTTCTTTTTGTCCTTAGTGAGTGGTTACTTCTGTGTCTTCCTATGGTCATGTCCCATTTATAAGTCACTGCCTTTATGAGGTATGGCTGTATGTTCTTTTCAGGAGTGAATGAACTACAAAGTAGAAAGAGGCTTCGCTGTGTTGTTCGAATGTTTCCTAGCCCAATGGGAAGGCCCCACTGTAATTATCTGACCCAACATAGTCTTCTGTGGCAGAGATGTCCCTATCTGGACTGTTCCCCAAATTCCTGTTCTGGTCGGCAAAGAGAAATTAGCATTTATCTCGGTCTGTTGTTGACTTCTAAATTAAGTGAGCTGCATCCCTAAATGCCTGTGTCCTTCCATGGGCAAAGTCAGCTGAAAGCGACTACGTCAGACCTCCTCTGCACACACCTCGTAGACTAGCTCCCCGTTATCACAGAGGGAGCTTAACGAGCAAGCTCAGAGGTGCCCTTGGGTGGACACTAAAGTTGGGTAAGATGAACCCCAGTGCACCTGGCTGTTTGTTCCTGTGTTTCCAGAAGCGTTTGCAAACTGTCTTGTCTGCTTTTCGTATATACTTTGGTTTCTTCTTACCTTGGCCTGGCTTTAACTAAAAATCATATTTAGGTAACTGATTTGTGTCAAATATATGCATCCTTTCCTGGACATTGAAAAAAATTGCAAAAGAATGAAGGACAGGACTATCCTCTGGGTTACCGAAGGCTGAACTCTGTAAAGCATTAGAAATATAACAAGCACTTATAAGCAGTTTTAGGCACCTTTTTTCCCTTTCTCTTCTCTCCACTTGATTATTTTATTAGGGTTTTATTCTGTGTCTTACCAGATCAATACTACATCTAGTTGAATTACGTATAGCACTCTAGAAGAAGGAGTTGAGAAAAGGGAAGGGAGCTAGGACTGCGAAGCTCTCACCCTGATGTTATCAAAACAAACTTCCACCTCCCAAAATAACCTCCCAAATTCAACTTTATCTGTCTGTGAAAACACATAACATGTTGCTATTAACCACTGAGTTGAAGAGAACAATACCTGAATCTTCCGTAACGGCTTTTGACTCTAGATTGCACAGGTCTGTACCAATATCCCTTCTTCACCTCTGCTGTGCAAACAGAGAGAAGGCCATGGTCACCCAGCAATCGTTGAGTCGAGAACTGGACTCAGGACTCCTGAACATTAGTCTAATACACAATCCACTGCCTGCAAAATGCCAAAACACTGTCTATATGAAATTTGCTATTATTTTGCTTAGGGATCACACAGAAGAGAATTTGAATGAATTCTTTAAATGCTCGGTGGATTTCCTGCTAAAATCTTTGTCTCTCCAAGCAACACTTCTTTCTTTGCAGGAGGCAGATGGGCATGAAGTAGAAATTTCCTCAACTTCTCTGACACTTGCTGAATGCGTCACAGCACACAGTGAGGTTCACTGTCAGTGCAGAAATCTGCTGTGTGGGCAGTCAGGGAATATTTCTAAGGGGTAATATAGATATCTCAGAAAATCAATAAATAAGCTTTAGTGTAGGGAGTAGCCATGGCAAGACAATGTGTTTGCAAAAGCCCAGCCTCCACGATTTCTGCCCGGGGCGGGGGGGGGGGTGGGGGGGGAATGCTCAAGTGGGAGAAAATTGATTGTCATTCACACCTGATCTCATTAGCTGAGCTCCTGCTTTCCCAGAGAGGCGCTTCTCAGAGACAGGTAGCTTGGGAAACAATGATGCCGTGCAGAGTTTTGGGCGATCAGCAGCATATTATATGCATGTTTATGCCTTCGGATGCCAGACAGAATAATTCAACTGGCCTGATCCTTATTTGGCTCATTTGTTAATGTTATCAATCAACGGCATTAGTCCCATTCAAGTTACTTGAGAAGGAAGCTTTGCACAAGTACAGGGCTGAAATTAGACGTTCAGGTAGAAATAATACAAGATAACAGATACATTTTCATCCGATGAAAACACACGCTAAAATTCAGGGTGTGGCACTAATCTGTTAGACAGCTGTCTGTCACAGTTACTCTGGTGCGTGGCTGGTCATCTCTTGGTCCCTGTGCTGCCTTAGTGTGAGCCAGGTGATAAATCTGAAAGCCTATACATACGGTGGGGGAGGCCGTGCTGTGATTTAAGTGCAGTGTTGAGGCACATAAGAAACTGGCTGGTCTTGCATACATAGAGCTGGCACACCGCTCTGTGCTGTGACGGCTCCTGGGGGTGAGCGGTCCACGAAATGCTGCCAATGAAAAGGGGATTTATCCTCTTTCTGGAGGGGAGAGATAGGCCTGCCCTAGGTGGAGGGAGGCTGCTGTTCAGTAATAAAAGCTTTGGGGAACTGGATGTACTCTCCTCAGGTCAGAGCAGACCTGCTAAACGTGTTAGCAGTATCAAGGATAGGAAGAAGGTTTTGACAAAAATAGTGAAATGTCCATTAGAATTAGAATCTTGTTTAACCAAACAGTAGCAAAATTACAGGGAGAAATTTAATATCAATGGCCCCAAAAGTGAGGCAGTCTGTAGCTTGTTTTGGTTTGCCAGAACGCCTTTCCCTCTTTCAAATAGCAGATAGAGCAAAAACCAGGGTATGTTAGTACTACTGCTCAAATATATGAATCAAAAAATGGTAACTGTAAACAAAGAATTTCAATTCCTTTGTTCAAAATGGGCAGTGGGGGTTGTCCTGTGGAGCTGAAACATGCTTCTTCCCTCCGCAATTTGCTTTGAAAATGTTAATGCTGCCTCGAATTAAAATGTTGAGTTCTGCTCTGCTTTGGGAAGAATGTAGTGTTTATGCCTTTGGGGGTCCTGAAGAAAAATTGCTTGGGTAGGCTTTACATTATTTTGCAGTAATTGGGGCTGATGTGATTATATCGACGTAACAGAAGTCTAAGAAATATGACCCACCGCAGGTATATTGACTTTGGAATAACTTCTCCCAACTTTATTACATGTTTTTTTCCAATTTTCTACCTACTAAGTCCCTATGTTTCACTCTAAACACCTCTAAGCCTTTGAGTACAGCTTCAGAGTCCACCCTGGAAGCTAGCTCAGGATAAGCTGAGCTTCTAAGTAAATTCACAGCCCAGCTGAGTCAACGTTAGCGTATCCAAATAGGCAAGCCCACAGGCAGAGCTCTGTCACAGATGCAGCAAGTAACAGGCTTCATTTCATGGCTCTATCAGGCCACCAAGCCCATGCTTCTAACTCCCCCAGCCCAGCCTGGCTGGCAGAAGTTCAGGGAGTGTTGCATCCCCAGATGGCTTCCTTACCAGAAGGATGAATCTCCCCATTGAATTGGCTCGCCACCTCTACCTGTAAGACCTCTTCATTCACGTTGTTACTAGTTCATACTGCTGCGTCCAAATTGCAGCCTTTGATTACTAGAGCAAACAGAGGCATTGGAGATAAAATTCCTTTCAGCAGTAGTAAAATAATACAGTGCTGCCGGGTGCCAGAGTGATCATTTCTGCATACCTGATTTTGAAACACTGATGCTTGCACAACTAGCTGTTTCACAGACGGGATGGAGTTGTGATGCTCATTTAGCTGCTCTGAGGGCACCAGAAGGCATTGTCCTTCCAAAAACCTCTCCAAGGTGAGAGCTGGGGAGGAAAAAGTCTCTTTTCCAGCCATCAGGGTACCTCCAGGATGCTCTGGCACTGAGAAATTGGATTACTGGAGGAGTGCATCTCTGCTTTCAACTACCTTCACAAGGCTGAGCAAAACACCCTGTCATTGCAGGTACTTCTCTCACGATGTGCCTCAAAAAAAAGCCACCCCTGTTCAGAGGGCAGGTACGTACAGTAGTTCAAAAAGGAAAAACAGGTATTCACCTTTTCATAACAGTTTGAGACGACTACTAAACCTACCAGTTTTACAGCTGCACATGAGGGCTGAGTGGGGGGTTGTTTGACTCAAATGCAAACAACTCAAATGCTCCCCATGGTTTTTGCTTGGGCAGTGAATAGAGAGAAGTGAGGAGAAGGACTTTATTTTATCTTCATTTGAAAATGGCCCTTTTCACAATAACAGATTACAAAATCAATATCCTTTTCCTCAAAATTACTACTGTGATACAATTTCCCCCCAAAGTGAAAAACCCTGACCTAGCTAAATTTTTGCCAGAAAAATAAATGCTCATATCTTCATAAAGTATGTATTGGTGTTGTTTTATTTACTGTAGTTGGTTTGACAACTGCAACAGGAAATGGTCTCCTCTATAATTTTGTCTTTACTCTTTTTTAAAATGGAGGAAAATCCCACTGTACTTTAGTTAATGAGACTAATATGAGTGCAGCCATAGATACAGTTAAATTACCTATATTGTTCCTTTTATTCCTCACTATAATGTCATCACCGCCGTCACTTAGGAAATTTTACATAATGTGCAGCTACCTGAAACAGCTGTATAAATAGATATTTTAACTACTGCAGAGCTAATTCCTCCCTGCCGTAATTCCTTTGCTTACAATGACTTATCGCCAGCAGTGATATGGCATGAATAATAACACGTCTGACATTTGTGCCCATTTGTTCCATCTACTTACAGAGATGATGTTTCAATTAGAAACTTTCAGCAGGTCAACCCAACAGAAGTACATGAAACCAGACAGAGTAAATTATCCATGCTGTTAGATCCAGCTGTTGGAGTTCTCACTGGGGGACTTAGCTGCATGTATTTTGGTAATGTTAATGGGAATCACACATTTGTCTTCCCTCGTATCATTGACGCTGTACTCCTCTATGGCCAGAGCTGGGCAGATCTCAGAATTTTTATTTTCATGGCATTTTGCAAGCCCTCTGAGCGTGTTGCCTGCTGCAAGCATTACTCCTGCCCACCTCTGTCTGCTCTCCCTTTTCGTTATACACCTCCTAAACCCTCTGTCAGTTTTATACCCTCTGCCATTTATATATCACAACGGCATATAGCAGCTCCAATTGCAATTTGAACCCTAGAGTGTTACCCACTGCACACATAATAAAGATACTCACTTCAAAAAGTACCATGTAAGTAGACAAAACGCTTACATGAGAGGCAGAGAATGATGGCAAGTCCAGATTTGCTGCTCTTTAATGTAATCTAATCTATCTGATTAGGCTAGTTCTTCCTCGTAGGTATAGTTTCCCCCAGGTCATTCTTCTTTCGTAGACGGTTCTGTTTCATGTCTGTTTTCATGTTCTTTCTTCTCTCTGCACATCTTCTGCCAGTAACACTTTTATCCAATTACTATTCTAATACCTTTTTTCTTTAATTTTTGTACTTTTCTCTAACGCCTCCAGTATCATCATGATGCTTTCTTCGGTTCTATCAGTCAAAATATCCTCCCCCCACTCCTAGTCTTCATTATGGCTCAGTCCTAAGAAAAATTAAGTAGGCAGATAAACATAGTACCTTTAAAAACTTATCCAATGTGGTTAAGAAATTCTGGCGAGCTTCCCTTGCTGGAACTCAGCACCAGCACATTTTGGGGAACTGGAGCTTGGGTCAATTTTCTTCTGGCTGAGAGAAACATTTGGTCTTTGAGTAGGCTTTTCTTCTCTTTTGGCTGAACACAAAAGCTACAGTGATGGCAACTGGGGACAGCAAACTAAGACCAAGAAACAGGTTTTGAGTTGGGATTTAATAATTATGCTGTGTTTTAAGGATTAATATAGCAGTTCCAAAGTCCTTGGTTAGTCAAATCAATAATGAAGTCAAAAGAAAATAACAGAATAAGGCATGGGATGCTTACAGTAAAAGCCACAAAAAATTGGCCAACACATATATATAAGCCTTATCCTCTTATGTGAAGGCAACTCTTGGCAAAGTGTCTATCAAATAATTGTTTTAAAACACTGGTGCCAAGGCATTCTGATTGCCGCAGTGACTGTTCCGAATTTGTGACATTGGCTTTGCCTTGGGTATACTAGAGAAGGGAGAGAGAACATTATGATGGGCAGAGAGTGAAGACTGAAAGAGATGGAACTAAGCTGCCGAAAGGCCACAGGAGTCTGTTCTTTCCCCATCCTCAGGCTAAATTGTATTTATGGTCTGGAGTGAATTTTTTTATAAAGTGCATAAAACCTTCATTAATGCACCTCCTGGCATCTTTAAGAGGTAGCTACCTAGGGAATAGAGACTGTTGCACCTGAATTTTTAATAGTTTTGTGGGGTTTTTTTTTCATTTTCTTGGAATACAATCCCTACTAAAATTCCCACCTGTTCAAAGATTGCATCTTTCTCTCTTTTCTCAGTGGAAATTCTTTTGCAAAATTTTGTCAAACAGGCTTCTGAAGGTTGAGAGAGATTCGATCTAGAGACATCGGAAAAGCCAAAGTACAGATGCTAAATTCTTAAGCAACAAATCTGACTAGAAAACAAGACAAAAATACACCCAGAAGGACTGAATAGCTTAAGGGATTAGTAACGGATTTGCACATCTCAATCAGTGGCTCAGACCCAGCACAGGTTAATAACAAGGGAAGTTCCACCCTTCAGTCAGTGCCTAAATACGTGCAGCCTCTTCTCCAGGGCTGTTGTTATGAGACTTCACTTAGTGAAGGCACCTGGGCACTAATGTCTTTAAGACTCCACACATTTTTAACATTTCTTCCTGAAATCCACTGTGTAAATCCCACCTGTGACTTTTTCTGCTGTTACCTCACTACACCTTAGTTCATCTAATTCAAGCAAGCTCAGCTGCCCTGTGACAGTATCCCATCCCTCTGAGCTGTGTGAAATAGCACCAGTGGGATTGCAGGGCCACAGAGAGAATTATAGACACTCACGGACTTCTCTGGGATCAGAGTTGAGCTCTAAAAGGTCAAAATGAACAACAACATCACCAAGAGAGAAAAAAACCGCACGTACCTTCCCACAAATTTGTGCAGAGATTGATTAGCTAATGGCCCAAATTCCAAATACCCTCTTTTGTCACCAAGATAAGTATTTACAAAGTGCTGTGAGTACCATTTGTGCTAAATAGTGCGAGTACGTACCTGTCACAGCTGGGAATGTTGTTAAGTAAAGTGATCAGACAGAACTGCTGGAGATGTTAATGGAGCTAGCTAGATAATTGAAGATATTTTTTCTGATGGAAAACATCACCTCATCAAAACCCAAGCGGCCTACAGAAACATGTACTTTCCAGTATAAATATCCTCAGAATGTAAAAAAGTAGCTGATCTACTTAACACAAAGCTCTGGACCATTTTTTATGGAGCTGAAGAAGGGAGTTTGCTTTATTCAATGTTCATGTGAATATAATGCCTGACCCAACTGTTGGCAAGTGACTGACTGATTGGAGTTTGCATTTTTTTGCAGAGAAAATTTGGTAATGGTTCATTTTTTGGAAAGGATATTGAAAAAACACCAGGGTAAGACTTATCTCTTTTTTTTTCACTCAATAGTTTGTTTTCTCTGCAGCCCTTATTATTACCCAGAACTCAGTTGCTAGATTCTTTCCTGAAAGAAAGGTTAAAAGCTTTGAAAGATTTCTACTGGAAATAAGATCCCCCTCAGTTAATGCTTGGTAAGCCAAACCATGAGATCCTTCATCACTCTCATGCATTTCAATAGTAATTCTACAAGGAAAAGGATTGCAGAAAGGGCTGTGTAATGAAGATGTTTCAGGCTGGCTCAGTTGCATGTCCTGGGCTGTTCTGTACTCTTTCTAATGGTTTTCAACATAGTCAACGTTATTCTGTGGGAAGAGAACTAAGCCCATTTGGACTGAGCACCCAGAGGACTGGGTTGTCTGAGTCAGCTAATTATATGGGATGGTCTGCAAATAAAAGAAGAACAGATCTATATTTACATTGGACCAGATGAATACATGAGGGCCTTTCTTTTGATTTCAATAGGCTTTGGAAGGTCTCTCTGCTTTGGAAATCTGCCTAGTACAGTTAATCAGTTGGCTTTTCAAAAAGGTTTTACTGTATTTCAGAAAAGCAAGAAAACAAACAAAGCCCCCTGAAAACAAACACAAATTAACAGCAGAATAACTTTCCAGAGCAAGGAATCTGGATTTCTGAGTCTGATCTCACTGTGGTGCCTTTTGCTCTATTGCGCCAGAAGTAGTAACTCAGATCTTTGTATTTTTACTTTCCAAGATTTAAATTATTTTTCCTTATCTTTTTCTTTTCTGAATATACCCACTTACCCAAATATGAAACATTTTTCTCTTAGTCTCCTGTAAATGCCGACTAGGGCAATTATCCTAAGCTTGCATTGATGCGTGATGTTTCACTTGTAAGGAGACTAATCTAAGCCTGCCAGACTCTGCATCTAGAAGCATTTATAGCTGTCAAATCTAATGAAAGTCAAGTGATTGATCTTCTAGGTAGCAGCTGCAGCATCCTCCAGAAACTAATTTCATATGAGACCTGTGGCAAATCCATAGAAATTATGTTGCTGAGATGCTCATTGTACTTCCCAATTTTTCTTTGGTTTGTTTAAACACAATGGGGCAAGAGAGGATAATAAGGTTGCAGAAGCAGACGTGAGAGGAGAATGTGTCCCAACAGGTGTAACGCTATTCAGAAGGAGCTGGAAGAGATTGGACATTCAGA
The DNA here is from genome assembly GCF_929443795.1 of Astur gentilis. Taxonomy (NCBI): domain Eukaryota; kingdom Metazoa; phylum Chordata; class Aves; order Accipitriformes; family Accipitridae; genus Astur; species Astur gentilis. The sequence goes on along the minus strand of NC_064897.1, from coordinate 10,433,728 downwards.
GAATCTCATCTATTTTGAGGATTTTGTGTTACGCCAACCCCAAGTTGCAAATATTTGCCTGACAGTGTTTTGGCTGTTTGTCTCATGCAGAACAGATGCTGCAAACAATTGTATTGTTAGTGGATTGTGGATTCAGCGCTCCTGTAACTCCTTAAGAGATCACTAGTAAAAATATCTTGTTATTTGTCTTGTTATGCGGCTGCCCTCAGTTCTGGTTTATTAATATATCCAGTATAGTAAATCATCTGTCGGGTTGCAGAGGCATTTAAGACTTTCCTGTGACTTGGTCTCAGCTGCCTCCTGTGCATGGCAGGGTGTAGGTGATAACCTATAAATAATCAGCCCAGACCACAGGACTTAGGTTCTGTATGCGACACCAGTTCTAAAAGTGTCTTGCTCTTTTCAAGCACAAAATCATCCTGCCTGTGACCCTGTATCACACGGAGCATCCTTGATATTATCAGTGTATGACAGGAAGACAATAGAAAGATCGATTCTACGTGTTCTAAATCCTTCATTCTCTTGAAATTTGCTTGCATATTAATGGCTTGTAGAGTAAAGCTAACAAGCCAAAAATGGGGTCATTTAAATTAGGGGTTTCTCCAATATAGTCCTGCTGTTTTGAAAAATGAAACAAAGTATTTGTGAATGTTTCTTATTCTCCTGGGTTTTTATAATGGTCCCCAAATCTAAGACATTCATAATTTTCTTATTTGCTGCATAGCTAACTCTACACATTTGGGCAGTACCAATATAGTGACATTTAAAAAGAGTGAAGCTGTCTGGATATGTCTATGCAAAATGCTCACATACCAATACACTGTCCCGCATATGTGCAGGAAGACTCTTTAAGATGGTTTAGAGAAGGCTGTTTTCCATGTGATTTGAATAGTCCAAAGGGCTACGTTGCGTTATCAAATCTAAACTGCACGTGGACAACACTAGCCTAAGCGTGACAGGTAGAAACCGAAAAAAGGAAGCCACAAGCTGCCTCTGCCAGTATTGTTTGAGAGGGTAAGGAATGTTGTCAGGTGCAGATGCCTTCAAATGTGCAAAACCTGAAGTACATTTTACAGAATGAAAATCGCACCGGTGGACTTTTCTTGGCGAAGGGTTCAGGAGAAGAAGAGTAGCCAGGGACTACGAGGGCTGCAGCTTACCAGAAATAGAGGGTAGAAGAGAAGAGGTATGGCTGAGGTTGATGTGGACATGAGAGTGAGGGGACAGATACCGGCGGATCTGAAAGGGGGATCCTGCACGAGCTGGTGGGGAGGGTCTCGGGTGTGAGAAAGTGACTGGAAGCATCTCTCCAAAGCGGGGGGCATGGCTAAACCATTCTTCTCCCTTCCTCTGCTGATCAGAAATCCGGAGGTCTCCTGGCTAGAAAGCGGACAGACAGATCCACTTGCATTGCCCACACTACACGTGCCGGTATCTAGAGAAGCCCACAGCCTGTGTGCGGGAAATTGCCCTGCGGTCCGGGGGAGACTTCCATACTCTGAACCTGCTCGTATATAAATAATAGGCTGGGGAAGTTAGCCTGAGGGACTCGGACACCTCTCCGAGACCTCCAGACAGGTTTCGATCGTCTTGTGAGTCTTTGGGTCTCGCACCTCTCATTACCTCCCTCACATGAGAAAGAGTATGGGGTCTTTTTTCTTGCAGAGGTGTTGAGTGAAGGGAAAGAGCAGAAAGGGAGATGCAGCAGCTATTAAGGGCTTGATTTGATGTCCTCTAACAAGCTGCTGGCTATGATGTGCCTACACAGCAGCAAGAAGTGTCAGTCAGCAAAGATCAGCGCTTTTTTTATGTCTTTACTACTAGTGCTAATAGCTCAATAGCACATAACGGCAAGGGAGTGGTGGAAGAAGTGCGGGAAGGGGGAGGAGGAGAAGTGCGTGTTGAGGGGAGATTGCTGTAGAACAAGAGAGAAGTGCCGGTTTCCCCCAGTTAGCAGCTACCAGGCTCCCTGCTGAGAAGCCTGTCAAGATCTGGGAGTATCGACCAAGGCTGGATCTATACAGACATATGCAGCTGGACCTGAGCTCATTCTGGCACGGCTGTAACCTGCACCACCAGCTCAGAGCAGACCTGATTCAGAAGCCCGTTCGCGGCAGAGCTCGGGTCCCTTTGCACAGACCCGTCCTCCCCTTTCCCCGAGACAGGACAAGGCTTGAGGGAAGATGCCCTGCGGTTCCCCGCCACGACGTGTGCCAGACGGCTTGGGGCAAGTCGGTTTGCTGCTCCTTGTGCTGCTCCGCACCTAAGACTGAGACTGAGGTGAAAAGCTCGAGTCTACTGGTGTACTGTAAGAGAGCTACCAGCATCAGGTAGTCGTAATAAATCTTGTCAGCCAGCTGAAAGGGCACCTTCAGATCAGAGGGAGAACTTCATGTGCTCAGCTTCAGAAGATAAACACATGTTCATGAATTTTAGACTGACTAGATTTAGTATATATATATTACTTGGTATTTATATTATTATCTAATCCCAGGGTCTTCACATTCCAGAGCTCAAAACTGAGAGATTAGGAACTGCATTCAAGCCCTAATGTTTGCCACACTTTAATTTATACGTCTATGAAAGAAGGAAGATCTACACGCTGTTTGTTGCTGGTCAGTAGAAATATGCCTTAATGGTAGGACTGGCCTCTGTTCACTAAGCAAATCAATAAATACCATAAATCTAATTTAGTGGCTATTTAGAGATTAATTCAAATCAATCAAAATGTTATCTACTCATTTAAAACCAAACAGTGGCACAATGCCCAGCACAAAAAGTACACCTCTAGACTTATGTCTCAAAAATTAATGAGCATTAATTCTGCATTAAGGTGCGTGATACTGGCTGGCTGCATTGCTTTTCTGCTGCACGTCTCTCTCGCATTTCATCAAAAGATCAACAAAAGTAATTGGAAAAAAGCTTGAAGATTTTAATATATCTTCATCAAATTAGAGTGATGTAGTCACTGCTTATTGTGCTGCCTGATAATGAGGGCAGACCTCTGATGCTAGATCTTTCACTGTCAGGAGGATAAATCACTTTACAAGCCTAAAGAAAAGAAAGAGACCTAATAACTGTGTAAGATGTTTGCATAAATCATAAATATGCATTTGAAGATCTCTCTGATTTTAAGAATAAAAGAAAATGTGGATTAAATTTACATATATTCACTTCATATATTCATATATTCATTTCTACATTCTAAAGTCATATCTTTCATACATGTGTGTGACTTCTGCATACACATTTAAAGAAGTCGGGCACATAACTATTTCATTTTATACTCAGCCATCAAGAACTGTTGCAAAGCAACATTCTTGCAGCTGGTAAAATTTAATATTTTTTATTTCTATCCTCCCCCCGCCCCCAAATTCTTTTCCCATCGGTCAGACCTAATAATGAGATATCCAGATTCTGCCATCCGTGCATAAACATACTGGTCCCACTAAACTCAATGTTATTTCCTATTTTCTGAATATGAAAGATGGTACAGAGCCTAGAGTTACATTCATGCAAGAAAGGAAGAAACATTTTTTAATTAAGTATATGGATTTCAGGCAAAATGCTGGATACGCTTGAAACTTTGAAGAAATACGAGTCTGTATTTTGATATTTATATTTGCTATCTGTATTTAATTTTATTTTAAGGATCATTTTAGGAATTTGACTGCAATCCAATGTGCAGAAATAAACTGCATCTTCTTTCTCTTCCATTAACTTTTCTTTTTATCCCTCAGCCAGCTACTTCTTCTTCTTTTTGTATAATAATAACAGGATGGTACAAGTATAAGAAATAATGATCTGAAAATGTAGGAAATTGATGGCAATTTTGTGAAAAGCAGCTGGAATTCTAGATCTGTAATGCTGGCACTAATTTGCTCAATTTTGCATTTAACCTGTCGGTCTTCAGAAGCATTTGCTTTTCTTCAGAGAAAAATAAAATAGCTCATGAAGTTATTATTAAGCTGACAGCATGAGAGAATTTTGAAAAAGTTTGCTGATTAAAGTGCATCTGAAGGAATTATGCACTCAGTCAGTTAATAAAGATGCTGCTGTTGTCAATGGAGGTTACTGAAGCTGGCTAGCCCTGATGCAGTGTGGAACCTAGTGAGTCAACAAGTAAAATAAAAAAAAAGAACTAATAGATCACCCCACATTACACCTTAATCACAGCCTTTACTATATCTTATGGCAAGATAACTCTGAAAGCAGAGACGCAGACAATGTGAAATATTAAGCCTAGGGACTTGGATGACATCTAGGAGGTCTTAATGTGGATCCACGAATTTAAAAATTGATGTGGATGTTGGCTCAACAGTCTTAAAAGGTTTTTCAGCCTAGTTAATCTGGATTGGATTCTGACTTCTTAATCATGTAAGACAAGGATATCTATTTCAGCTAAGTTACATCATAGTTTTTGTGATGTGGTTACATATAAAATATGATTCCTCAATTATATTCTAAAAGAACTTGGAGGTCTTACCCAACATTTTGAGGGCTGAAAATGATCATTCATTAGGGGTGACGGGAAAGACACCTCCACTCTTCATCAGTCAACTTTTGGGGGTTTCTGGTACTCTCATAAATTGAAGAAAAAAGCAGTTGCTGGTGAAAACAAAAACTGACCTAGTTGGAACACCAGTTGGATTTGGGGTGGCTGTTCTTTCATTGCTTATTTAGGTGGAAATTTCACATTTAAGATCCAGCTCAGAAAGAAATGATCTTGCACTGCAGTTATCCCATCAATATCTTAACTCCATTTATTTTACTGAAGTTTTACGTTTACATTATCTTGCTATCCACAGAACACCATATACGTCAAGACAGCATTCATCAGATGAAAATACCTGCTTTGGATTTACGCAAATGGGGATTGTGTTCCAACGGTGGTGCTACAACACAATTCTGAAATACAGAACCACAGAACAAGCCAGGTAGGAAGGAAACTCAGGAGAGCAGCTATTTCCACCCCTGCTCAGAGCAACCAAAATGCCAAGTTTGATCAGTTTTCTTGAGGGCCTTGTCCACTCTAGTGTTGAATCATTTCAAGGATGGAGATTTCACAACCTCTCTTGGAAACCTGTTCCAACGTTTGACTGCTCCCTTGGTGAAAATGTTTTCCTAACACGTAACTGGAATGTCCCTTGTCCAGCTTGTGTTTGTTGCCACACATCCTGTCGCTGTGCACCTCTTGAGAAGAGTTTGGCCCCACCTTCTCTCCAAGCACCCCCCTAGGTGGCTGCAGACAGAACTAAGGACCCTCCTTGACGTCCGGGCTGAACAGACCCAGCTTTCCCAGTTTCTCTTTGTACATCGTGCGCTCCAGCCCCGGCCAGCTTAGTGGTCCTTTGCTGGGCTTGGCCCAGTTTGCCAATACATCTCTTGTACCAGGGGATCCAAAACTGGACACGGTACTCCAGATGTAGCCTCAGAAGTGCTCCACAGAGGGGAACGGTCATTTTCCTTAGCCTGCTGGCTACGCTTTTTCTTATGCAGCCCAATATGCGGTTTGTCGCTGCAAGGGTGCACTTCTGATTCATATTCATATCTGAGTAAAGACCACATCCAGGCTTGCCTTCAGCATTACGTTCAAGAGCAGTTCATTGTATATGTTTTGCACAGATCTATGTTCACCCCACCAACGTTACAAATCAGCTGGATAGAAAAGAGCTCTCTTTGCAAGCCCTGTATCTTCAGCAATGTGACTGTACTAGCCCAAGCACAATGCCTTTGAGAGCTGGTTTGATCGTCTTGGTGACACGTAGAGCAGATCTGTGTGACTCTTAAGGAAGGGCTGTGTGTAGATTTCCAACATAAAGGGAAGAGACTCCATATCCTGTAAGCAGATAAGAAGTGAAAATATAAATGATTTTTCTTCTCTTTTGAGGGAAAAAGTTGCAGTAACTTGAATGCACAAAATGGCTACTGCTTTTGGTGTTTACATGTATGTATATATTCTATAAATAGAGATTAATAAATGGAAGCAGAATCTAATAACTGGACAGAAGTGGTTAATTGATTTGATTCAACCAATGTCCCTACCCAATTTTGAACAACTGTTAGAGAACAAGGGCTGTTAAACCTGCGGATCACAACCATGACCATGTCAACTCAGAGAGGAGCTAAACGGGCCTAAAATCAGCTTGCTTTCCAGTTCCATGAACGTTGGGTAGTCCTAGCATAGAGGGTGCTCACTCGGGAGCACAGGCAGACTGCTGCAAGTCCCGGTTTGTGCACTGCATTAGCTCAGCAGGATCCTGATCACACTTGGAATATCTGAGCGCGACAGGGATTTAGCCCCTGGATCTGGGCAATCAGCAGCCCACTTCCCACACTGTTCTGCTGCCCACATCCACAGATATTCCCCACTTTGTCCCTGCTTTGTGCAAGTGTTGTGATAGACATAAAACCTCAAAGAGACTGTTCCCTCCATCCAACGTTAAGACTGAAACACTGCATGGCGGACAGTGACTGATTTGTTCTTCCCTTGTTCTGAACCATGTCCTGACTCTGCCAGAGAGGACAAGCGTGCAGTGGGAATTCTCTACTTACAGACAAAACTAAAAAAATTTTCCTGTATAAAACATCTATGCTTAATAGTTCATATAACGCATGAACATACTAAAAACCTTACAAGAACAGAGAAGAAATATAAAAGTATGTAGAATATTACACAGCCACCGCAGGACACAAAAGCAGAGAATCAGCATTAAACACATTTCACTTATCCAGTCTGGATCTGGCCTGTGTTTTGATTCCTGTTGCTATTAGAAATGACAGAAAGCTGTTACAAACAGCAGCCAAGTAACTTCCGCTTGGACTTTGGAATTAATTTGTCTGTCCAGGAGTGATTAACAGTTCTGGGGAAGATAGGGCTGTACTGGCTCTGGCTGGGAAGGAGATAACTTTCTTCGTGGTGCTGTGTTTCCTCTCTACCACCTTCTGATTCTCCTGTAGCATTTTACAGCTCATGTCTAATAACTTGGGACCGAGACACCTTAAGGGACCCCAAAAGAAGGGACCTTAAGATAAGCTAGGACCTTAAAATAAGCTAGGACCAAGGCAGTGCAGCTCTGCTGCGGAGCAAGGCAGAGGTAGAGGGGGCCATCCTGACGGGGGGCGGGGGGGCTCAGCCCGCTGCTATGGCGGGGAGTCTGCAGGTCTGGATGGGACTGAGGAACGTGATTGTAAGTCGGGGTGGTGGGTGCTGGCAACCAAATCTCTCTTGGCCATGAGGAAGCAACCCCACCCCTCTGCCATGTCATAGAATCATAGAATGTCAAAAGATAACCCCACATGCCACGTTTGTGTTTATCACAGACTCCTCTTGGCTGCTGTGGAGGTGCCCCTTCTTAAGAACAAGACATTTCCTCTGACCTTTCCACTGCAGATAGGAGCCATGCTGCAACATGAGGTCTGTACTGCTGATACAGGTCCTGACGCCGAGCCACTATCAGGTCTCCATGTCGATGTCCTCAATGGTACCACCTAATTGATAGGGTGCAGACCTAGAGCCTGTGGGTCGGCCTCCTTAGGTCAGGGAGAGGTAATGCCGAGGTTGCACTTGGTTGATCGCTGCTTTATTTCCTCCTGGGTGAAGAGAGGTGCTTGTAGAGTTGTCGTAGTAGCCTGGCTGGAGGGATAGCGCATGAGCAGAAGTGCATGCTCCTGGACGCCAGACTGATACTGCAACACCTTAGCTGGCCCTTGGCTGTCACAAGGACACGGGGAAATGAGCCATGGTGCTCTGGGGCTATCAGCTGTCCTGTGTGGGGCTCTCGGCAAGCTCTGTGTGCAGCTCGGGGAACTGGAGGTCTCCATTCCCTGGTGGCCTGGGTTGGCTCCCCTCTGGTATTTGCACGAGCCCAAGGTTTCCAGACAGTTCCCTCAAATGCAAACTGCATTGTCTCTTACCCCAGGATCACGCCGCTCATTTGGGTTGGACCCACTGGATATCTGGCACAGAGTGCAAGAGCCTGCGTGCTGGGTGCTGTCTCACTGTGTGAGGACACAAGCGCTCCTCATCCCCTTGGTACACTTCCACTGGTTGTGGTGCACAAGCCTTCCCAGGGGTGGTTGTGGTTGGTTAGCTGAATCGCTGGTTTCCCCAGCTGCTGGATTTAAAGGCAGTGTGTGAACTGACAGGATAGCATTTGCCATCAGACTTGCTCGCTCTGATTTTCCTGTGTAGAGTAGTGCTCGGCAGGGTGTAGATCTCTGAAGGACATACATCTCAAAAGGCTTTTTTGCTGGAATTTATCTGGCTCCCTATAGAACACTATAACCTGCTATGGTATGTGTGCTTCAAAATACTGGACGATTTCTAAATAGTTTTGCTAACAAACCAAAACAAGGTGGAACCATTTCAAGTCACTCGTGAAGTCACTGTCATCACTTGAAGTGTTCTGGTGCACTAGCAGTAACAGAGCGACTCAGTACTTTCTGTCATTTAATCCTATCCCAGTAGGCCTCCACATCAGATATGACAATGAAGATAAGCAGAAAATAAACCAGGCCTCCAAGACCTCTCCTCTCACCCTGAGGACCTGGGAACATCCCCAGGCCATCCCACCCTGACAGACGAGCACTGGCCAGGGAGAGCGCTCACCTGGCTGAGCCCTCCTGCTCGTACGCAGCAGCATCTTTTTTACTCCAGTGAAGGTTCAAATCCTCATTTGCTTTTCTTTTTTTTGCCCCCCCCCCCCCCCCCCCCCCCCGTCTTTGTTACGTATGTGTTCACGCCTTGAAGGTGCCATCATGTGCCATTGCAGGGCAGAAGCTGGGAGGTAGTGGTAACCTCACAGCCGTGGCACTTGCCTGCCAGGTCCCCAAAGGGCACAGCTCTGCTGGCAGCAATGGGACTGTTATGATTAGCTGTATCACTTGTGGATCTGGCACAAAATATCCTCAGGCAATGACTTGCTGTGAGAAGGATAAAAGAAGGTCAAGGAAATTTATAATCTGACATGCCATAAATGCAACATGACTCTGCACATATGGTTGACAACCTCCACAGTATACGTAAATTCAGGGATAGCTGCTACAGATAGCAATACCTATGAAATCAGAGATTTCTGAAATCAGTGTTGTTAAGCCATAGTACTTGATTAGTGTTGAACTATGGGACAATGAAGGGAGGCTTCTCTGCAAGAGTCCAGGCACTGCAAGAAAGCCTACCAAGTAGAGGACTGCTGTTGGAAGTGTAAAGCGATGCAACACCCATCTCAATGAAGCGGTTTTGGCTAAGTCACACCACCCACCTGACAGATGGGACCAGCTCACATTGCACCAAGGGACAGTTACTACAGCTCACTTGAGTCTTGATGTATTGTGGACAGCCCTGCATCCACCCTGCAACTGAGGGTTTTTTGGAACCACATAGAAGCCCAGGGTTAGGTTCCTAAACTGTTGACATCTAGGCACCGAGGTGCCCTAATTTCCCAATCAGGCTGAGCACTCATGCTGTATTTAACATTTTGCAGGCTCTCTCTGTTAAATAGTCACTGACCATGAACTTAAAAGAGACACTTCGGCTGTAACATTAAAATAAGTTGGGATGTCATCCTGCAATACAGGAAAGTGAAGGTTGGATGGAGCGATCCCTACAGAAATGAGTCTGTGGATTGTTGTGGAGAGAAGTTGGAGCTGTGGAAGGGACTACATGGCTTACCTGTAACAGCGGATTTCCTGGCTGAAACTCTGTATTGGAGATCAGTCTTGCACGCTTTGTAACAGCAGCTGTGTTTGGTATTCTGCACTGAAATAGTCTTGGAAGGTGTCACTCCTTCATCACTGTTGCAGAGCCTGAGTACAAATTTTACGTAGCTGCACAGGGACAATCTTTATGGACATTAGTGCTAGTAATTTCAGGTGACCAATATATCTGGAGGAGAATTAGACCGACAAAACCTTACGACCAGCAGTGCCAGTTTTACCTCTCCATTCATTAGTCAGTATGACAAGATTGCAATATTTCATGGCTTTAGGGCATTTCAAAAAACGAGAAAACTGATGCTTGATAGTGCTAGCTAAAAACATTCAGAACCCTGTGGATGTACATCCAAATTCTGACTCAGGTAACCAAAATATATGACTTCATCTGCATATTTTCCACAATGTCATGTGTCTTTTAGTACGTGCTGCTTGAGATGTGTTTGGAGGGGAACAGTATTGTGATTGGCCTCAGTTGAGAAACCTTCAGTTGAAGGAGATGTACATGATACTGTCTTTTGTCAAGCAGAGAAGAGAATGGTGACCCTGAAGTGAAGGTGCCAGGGCGGGTACAAAACTGTCAAATTTGTTGAGTCATTTAAAGTAACAGAAAGAAGTCACTCACTCAGACAAGGATAAAGAAGGGAGAAGGTAACTTGGATACCGAGGCAGAAGGAGCTAGACTGAAGCAGCCCAGGAGTGCAGTGTCCAGCTACCAAGCTGGATTTTCCTCAAACTAGGGAGAGACCCCAAACTCCGATTTTAACATTGCTTTCCTGATAGCAAGGATCTGTGAAACCTGCTGGGTAAAGTGTGCGCTCCACCTGCACCGATATCAGGGCCAGAGACCGGGACAAGGACAACCTGCTGTTGGGAGAAGCTCCTCAGAGCCTGTGGCAGTGACCTAGGCAATAGATACAGGAATCCTTCAGTATTAGCTTGCCATGTGGAGTTCATCTGGTTCAAAATGCATCAGCTGTAGTCTACACTCTGTGTTGTAATACCGATAAAGGAAAAATTAAAGTTGGATGGAGGATTTGGCATGGCATTCTTTAAATTCATGCTTTCTTTGTATAATGTAGCTATAATAATGTACTTTTTATGCTAACATAGTTAGCGTAGTTTTTCTAATAAATGTAGCTATAATAATGTACTTTTTATGCTAACGTAGTTAGTGTAGTTTTTCTAATAACTTTATAAGAAGGGGTTTTTTTCTCCTGCAAGGTGCCGAATATTCTCTTTTTCCTTAAGTTATTGCAATTCAGGATACCATACCCTTGCAGGGGGTCCTAATTTTCAAGTACAGGCAGCATTCGAGGAGGACCAATTTCAATTTGATTCCCCTGAATTAACATTATGCATGCTGAAAACAGAAGCTAGTATAAAAAAGCAATTGAGATGAGTTAAGAGGATCAGAATTTCCTTTGCTACTGTATTGCTCCTCTTTTACACCTTGGCCTTTTCATTTGTGAATGATTAATTAAGGTCCAAGTGATTAGATTAGGCAAATGTGCTGACTCAAAACATAATAGGAGTGGAGGAAGAAAGGAAAGAGAAAAGGCATAGTAAATACGCAACACATTTTGCAACAAGATTTTTTTGCTAGTTCAAGGTAATAGTTTTATTAGCTTGCACTAAATGCATATGGCTGGAACGATGACAGCAAAATAAAACTTACAAGACCTCTGTATTCAGACTAATAGTGTTGTTCAGAATAACAGAGAAATGGGAATCATGCCTCCAAACATACTTTGTATACCTGAAGTAATCAAAGTGAAATCTGTTGACAAAGGATAAATTTTTAAGGATTTAGGCCCTAAAATAAGAAGCGATGGCTTAGGTCTTCGGGTTGAGAGCAAGAGAAAAATGTTGAGCTCCTGGGCACTGAGAGATCCCCCAACTCCCACCTGAGCATCAGTACCCTTGTGTTTCTTGAACCCTTGTACTGACTCACTTGATTACCTCCTGGAAAGACTCCCCTGCCTCCTCTCATTCCTAGTGATAGGAGACGTCTCTCCAGAGCATATTTTCCACTATTTTCACCCCCACCTGGCCCTGCGTAACTGGAATTTGCAATTTACTGACGGCACAGGGCAGATTTTGCAGACAGTAGCTGTTGCAGGGCAACTTTATAGGGAACACAGGTGAGAAGATCTGGGCTTGCTGACTTCACTTTTCTTTGACAGGCAAGCTGGCAGTACTGCAAAGAAAAGAAAGGGAGGAAAAACATCAATCTTCTTATGCTGGCTTTTCTGGAGATTGAATTAGAAGGAAGAAGTACAGAAGCTGGTAACTGTCCTTACTCCTTGTGAGTAATCTTGACTGTTCAGGTGTTTCTTGGAAAGGCATCTCTAATCATTAACTTCTTACCATGGGTCATGGAAGGTACATTTGGTAGTCAGCTCCCATGACCAAACCTAAGTTATCAGAAACAATAAAACAAGAATAGGGACCTTGGTAAACTTGAGAAATTCCTGAAGGACTGCTTTATTTTAAAGCAAGATTTGCATGCAGGTTCTCAAGTTGAGTTGAAGATATCGAAGGGCCTCAGCTGAATATATTGTAGGAGGTTTTCAATAGGAATAGTGAAGCCACTGGACGTTTGAGGAAAAGAATGTAAAAATGAATAAATTAATTTGTGGCCATTGAAAGGAAAATTGAAAATATTGAGCATTCCAAAATGTTTTGATTCAAACCTGAGCTATTTATTTTAATCTGATGCTTTCACATTTCTTAAGGTCACTGTAAACAAAAGCGGAGCTTTCAAGCTTTCATTGAAAAATGATCATTAATCATTAATGATTTTCCACAATTAATACATTTTGGCTATCTCCTTATTACTTTATCGGGAGAGCTAATGAATGACCAATGACACGCATTTTTCATGACTCTGCATTTCAGTTATTTATCAAGTTACCTCTAACGTTTCAGTTGCCTTTATCAACCACCTGGAAAAATCAATATCTGATAGGACTCCATGGCGTGTAACAAAGTATATAAGCATGAAGTTTGTATTGCTTGGTCTCAATTTGTCACTTCAAACCATCTGACTTAGAAGTGACTCTTAAATCCTCTTGTCATTTCACTGTTATCTGATTTGCAGGAATCCAAGACTTAAGCAAACATGTCCAGCCCCAGTGAGGCAGAACTCATTCACATGTTTAAGGGGATTCCCTTTACCATCAGGTCTTCTCCAGAACTTTTAAAATCCTTGGATACTTTTGATGCTAGAGAAGATGATGTCCTTTTGGTTTCCTATCCCAAATCTGGTAAGTTCAACTTTTAGATGTTAATTGTAAGAAGTGTTAATTGTTTGTTTCGTGTTTTCCACTTGAACTGCTTGGGAAATGTCTGTGTACGAGAAACAAGGAAAGATGTTTTAGTATGTGAATATATTATTCTGTCAGTAAGTGTTCAAATTACAAAAAAATATGAGTCGCTTATCTAAATTTTGATTCTTTAATTGAAAATAATCTCAGGTATTTTGATATTGGAAAGCAAATAAATATGTATTTCTTGTAAGCAAAATCTGTACTTGAAGGATTTTCCTGAGGACTTTCTACATTCAATTATGAGCAATTCAAGAGTTGTATTAAGTTATTTGTATGGCTCTTGGCTGTAGATTTATTCATTTCTTATTCCCTCTCACCCCACCTGACTCACACACAGAAGCACACACCAAAGAAGCTGCTCAATCAGTACTTCCCAAATATACAGACTCAAGTTAGTATAAGGAAAAAAAACCCAGGTTATGCTCAAATTAATGATAAAAATAACATAACCTCTCAGCTGACAAGCAGTTTGTCTCATGAGATTGTTTTGGTACCAATATTAACACTTCTCACAGAGTTACTTTGTACTTCAGCTACAGCCCTACTTTTTCCAGTATTTGTACATTTGGAGCCAACAGGATTATTCAGTTATGTAAAGTTTCTTGAGTCCGGGCGATTAGAAGTATCACTTGTGCACTAGCAAGCTGTTTCAATACATAAAATGCATGTTCCACATATTTTCTCAGTAACAAATCTTCCTTTTTTCTTTTTTTTTTTTGTTCCTTGAAATTACTTTTCTGCAGGCACTCACTGGCTTGCAGGAGTTACAGCAAAGCTTTACAATACTCAAGTTACACTAACATCACCCATTGAATTTGGAGACATATCCAAACTGGAGGAACTGAATAAACTCTCATCAAAGAGAATCATCCCAACGCACTTAGACTACAACATGTTACCTCTAAATTTTAAGGAAAAAAAATGCAAGGTAAGGCCAAAAGATATAAAAGCAGTAAGATATGTTGTGTCTATTAGGTATCTATCTTAATTTGTTGTTCCTTAATAATTTTCAAATGATTTACAGTTTCCAGAAGTGGTTTGCTATGAATTTTGGAGACACAGCTGACCAGCAGTCGAAGGCAGCGTGAGCAGAGACTTGGGCTAGGGACTGGGGTCTGCTCCTGCCCCGCTGCCCCCACGGGGTGATCTGTATACCAGGCACCACACAAAATACAACATCAGCTTCTTTCAATCAGAAATATATTATTAGGGATTGGGGTTGTTCTCATGGCCCCATGTCCTAGTGGCTGGAGCATTTGCTTAGAAAATAGTTATCTTGGGTACTTACAGGCAGTTCTGGGAGTGGAGATCCTCTGCCCCTCCTACTGAAGCTTTGTGAAGACCCTGTGAAGGAGATATTGGGGAAACAGATAAGGATTGAAATGTGGGAGGCAGATTCAGACCACAGTTTTGGGTTCCTCACATGCTAATGTGGGAGGTCTTTAAAAAAATCAGCTTTGGCCATCAGATTTTAGGTTAGAAGTTCAAAATTTCAGGATTACTCAGATCCAGACTTTTGGGGCAAGGCTAATTTGAACGAAAGGCCAAAATTTATGTTTTGCAGCTGTCCTGTGAATGTTAGTAAATGGTTTTGTGTGTTAGATTTATGAGGTAGTATACTGACTCACGAGTTAAAATGAACACAGCCTCTTTCATAAAACATAAACGTTACCCAGCTGCAGGAAACACAGCTCTGTCCACATGGAATTGTTTACTAACCACTACTGACTCCCGCCTAACCAGGGACAAATATATTTCTACCTTAATGGCACGGTCACCTCCTAAAGGAAAGCATTTTGATGCTGCAAACTGCCTGTGAAAATGCTACATTTATACGCAGAGTTCCTCTAAAACAAAGGAAGGATATTATCATTAGTAACCATATCATCTTCATTTACAGATGATCTACATCAGCAGAAATCCAAAAGATACTGCAGTTTCCATGTATCATTACTACAGAGATAACCCAAACCTTCCCACTGTAGACACCTGGACTGCTTTCTTTGACTTGTTCTTAAAAGGAGATGGTAAGGATAAATGTTATGTTTTCTCCTTGCAGTTTACATTAGCTTATTAGGGACAGAAAGAGTTAAGAAATGTGAACTGTGTGAAAACTCCTTTTTGAACTACTTATTCTTGTGGCTTTAGTTGGGGTTTTCTTTCAGGATAAATTCTAATGCCGAACTAAACAAGAGCAAATAATAGGATGCTACCTTCATCCCTGCAAGGAGACATTTTGATAAGCGGCTGCGTTATTTCAACACAGCCACTCTTTGCGGGGTTTTGCTGTTCTTTGACATCTCTGTTAAAAAACATATTCTCACAGACAAAGTTACCGATTTCGGTTTTCCCGACAAACATCCCGAAACCCCTGACAATTTGTTGATTCTGATGCGGATTTGCCTGTGCTAAAACATTTCCAACCTTGCCCTGTGAACCACAGGAACAGACTGCTTCCCACCGAGAATTCATGTTTGCACTGCGATAGAGGAGGTATGCGGATACAGCTCCTCCCGAGCAGATGTAAGGGCAGCTGGGCTCACCGCGGCCAGCTCCTGCCCTCGGCCAGCAGGCCGGTAGGGCAAGGGCTCTGTTCGAAGGTGCTCAGCCGGCGATACGTGGCTGAAGCACAGGCGATGGGGCGCACGGGGGGACCATCCCCAGGCTGCGCCGAGAGCTATGCTGGCGGGTGTAGTGCCTTCTCCCGTCCTGAAGACGGCCACGGGTGGCCCTTCCAAGGGAGTCTAGATCCTGCCATAAAGCCCTCCTGCACACCACCTGCCCGACGTGTCGTCTTAGTAGTGGGGTCCAAGGACCGAGGACAAGGGCGACATTTCTACGACTAGCAGTGGTGGCGTGGAAGCTGACAACAGGAGCACGTTCCAGCTATCCACTCCCACTTCCAGTGTTTTATTACTCCTTTCGGAACACGTGTTTCTGCTATGTAACCATGGTGATGATAACAGCAACAATGATAGATCAGCTTGAAAACTTGGAAAGAAAAGTGCCATTGCATTCATCGAGGGCTTACATCAAAGCTCCAGAAGTCAATTCGCCTACTGGCTTGTGTGGGCTTTGGCTCAGATCTCGTGTTCCTGGTTTAGAGCAGCCCTAAGGCACGTGCTTCAGTGATGTGCAGGATCTTGGCTTGTTTAGTAGCGACTCCGAGCACACAATAGTGAAAAAAAGAAGAGAGGGTTATATTAAATTTTAAAAGCATCTCTCATTTATCTGTAAATTAGAGGCCACCTTCTATTTTCTGTGTGCTTATGCATGGCATAAAAAGATAACTGTGCTGGTTACAACAGAAATTTATGTAAGAGGTGATACTGAGAGAGAGAGTTTGTCATTTTTGCTCCCGATAGAAACATATGAAGGTTATGATGCTTGATTCAGATCCTGTAGTACTCTTGCAGAGTTAAACTCAGTTCAGAACCAGGGTGAGGACACACAGAGACCACCGTGATGCTGCCCCTGGAGTGTCCGAGGCTGTATGCTGTACCCCTGAAGCCAGCAGGGCTATTCTATGTTATCGTTGGCCACATCCCCAGTGTGGCTGACCAGGAGAGCAGGATTTAATTGAACACTGTGGAGCACGCATGCCTTGCAGTTAAACAGTGCTTTGTGTGCGGGAGACGGCTACAGACTGAAGCATTCAGCAAAATACTTAATTACTTCTCAAGGTTTGCAACCAAAATGGTGCCCATTACAGTATTATACTTTTCTGGTAGCAGTTATAAAGCAAGGTCACAGTTCTGGAGAATGCTTGCTGTGATTGCTCTGTCCAAGCCTCTTCTCATCACCCTACAGGAGTCTTTCAACTCAGCTTTCAATGCAGTCCATCTTGTCTTTCAACCAGAAAGGTCAGAATTTTGCTTTTTAAAAGAAAGCTGAAATTTACCTCTCCTCCCATGGTTCACCAAAAGGTGCATTCGGACAAAACAAGTACTATGAGTCAACTATAAAACCCCGTTATCTATGTTGTTGGCTGAACGATGTATGTACATAACTTCTTTACACAATTCTTCTTTGACTTTTAAAAATAATACAGATTTCCCTCTGCTGGGACAAAACAGAGCTAATAGTGTGCTCCATTTAACAGACTCCTTATTTCGTTTCCTTGTGAAGTGAGCGTATTTCTAGCTGTGACCACAGACGTGCAGACATTTGCTGAGATACTCAGACTTTGTTAGGCCAGTACGTTTTCCTTCATTACTGGCCTTTCCTTAGATTTGGAGGCTGTTTCCACTACAGAATCGTATCTCAGAGCAGTATTTTCATCTCTGATATAAAAACAAATTCCAAAAAGAATGGTAACCTCTTTGGATTGTAAGTTTGACTCACTTCACAAAAAGAACTGAATCTGGTTTAGAGGAATACAGGCTACATGTTACAAAGGGATCATTCCCCTAAATGTGTGATGTACCTAACATCAGAGTTATTTATGAATAAAGTTGATATCAATCTCTTGTCTCTTCAGTTGTCTGCGGATCCTGGTTTGATCATTTCCTAAGTTGGGAAGAACATGCAAATGACAAAAACATCCTGTTTTTGTTCTACGAAGACATGAAGAAGGTAAATATACTCTCTGCTTTTATTTCAGAATGCATTACTTGCAAATTAACATCATTAAAATATCAAAGAGCAAATTATAATGAAAAAGGAGAAAGAAGGAAAATGTGAATGTATTTCTTTGGGCATATTTTATATTTGCATAGAACTTTACATTACTGAGCTGATTCTGACTGGGCAAGTTATATAAATATCAAATCCTGTGAGAGTTGCATTTCATAGATGCAGGATTGGGACACATATTACATGATTTTCCCCAGGCTACAGAAAGAATTTTAAGTTCCTCATTATTGGTCCTATGGAAAGATCAACCAAGGACATCTGTTGAGGGCCACACATTAACCTGCTATGCCTGACATTTCAGGTGAAATTTTCAAAAAGGGACATAAGACCACACAACTACTCATGGTCCATGGGACTTGTGCTCCCAATAAAGAAGAAAATTAGAGGCTAGGGGGGTAGGAAAAAAGTTTTTGTGAAATGAAATTACTATGCAGAAAACTCAAATACCAATACTTTAGCTTTCAGAGAATGAATTTGGGGTGAATAGAAAACATTTTCTAGTGTTTCCATTAAAATAGCTTTGTTCATTGGGGGGGGGGGGGGGGGGGAGGAGTCCACTACAAGGAATATAAAAAAGCCATTTTGGATCCTGAGTCACTTGTTGGATCTCTAGATATAGCACCTCCAATGAAATAAGCTACTTACACAGAAGCCGAGCTTTGAGTATTTCTCTATTCCCAGTGAAACATTTCTGAGACAGGAGAACACTGCCTGAACTAGGAGTAAAACTGGCAACGTAGCTGTATTTGATATCACATACTTGGCATGTACCCATTTCTGTGAGTATGGGTAAGAGGGGAATCAGGTTTTTTACTGTACCTGTCATCTACACAGTCTAATGACATGTCTAGCTTTGTTTGAAAGCAAATAAATGTGTGATAAATTTGAGAGGTAATAAAAAAGATCATTTTCATATCAACTAGAAGTCTGATAATCAGCTCAGAAATACAAAAGCTTCATTTTTCTTGTACCTCAGGATCTCCCTAAGATTGTAAAGGAAATTAGTCTGTTCCTGGGTTTAAACGTCAGTGACAACGATATCCAAGACATCTGCAAGAAGTCCTCTTTCTCAGAGATGAAGAGCGACACAGAGAAGGAAAACAGCGATCCCAGTCACACCGTTTGTGCACTGACATCCAACAGAAGGCTGATTTTCCGAAAAGGTAAGTTCCCTGGGCTGGGCTTAACACAGCAGAAGGAGCGGGAATGCAGCCAGAGGCACCAGTCCAGGTCTTTCCCAGGCTGTAGTGAGGCTTTGGGTCAGCCCTGGGAAGCAGTGGCAGGCACCTTCAATTTGAAACCATCTTAAAAATCACTTTCTAAGTTCTCTGGCTGCAAATGCATGCTTATACTAGAGAAGCACGGAGGAGTCTGAACAACAGTTGGACTAATATTGCTCCATGGGAGCTTTTGAGCTAAAAGGACAGGTTCACGAAGCATTACTCTTTATCTGTCTTTTTTTATCTAAAAGTTGACCACCTTAGTCTTTTACAACATGTCCCCTTGATATCACCTGCGAAGGTCACTTAGTTTACTAGAATGAGAAAGAGCGAGACACATTCCTTCCGAAGGAGACTGCTCGTAGCCTTTATCCCCCGTACCACCTCTTATCTTATTGAAATGTTCCTGGAAAAGGAATATGCTGACCATGACAACAATGAAAGAATGGATGACTCAATCACCTAATGGCCTTATAGGTATCCTTCAAACCTTGGCCAAACTGGAATCCACGGTAAAATCTTCAACAGTGCTTCGCTCAAATGTCACTTTAAAATACCTGCGGGAGCTGTTTTCTTGCTCCTGACATTTCAGAAGCTTCCTCAGATTTGGATAATAAGTAAATCAAAACCACCATGTTTAGATGGATTTTGATTAGTTTTACTTAGTTAATTTTTGAACAATAATTGACAGTTTCAAACTCAGAGTTGTTTCAATTAATAAATAGGGAAATGGTACATTTTGCTAATTCAGAATGTTTTTACCAGTGAGCTGAAGCAAATGCCAAAATACCATCTGACAGTAAAAACCAACCAACCAAAAAACTCAGATACACTTTTCTAAGTCAGTGAACTTTGACAAAGCTGTGTTGAAAAATTTGAAAAATCCCAACAATTTGACTTCCAAGTAGTTCCTATGCAAATCCCAGGGTTTTAGCTAGCTTCAGCCAGTTTAGGGAAGATTTATAGGGAGAAGTTATTCTTCAGGCTCTCTTTTCTTGTCCTTGTTGTCTGGAATGCTGTTTTAGTCAGCAGTTTTGGGATGCAGGGTCTTTAGAGGATGCACATGAGGGGAAACTGTAAGCATTGTCTCATTAAAATATGTCAGTTTAAAAAACAATTTCCTGTTTGCTCCAACTGGGTAACAGTTGAAACGCTTTGCTGAACATGAGTGTGCATGGTCACCTAGAAGTAGTTACCTGCCCCCACTTAAGTAGGGGGACATCTCATCTGTAGAAAGCCCTAGAGATTAGGAGAGGCTGTGAGGGTGGGATTCATCCATCAGGTCACTCTGGGCTCCTTTTCTAGGAGTCTTCTTTAGTCAACAGAGAGATATACCTGATTCTGAGGCACCATTCATTTGATGTGGTTTAGATGTTGACTAGGATGAGATGAATTTCAGCCAGGAAATAATCCTTTCTCTTTATTGACTGTGAAAGAGCCCAGGCGGAGACCTTTAACTGCATACATCTAAGGTGTGGCAAGATGCCTCACTGATGAAATGACCGAGAGCTTTAATTCCGTCTAGGAAACCTGCTGCTGTTCATGTACCGCTTAGTGTTGTTGGCACTAACCAAGTCTGAGGCTGAGGGTTTAACACCCGTTATGGATGGTGATCCAGCTGCTTCCATCAGAGTCTCACCAGACCAATAAAACAGTTACTCACGGTCATGACCTACCACAGAGACTATGGCTAATAATATATTAATAATTTGTGCCAACTGCAACATTAACAAAACTGGACTCCCTTTAATTCATTTTCTGCAGTATATATTGCTAGCCTCACTGTTCTTTTTCTGCTCCTGCTCTCCTAGGCGCTGTTGGTGATTGGAAGAACCATTTCACTCCAAAACAGAATCGAAGGTTTGAGGAGATATTTAATGAGAAAATGAAACTCAGCAAAATGGCAAAAAGTCTCACCTATGAATTTTGAGTCCATGTGAAGAAAAATATCCAGTTATCAATAAACATAAATAGAGCAATTGGTGGGAAATTCTGAATGGGGGATCCCATTCAGTTTACAATCTTCCCAACAGAAAGGATTGTAAACATGAGATTTTGAGGACAGGAAAATTCTGACACGATGCCAGAGCTGAACTCAGTTTTCAGTGGGCAGATGTGTATGGTTTTACAGAGTCAGGTGTCAGACCCATTTTTCTACAATCAAATCTACTTTATAATTTATTTATTTTTTGCTCTAGAGGGATACAAATGGACTTCTTAGATCTGATTTAGGAATTTTACCTAAGATGTTAAGAAAAAAACAAAACACAAACCCATAAGAATCTGAATATATAAAAAGCCTAAAAACACATCATAAGAAAATGACCAAAGATTTGACCCCAGACTCGCTCCCTCCCTGATGTACCACGATTTGGAAAGTGCCTATCTCATTGGACTTTGTTATTGATACTGAAGTTGAAAACTGCAGCTGTACATTTGAAGATCTGGGGTGAAGCTTGGGGTTTTTTGTTGTTTTTTTTTTTTTTTTTTTTTTTACAATACCTAGTTCTTTGACATAAGTTATTTCTCGGTTAGATGCTGCATAGTGTTTGTGTTTTACATGAAACTGATATAAATCCATGTCAATTTCTGCACCATAACTTGGGGACCATAAACATTTTTTTTTTGTTTTACTTTCTTCCTGCAAAATGCTGGTTTCCAGTGTTTTGATGAGAACCATTTTACTTCACAGTCCTTGTGCAATAGAATTCAACAGTTCCACTGTGGCAAACAAACCACTACTCAGAGACAGTTTACTCTGAACACAACTTATTTATTTACCCTGCCCTGATAAGACAGATTTTCCAAGAATCAGCTGTCTGTGTTCACATCCCAGGGACTGTTCTAGGAACCTAGTGAAGGTTTATTCCATGATGTGTTTTTTGTCCTCACCTTCAAACTGCTTTGCAGGCTGCCTTTCAGGACTCTTCTCCCCAAACTAGCTCTCCCCAACCATACAATTCCAAGGCATCAGCAGGCAGAAAAAAACATAGCAAAAGCTGATCGCAAAGAAACTCATGCAGACAAGCATGATTACTCTGCTTTGACTCCTGCGTGCTCTGAAGGTAGAGATCTGTAAGGCAAGCTCATCCCCTGGGTGTGTTGGTTCTCAGAAGCTGAGGTATGGCCTTGCTTACAGTGAACACTAATGCTCTCTCTAGTCATGTACTTCACACTTGCCCCACAACCCTTTCATTTCATACCTTGCTTGTGCAGGCTGACATCAATACCTACGGATTTTGCATCTGCACAAATGATGCAGAAGTTACACACTGAAGAGATCAGCGAGAGAAAAGCCTGTTTGACTGCAGGTCCTTGCCATTTACCAATTCATCACAATTTAAGGGAGAGGCTGCCCTGAGCACTGTTTTATGCAAATGACCTATTTGGAAACCAGAAGTTTGTGTTGCTTTGCTCTTCTGACACTAAAATCACTCTTTCTCCCTCTAAAATGCCACGAAACACTGTCGCCCTCCTTTCAGGTGTCATTCTTCCACTATTAATAAACAGCAAGAGATCAGTTAATGAAGATGCTTGAACATTTTACTTAAAGACTTATTTTTTCTAGCCCTCTGAGTATGGAAAAAAGCCAAAGGGTCCCTGGGCAAATGAAGTTTGCAAGCGAGTTTAACTGCATTAAGAAGACTGCTATAAGCAGCATTTATATGTATATTCAGAATATGAAACTGTGTGCGAAAGGGCAGGGTGAGGACATGTCATGTGGATCAACGAGGGGGTTAAAGCACACAGTCCTGAACTGGCTGAAGGGATAGCGTTAGAATATATGGTACTGAGTATTTTGTCAGCTGTCTGACCTCTAGCACTGCACTGCAGAGTTAAATGGACTTTTAAAATAAAGTTCCTCTCAGTAACACTTTGCACTTACACAGCATTTTTAATCTCCAAGTGCTTTAAATACAGCTTTACTCCAGCTTTACACAATGCAGCCACACCTGAGGTAGAGTGCAGCAACTGGCCGGCAGTAAGTAAGAGCCTGAAAAAGCAAGCAGCTTCTGCTAGTAAAACTACAGGGTAGCAGGTCTAGCCTAGGCACTGGCAGAGCCCAGTGCAGCTGCAGGCAGCATAGCAAAACTTGCCTATGTCAGAGGTCCAGAAAGCTAGGCTGGGCACTCCTCCTAAAGGATGGGGATATGTGATGGCAGCTGCTAGCAACCAGGGTCTCCCAGAAGCTGCTACACCTTCCTTTCCTTACATCCTCTTTGCTCTTGTCTCCCAGCAGCTGCTACACGTGCCTTTTCTTCCATCCTCTTTGCTCTTGCTCTCCCCACTGCGCTGCTACTCTCCCTCCCCTTCTATGACTGTAGCAGAGGGATTCAAACTGAGTTTTTCAAAGAATTGTCAATCTGGCTCCACAAGTCATTTTGGCAGGTCGTGGAGATATTAAAAAATTTTCAAAACTTCCATAGTAAGATGTTGTAAAAACGTCTCTTCTCCTCTCCATTTTTCTTTCTTTTTTCTATGGCAGTTAAAATTTTTCAAGGGAGAGAAATTTCAGCCCTACAAAACACAAAAATACTGGTCCAAAATATAACTAGAACACAGCAATGCCAGGTTTGGAAGAAACAAAGCCCCGTGCAACCTCTATTACATGTAAATGGTTACAATACTGCTTTCCTATTCGGGTAATATATTCTACCTTCCTGAGTGAGGGCTCTTCTCAAGATTGATTTAATTCCAGAGGACAGCATTAAACATTTATGCCATCAGAGCTGAGATATGAGGCTTCTAGCTGTTCTTGTCGAAGTTAGCCTGCTTTGCTTGCTACCCAGGCTTATCTGGCCTTTGGGTGAGATGGGAAAGAGCATTTGGGAGGCCAGAAATCTTGTGGCAGGAACACATAAATTCCAGGCCTTGCTTCAAGGACATTTTCCCTGAAAACATCATGCAACTATCTTCTAAAGTAGCTCTCAGAGAAGAACAGGCGCTGAGGTGAACATCCTAGCAATCTGACTTGAAGTCACAGTAGTTCTGATACAATTGAGCTTGATGTTTAAAGCAGTTTATTGGAGTGAACAATGACTGTTGAAAAAAAATCTCTCTGAATAGCTTCAGGAATGCCTTGCAGAAGATGCAAGTGAGTCTGGAGAAGTGAGGGGGGAAGAGCAGGCAGGGGAAGGAATCTGAGCCAGTTCTGGTAATCTTTGAAGCCAGAAGTCATAGCAAAATAGAGAAGACTAAGGAGATCAATTGGTGGGTTTCCTGCACTGGGTCTAAGTAGAGCAGAGATGCTCAGGGGATCAAGACAGGGGTTTACTTGTAACCATCTGGCAGCTGGAAAAGTAAATGTGGAGGACCAGAAGGAATTTCCATGGGGCTCACTTCATGACCAGCCAATGAGACAGGAGTCACAGACCACTGACCAAGAGGCAAGGGCACTCCTGCTGCAAAGACCCAGTGGGGATGGGACAGGAGGAATCAAGCCTGACAGAAAGGGCTGAGTTGGGGGTGAAGGCTATTGCTGAAAGACCATGCTCAGAAAGGGGGAAAAGGACTGAGCGGCCATTTCACTCCTTTACCAGTTCCAGCCTCACAGATGACCGCAATCCACCTTCTTTCAAGGGACCAGCAACCACAAGAGACAATTCTGCAGCAACTTCTCTATTAACTTTGATAGGAGACAGTCTTCCCCTCTTCCCAAATCTGTTTACCCATCCTGCATACCACAGAGGATAAACTGTAGGAAAGGACAGTGAAAGACAGTGGGGGCGCATGGTGAGACATTGCCTCTCCCGGGCTCCCGCAGAAGAGGCTTCTCCTTGGCCAAGCAGAGAGAAGCGGTGGCATCTCACGTCCCCAACAGGGAGCAACTGGGAGCACCCAACAGCTGCTCGAGTGGAAAACGCGGTGACAGAAAAGCATGAAGTCACAAATTACGTTGCCGTGCCTCCTTTCGGCCTCTTTCCAAACTGGTCCTGCAGGCCAACGCTAAATGGAGAAATAGCCATCTTGGAAACAACTGCAGCCCCATAGCAGCAGAGACATGTCCACTCCGGCATGGGCTCGGCAGCCACGCAGGCTTTCTGCCAGCAAAACTGGAAGCAGCGCTGCCTCTGAAAGGAACAGAAATGTTTGTTCTTCACTGACATCTATTGACTGCAGTGTTCTAACTGCAAAGCTCCGCACAACAATTAGGCATTCATTTTCTCAGGCTGCTGCGGGGCTCAAAAGCAGAAGCAGACTCTGAAAGGAATCAGACACAGGTTTGAGGGGAGCAGGTTTGTCTCTGGGTAGCTAGGGATGGTCCTGATGCACAGCCTGCTTATGAAGTCCTTCATTTCTGACTGCCAGTGTCTTCAAGGATGCACCTGGGAATGATCAATCTGCACCACTCAGAATCTACTAGCAGCCACAGTGGAGACAGGATGAAGGGACAGATGATGGCATTCACGGGTAAGCAAATACTGACGCTTAGGAGTAATACAAGCAGATTTTCCTCTTCTGCCTGCAAGGCTTTTCACTAAGCCAAAGGACAACTGTGGTCTGTTGTTCTCTGTCATTTGTGACCTTGGTAAACTACTTAGACCTAATCCAACAGCCAGGTAGGTATCACTGTGCTGCTCAAACTGCAGTTAGTTGCCTAGCTACTTAAGAGGGATGAGGAATTAATCAGTCTACAGCATTGCCTACTGGCTAAATTAAGGATTTACCTACATAACAATTAAAAAAAAAAAAAAGTACAGCAGGACTTCACTGGCAGGTAATGAAATGCAATATAAAGCTAGCTTGTACATCTCTGTGCTATCCAAGCTCAGACACCAATGAAATGACAGCAGCTTAACTGAAGCAGCCCGGACTTGAGTTCCCCTGCTTCTTGGCAGGGGCATCAGTACAGAGGCACTGCAAGGCACAGATCCAGTTAGCTCGCTGTTCTCTACAATGCCATGCGCTGCCTCCAACTTTACCCTGAAAACCCCTGAAATCTCTTGGCTTTCATTGTAAGTCAAATGTGTGCTTTCTTTAAACAAACAAATAAGAAACTTCGTGAGCTTCGCTCCTACGAGCTGCAAGGTGCTCAATGACATGATAGTAAAAACCTGGCAGTGTATGAAGCATACTAGAGCAAGTAGTAAAAAGCAGCATGGCTTGCAGACAGCCCACAGTTTTTTTACAGTGAGAGCGCACAAAGACACAAGGATGTTGAGATACTGATGTGGTGAGTCAGGACTAGGGCTTGTTTGCAAGTCATCAGAACTACTGCCCATAAAACCCTTCCATACTCCATTCGGGTGCAAATGTAGCTCCAGCTCCTTTAAGAGATGGCAGCATTCACAGAATTGAATTAATCCAAAGGCAGATCATGATAAACATTTTGAACTTTAAGTTCATTAAGTCAAATCAATGGGGGTGTTCTGTATTTATCTAGATCAGATTACTTATCCAATTCTCAAGCTTTTTAGACCAGGTTTCACCTAATCAATCGCAACACTTCAGTTGGGCATCCCTGGTCAGAAGGATCAGTGACTGGTGATGCATCCCCTTCCAACCTGAGTCTGTTGCTGTGGCCAAGATGTAACCAGGAAAAAAAGGTGGGAGAATAAAAATAATCACACTTTCACATGGACTTTACAGGCAATAAAACGTCATGCAACTACAGGCTTAGTTAAAAGTTACATCCCTGGAGAGACTACCTCCATATTTAACACAAGAGTGGCCATGTTAGCTCAGATATATGGCCATTTAGCCCAGAAACTTGTCTGCAAGAGTATGTGAACAAACAGGACAAGCACATATTTTCCTGAATATTCTCCCAACCTTAATTACATTTTGTCCAAGAACTTCCCAAGCAATTTACCATTAGAATCTGACAGATGGATGCTGATTCAGCTGATATCATCATACTCTTACACAGTTCTGTGTGTACTTTTGCCCTATTTTCAATGAGTTCTTAAGATTAAATGATTAATTCCTATCAGTAATAGTAATGTCATGTCCTGCTCCTCACCGTGTCAGAGCTATACATTGACATTTTAGAATGAACCACTGATGTATTTTGTGAAATAAGGATAAAAATCAACTTGGGTGTTTCCCATACAAAAAAATAGGAGGAAGAAACGAAGGTTCAGAACCAGAGGAACCATATCAGGTGTCAGATTTGCAGAACACATGGCCAAAGGCTGGTTTAAGTGTGCTGAGGTTCTTAAATGTCTGCAAGCCATGCCCAGCTTTGGAAATCCATGAGCTGCAAATGTTTTGAGGCCACAGGAAAACTGGAAAGCACTACTAAATAGAACATGGCAAATTTATATTCCTTAGGCATCTGCTTTTGGTCCCTGCTAGCTTCTTCAGTGGTCTTCCTCTAGCTCACTGTCCCTCTCAGTTTTACAGGTATCTAACACAACTCCCTCCAGTCATGCTTCTTGCAAAATGAAGAATTCTTACTTGGCTATTGCTCATGCCGAACCCGATTCCTTCCTTTCATCATCCATTTTATCCTCCCACAACTTTTTGAGTGTTACAATCTTTTTAACATGTAAGAAACAAAACATGCAGTATTCAAGATACATGCAAATCACTGATTTATACAGTGGAATAATTACTTTTATCCTTTTTGTTCCATATGCTTTTCCTAATAATTCCTAAAATTCAGTTTGCCTTTTTAGCTGCTAGCACACACTTCAAACCAATAGATATTTTTCTGGATTATAACTGCTCAGTAGAAATGGGTATTTTTTATATATGACATTAGGATTGTTTTTCTATTATGTTCATCTTATTATGTAAATCTACCCAGTTTCATCACCCTGCTCTTACTAACCTGAATAATTTGTTATCATTGCCTCCACATTGCTCAATGCTTACACCCTTTCATACCTTTTTTATAAAAAATTAAAAAATCCTTCCATCTGCAAAAAGAAAATAATTGCAACCCTTTTAGGGAAAGTGGTCTGTGATGCTACAGAGGTGTGGGAGACAACTATAGAATGGGACCATTCCCAAATGTTTCTCTTTCCTCCAGTACCTCTAGCAGTGGGAAAGCTCTATTAAACCAGAGCCACATATATAAACATATCTAGGATCAGAAGTGGGGATAGACAATTCTGCCCAAGAACAAGAGAGAGAAGCAAACCTACCATCCGAGGATTTTTCAGACAAGGGTATTAGTGACAAATTTTTCTAACTCATTTATGCAACAGGTTCATGCATAATAGAGCGTTTTTCTTCCACTGGACATACCTTATGACTGCTTTTATAATGCTGACATTTAGGATAGTTAGTCCCGATGGGTATAACTAAATTTATTTGGAGTTATTTCTGGAAACAAGATATATTGTTTTAAGAGAATACTAGTAGAAAATGTAATTTAAAAAAAACCTGCTTCCCACATGGGCTCTGGAAAAACTAGTTAACTAATGTGTGCTCAAGGTTTAAAAGTATTAAGAACTTGAAATCACCAAGTATTATAAAATCTCTCTGATCTCAAAAGGCCAAGTTTTATATGATTCATATTGATTTGAAATGAACTAAGGTCAGAACACGTTGGATCACCTTACAGGAAATAGCACAGAACTGGAGAGAAAGATACACTGAATAGGACAAAGATCAGATAAAAATGAATTAATGGAGCCAGAAGTAGGTAAAGGGCTAACCCCTACCCTTGTGTCAGTTATCAAATGTAAAGACAATGTGTTAAAGTCTATTCTACTCCCCTCTCCTTAACTCCCCTGGCAAGAGCCAAACAGCCAAAACTAGTAGAGATCTCAAGGCCTAACCAAAACGGGAATTATCTCCGAGAACATCCTATCCTGCCAAGTAATTCTCAACGTGTTCTGCTCAATTTACAAGAGTATCCTTCCACAGAAATACTGGGCTGGCTTTGACAGCTCAGAAAACAGAGATATGAATACTACCTTTTCACAAACAAGGGCAACAAAGCACAGCACTGTGAAACCAGCTATTTGAAAACATGGAACACAGGCAAGTGAAAAAGTTTATTTAAGAGGGTATAACCACACACACAAAACATTCAAGATTTGCTTGCAAGACCAGATCAAGATGAAGATTTGGAGTAAATGACTGTGCGTGCATGTGATTAATTTGGGCATTAAATTTGTCTGCCTTCATCAGGTATAATCCATTTGTGTGGCACATGAACTTGAAAGTGTATGATTTACAGCACACAAATTCATCGTAAATCACTCCATAACCATTCTCTACTCAAAAGACTAAAAAGAAAACTGTTTATTTCAAATTTCAGGTAACCAGCTATTTTTTCATAATAGCTTATTACAAACTGTAACACAGTTTACTTTTTTAGGTTTCACAAAGTTATGTTAAAGCAGCCCACATTATCCAAGATCTTTTTTGGAACGTACTAGGCAATTTAAAGTAAAAAGCAAGCGCTCACATGACCAAAAGAGATTATTCCAAAATTAGTCCACTATAACAAAAATAACCACTGAAATCTAGTCTGAGTGAACAACACACCTCTAATGAAAAGCAGTCACAGTGCCAGGATATGTACTGCAACAGCAGGCATTGGCAAAAGATGCTACACTTTTGAAACTTGTCCGGGACCTGGAATTTCCTCTTTAAGGTGACTGTTAGCGTTATCATCACTATCTTTGTCTCTGTGACCCCTAAATCCTTCGTATGATTGAGGATCTTCTATCAAATCAGGAGGAGTAATTAAAATATTCCTCATGCTACTCTAGTTTATAGTTAGACTTTCCCTTGCAATGTGGGCAACACAAATCTGAACCTTTCAGGCAGAGGATCATACATCTTCCATATCATCAAACAGGGTTTTTTTAAATACTCTCAAGGGCTCTTATTCTTCATATTCTTCCTATATGCCCAATGTAAGATTATACCACATTTTTCTAAACAAGAATTTGTCAAAGTGAAAACACGTATATATCAGCTACCATTTTTTCCTGCTCATTACCAACACTCATACAAAAGTGTTTCTACCTTTATTTTTGATAGATGTAGAAATTTTGGGTACAGATCCAAGGTATATGCAGCACATTCAGCAAGCAGCTGAAACATTAGAAGAGTTCTTGATTCAAACAGTAAGCTACAAACAGTACTGCCACACATATTTCTATTATAATTGCACTTACTCATATTTTTGCTTTCTCTAACATAAAAGGAATGGGAATCAAGCTAAGTCACAATCACCTTGTTTAAAGCTATCTATTCACAGGAAACTGTTCTTGAAATCAAAGTCAGCAAGTTACTTGACAATGACAAGGTGAGGTAACTAAACACTTGGCCAATTCTATATGACATAATCAAACCTGAATTGTTCATCCAATCTGGACTTCTGAAGCTTTACTACATATTCTATACAACTAAAATAACTCACCTACCTATACCAAAATCCATAGTTCTGTCCAAAATGTGGTGGCCCTGTTATCCAGCACAGAACCCTAAAACCTCACTGAAAGGAAATACTTAAATGATAACTTAGAGCTGATCAGTACAGTAAACTATTCACCTGTTAACCTTGCTGCTGTAGATAGGTAGTAAAAAAATTTCAGTTTAAAATTTTGCTTTGTAAAAGGATGTAAACACAAAGTTAATCAGAGGGCAATATATCAGCTGATATTATATTGGGAGTGTCCATTTAGCAGAGACACAAAACAAAATGACAAGCCATTATTATTCACCTCAGTAGTAATTGCCTGTGTACCACCAATATTTTTTATTTTTGAAGTGTAACCCAAGGCAGAACTTTACTCACAGATAAATGCTAGGATTGAAAACTGATGCATATTTTCAGTGTCAGTTCTACAAGTTTTTACAGATACTGAGTTCTTTAAATCAAGACATGGTAAAAATTGTATTTTCCATAAATACAAACATACATATACACCAACTTTAAATTAACATGCTAAAAATACTGTGTATATATTATAATAAACCCACAATCAACAACAACTTTTTTTTTTTTTTTAACAGCAGTACTTTTCCATACAATAACATGAAAGGCGTTTTTGGTTGTTTGGGTTTTTTTCACTCACTAATGGTTGTAATAAAGCCTTCATGAAAGAAACTGAGTTTCTGCAAAGGGAAGATTCAAAGTTAACGGGAAATTGATTGGCTAAGCATTTGAGTATGTTAATTTAAGCACTGTAATAAAACCCAATATAAACAGATTCAAAGATAAGAGGCACAATTCCAAATGCCATTTAAATATTTATGACCTTAAAACTGAACACATGCTTAAGTGCTTTTCTTAACTAACACTAATATTAACTGGTTTTAAAGTAACTGCACCGTCTTTTAAAACTATAGGAAGAAGTTTGATAGTTATTTTACACCTGACCTCTCCAGCATATGCTAAATCTTTTCCTTACTAAGGATGAATCCTGTAAAAAGCAAACACACAACTACACCATCAGGTTGACATTTCATAGAGGAAATATAAACCAAATAAGCAAAACTGACAGCATTTTTTTTTTTTAAGTCTGAATTACAAATCCTCAAGTTGTGCAAAATCATTGATCCCTGAAAATATTCAGATTATGAAATAAAAGACACATCATTCCTGTAGGAAGATTA
The DNA here is from genome assembly GCF_929443795.1 of Astur gentilis. Lineage (NCBI taxonomy): Eukaryota > Metazoa > Chordata > Aves > Accipitriformes > Accipitridae > Astur > Astur gentilis. The sequence continues at coordinate 10,402,299 of NC_064897.1, read as the reverse complement.
GATTTACAGGGCACTACCTTTTGTAGAATTCCTTCCATTGCACTTAAATGGCTTTTAAAATAATCACGAATATGATCATCATTATCAGCATATGATTGTGATTATCAACACTTATTCAAAGTGGGACTTTAATTAGAAACATCTTTTTAACGCTACTGCAATGTAAAACTTGAAAGATAAGCCATCCTTTGGGACACTTACTGAGAGAGGAAGAGGAGAAGAAAAGCAGGATTGACCAGCTGTATTACTCTTTTTGCATTAGTCCCTTACTTCCTCTCCTGCTGTTCTCATTTCCCCCCCATTTCCTTTCCTGCTGAACTCATTTCTTCCTTTTGCTTTCTTGCAGAGTTCACCTTTTCTAACAACAGGAATATGTGTTCCGCAAACTCCCGGACAGCTCCACAGCCACCATTGCTTTTACAAATATAACCAGCAGCCTTCTGAGCAAGTACACAAGCATCAGCAGGCACACCACTCATGCCAGCTTTCTTCAGGCATTCCACATCAGACTCTTCATTTCCTATTGAGAAAGATGACAGACAAAATATCAGAGAGGGGAAAAACTGAGCAAACTCAGTATTTTTCTGCGTACATGTTAATCTATTTTTTGTATTCTTGTATTTGTATTCTTGCCACAATTTTCATCTCAGCAGCTCAGCAGCACTTTGTGCATGTCAGTTCTTGGAAAATCTTAATGGTACATGTAAACACTGATCACGTCACACACTCTTCAGGCAAGAATAGTACTTTTAAGAGTAATAAAATTATTTGAGCAACTGAATAAGCATTTGCAGGACTATATACTTAAGCTGTCACTGAAATACAGTTTTGTACAGGATCATATGGCTTTCAGTTTTAATTCTGCCCATTTCTTGTTTCCATTTCAGAATGTAATCTACACAATATTTATCTGAAATGAACTAGAATCAGTTCAGAGTTGTGAGCTGTAACTGTGTGCTTACGCAATACCAAAAGCTTTCCTAAATCTCGTTATAAAAATAGCTAAGACTTCCCTTACCAAGTTAGACACCGATTCATCAATGCCTTTAATATTTAGACTGTACCCTAACAAGCCTTAAAATATGTAGCTGTTTTTGGTGATTGTGTGCTGTAATTTGCACATCAATCCCATTAAGTTTAGTGTATTAACAAAGAGCAAAGTGTTTTGGAGCTGAGCAGCATTATGAAGTTTGTATTTGTGTATACTATATGAAATTTTACTACCAAAAGCAAACAAACAAAAGAACAGACCTAAGTAAGCGACTTCTTTCCAGCTCAAACCCATGTCTTTTTGCCAGTCCTCCAGGACCTGTAATTTGTTTGTTGCGCTAACTTTTGCTATACATCCCAGCTGCATGGCTGACAGTGTTTTTGAACAATCTCTTTCAGAGATCAGTCGAACCTATTAAAATATAGTCAAGTCAGAGTAAATTCTACATACAAAGAAATATGACATGTAAGTTGATTTATTAAAAAAACAATAGAAGTTTTGCTCATAGAAGCTCTCACAGATGTCAGAAAAGCATTGAATAACTGGTTTCTTCAATCAAAACTCAGAGCAGAGGTAATTAGCATATGAAACCCCATTACAGTCTTCAAGTTGCTTTGGGAAAGTGAAACACCATTCTGTAAGCTTCCCTGACCTTCAGAAAAAGAAATTTACATTTGTCTTTTTAAACGCAACATGTACCAAATAAAATACTGGATATCACAGTACAATGGTATGCTGACTATCTAGTGCAATATCATCTCATTAAGCCACAGTAGGGAATAAGAGAATTCCCAAGGAAGATTTCTGAAGCCTTTGTAGCAGTAGATTATTATGAAGTATTTTCCTTGACTCCTCTACCTCATAACATCATTTTATTTACAGTAGGACTTCAGAGCATCAACAGAATACTAAACAGACTGAAATAGCACACCACATTAATCTTTGGAAGTTAATTCCAAATTTGGAATTTCAGAAATTATGTACAAGGTAAGCTAAAACCAGATTATTGCAGCAGGATTTTTAAAAATCTCAGACACAGCCCCTCCAAGTTTTCTGTCCAAGCTGTAGACAAGCTTATCTTCCCTAACTGCTTTTAAATACTGACAAATACTTGGCACTGATTTTAAATACAGAATTAATAGGAGTGGTGCACAAAGCAAGAGTACATCAGCAACATGTATTAGAAATACTTGAAGTGCAGCACAAAGACCAGGAGGTTTTTAATGAAAGATTCCAAGTCACAGCAAGTATGGAAATGAGATCCCACAGGCAAGAAAACAATTATTACAAGCTTCCTCCCCCTTTTGGCTCTCAGAAAATGAAGCCGAGGGAGTTTTGAAAACCCATCTACTCCATTTCACTGCCCCAAGGCAGCAACAGTTGCATCAAAGTATGTCATGAATGTCTCGTCTAACCTGTTATAAAAAAATCCTACAATAGAGACACCAAAAGTGTACCTGGAGAAGTCTACCTGGGGTATAGCTACCTTTGCCTTATCCATGCCTATCTCTGTTTGCAACAGAATGGAGTTAAGGCTCTTTGAAGGCAGCCTAAATCTGTACTTAGTTCTTACCCCCAAAAAATTCTTCTAGCTGTATCAAAGGCAGCAGCAAAAACAGAAAATAGCCAGAAGGCTAATTTTACATAAATGCAGGCAAAGATTCAGATCAGCAGAATTTACTAGCAGTAATCAGTAATGCTAATAATGAAAGTAGCCATATTACAATCTGTGTTGTTTCAGTCTTTCATTTACACTGAATTCTTACAACTTCAAAGCACATAAGTTATGGTTAAAACAACTATGCAGACAAAAGTGTTTGGGGTTTGACTTCACCTCTTTGTAACAATCATGGGTGAGCTAGGATGAACCAACTAATTTGCCTGGTTATTTCTTCCTCTTCTATAGCCAAGAGGTGACAACATATCCCTACTTGGTAAAGCTGACTTCTAAATAATGAGTGTCAGAGTACACAGAACAATATGATTGGTGCTAGCAAAACATCATAAAAATTTCTTCCCACATTTTTCCAGGACAAAAAAAGAAAGATGCTATAGCTACTGTGAATGATTGAAGACTTTCTCAAACCACTTTTATTTTCCTCTAAGGGATCCAAGAACAACCTTTGACTCAACCCTGAACCAATGTATTAAGCTCCTTGATCACAAGTAGTCTGAAGAAACTTCAACTTACATGCTGCAGAGTTTTAGAATCTTTTAGTGCTCAGATTACATCAGATATAAAGCCTCACATTTCAGAGCAACACTTACCTGGATTTCTCTTTTCTTTAATAGATCAATACCAACAATATCTCTATAATCGTAGGAGACCATTTCCTTCTGATCTTCTGTCACATAAATGCGACCATTTGTCAGGCATCCATCAATACTGCAAACCAATAGCTTCACTTCTTTTAATGGCTCTTTGCCAAAATATCCAAAGCTAGACAAAGAAGTTATCTTTTTAGGATGGAGGTTTTTCCACACTCCAAAACCAAGTATTTCAAATACAATTGTGATCTTCAGACAGAAGAATCAGCTTTGAAATTCTTTTTTTTCTAATGTCTTTTCTCCTCATTGTCACTCTCCAACTATATTCTCCCTCTTCAAAGAAAAAAAAACAGAACAATCCAAAAGACAGCTCAGTTATGTTGTCCATTTAAAAATTAGGATGAGATTTATTTCCTTAGGATAAGAGGTTATGTTCTGTAGTATTTATCTGGGACAAAACCAAAATGGACTGAAGGATGAGAAAGGCACAGAAAAGATATTCCATTCCCGCCCATTATTTCCTTAGAGAGGTGCAGAGCAGCTGCAAAGAAAAGGCAGCTGGCAAGATGTAATCAGTTCATGCCTTCTACATGAACACTCTCAGTCATGTGCATCAGTAAATGTGGTCCAGACAATGGAAGCCTAGGACAACTCAGCTGGAAAAGCCAGAGACGATGCTAACACATTGCTATGGTATAGTGGGACTTACACTTTTCCACAAGCTGAACTTTAAAAACAAAAACAAAACAAAACAAAAAAAAACACCAAAAAAAACATACAGCAAAGATAGTTCAAATTATTTCAACAGAGATAGGAAAAAAATGATGGGCGGAAATAAAGTTGTCCAATTGTCTTTGATCCTGATTACTAACATTAAATATATTATGAATTCACATGACAGTACTCTGAAACAATAAGCGCTATCAAAGAAATAAAGGAATAAAAAGTGCTTTTACCTCAATACTCTCTGCTCTGCAATAGGCCAATCAATGTCTATATCAATATCCACACTGTGCTCTGCCCGCATTTCATAGTAGGCCATTTTACCACCCTAAATGAAATAGAACCCATTAAAATTTTCTGCTTGGGTTAATACAAATAAAAACCTGTGCAGTTTAGTAGAATGTAATGAAAGTTAAGTATCTGGTTAAACAGTGGTCACAATAACTTTATATAAAAAGTGAACTGTCAATAATGATGTTTTTGCCAGTGTCACAGAACCAAGCACTTGAAGGAACTTTCTATAGGCAATGGTTAATAAGTATTTTCATTTTACAACTAGAGAAAGCGTGCAAGAAAGATGTTATGCATTATAGTCATTATGCCACATTAATTTCACTAGGTCTTTTAATACAGTAAAATACCTTTAGCATTTACTTAGTAATAGTGTGCTTATTTTTTGTTTACTATCTACACAAAGACTTAATTTCAATTGGAAAAATATGCACCATACCCCAATGTAATTAAAACAACCTAAACCCTGATCCTCAGAGAGTTAGTGGCCCAACCTTCATGAAATGTAGAATTCAAACACAACTGTGCTATCCAAATCAATGCTTGCAAGTCCATACAGCACTAGCTGGCACTGCATGGGTGTGTGCAAATTATAGAAACCTAAAGCTAGTATCTCTGCATTAGTGAAGTATCTGGAAAAGACAGAAGTAAGAACCTGGTGTTCTTGACATACCTAGTACAGTATTCACGTAGCATACCTTAGAAATATGGAAATATCTACATTGGGCTTTTTTTCAGTTCTGCTGACAAATACTGGAAATGATCTGTAAGATGGAGAACTTGTCTTGCACAAGAAAACTAAGAGACTATACTTGTAGACAAACAAAATGAAAGCTGAAGTAAATACATTTGTTCTGCATTACTACACTGGGACATAAACATCAGGAAAGGGAAAAAGACTGTTTAAGTTACAGTACAAAACTGGTGTAAGACTAAACTGGCCAAGAATACAAGTTTATAGATTAGATGAGAAGCCTATGACACTGCATGAAGGTCAGTTTCACACCCTTACTAACACTAAAATGAATTATAAGATATGCACTTACATTCTGGTGAACTGACGTGAAACTCAATATTGTATTGTTTTAGGCTCATAGCTATATACTGCTCAATATTATTTGTATAAGTTTGTTTGCTGTGGAGAATATTGTTACTGGAACCGCCCTAGCTACAGCTAGCCCTGTTAAATTAGAAATAAGCAAACTGTCCTGAGCTCAAAGTGCTGTTACTTCATACTGACTACATCAGAAATAGAAATACATTATTGAATTTAGAACACTCTATAACAAGAGTAAAAGATGTATTATTCTAAAGAGCATGAAAAACAGAAGCACTAACCTGCAAATAGCCCTTCTCAATCAAATGTCTCTTGGCAAAATAAAATGAGCCATTTTCATACAGCTCCCCAGGCCAATCTTGCCTCCGGTACCGTTTTGCTGGATTCAGGTTTTGGGGCTCTGTCATTTTGTTTTCTGTTACAGAGAAAAATGACAAAATAACAAGTTTTCCAGAATCCCTGTTCAGAGTCACTTAACCACAAATCAGTCACCAACTTCTTTTGTTATTGCCTATCGTTGCTTAGCTTTATAAAGAATCACTGAATTGCTTCTTTTTCTTGGACTGTCAATAACTGGAGGACTGCCCTGCATTTCTAGCAGAGGAAAAAGAAATTTTTTCATTCCAACTTAAAAAACAAACAAACAAAAAACCCCATAGAAGTCGTCAGCTCCAAAATTGTTTACTAAAAGAAGGAGGGGGACATTCTTCTAGACTCTCCTTACCAATGTGAAAGAAATACTATACTCTTTCCGTACCCTATCTCTTAGTATGCAACAGAAAGGGGTTTAACTTGCAGTAAGGGTAAATGCAGGAAAAAACCATTCAGCTACCTACGCCTAAAACCAGGAATGCCCTGAATGAACTCCTGAGAGCTGAGACGACCAACCTGAAATCTGGAAGGTGAAAAAAGAGCATATGAGAAGAAATTTTGCCTGTGAAAACATCTTGGCACTTCCCCAAAATACTTCCTATTTAAGGATATAAAAAGTTCACATAATGTGTAAGTGGTTTAATCAGTGTCCACAAACAAAACAAACAAATGTCTTTCAACAAACATGATCCCGTAAGATCCTGTATTGTTATCAATGCCAGTAGTGCATGCAGCAGAAACTGAACTAGGGACCAGACTTCTGGCCTTACACCACCCAAATTCACATGTGCAAAGCAGCTAAAATTCACCAGATCTCATGATCTAGTAACCATGAAGAAATTAGAGGGCATTCTCAAACACCCAAAACCTCACGAGGCTTTAGTATATATACACACACCTTGCATTTCATAAATACACTAGGGCTTTGTCCTCAATGAAGTAAACATTTCCAATCATTGAGAGACACCTTTCTCTTTCAGGATGCATCAATACTAAAACTTAATGCAGAAGGAACAACAGAAATACACAGGAAGAGATATAAAAGTCTTCTAACATAATCAGTACTTCAAAGCCATCTGGAAGAAAAAAAAGAAAAAAGAAAAAAAAGGAGTACAATACTAAACTGTATAATGCTCCTGTGAATCACTGTCACCTGAAACACCACACTCCTGAAAGGCCATTTGCCTTTACCCTTAAGCTGGTAATGTTTGCACAATGTGTTCCTCATTCTCCTCGTGAATGATTCTTTATCTCACCACATTAAAAGACTTCAGATGTCATTTTATACTAATAAATTATTTGCTCTTTTAGGTAGGCCTTGAGGCTTTTTTATTTTAATAATCTACCTATGGAGACTAGATGGCACACAATCACTTCAGAAAGCCACATGGTACATCCAAATGAGATTTAATCTTTCACAGATGTCCACTCTAGCATCTCATGATGTGAAGTGGACTTTCACTTGGTTGCCTAAAAAGTGCAATCCACAGAATCCTAAACTGCCATCCACGATTTTGATAATCTTCTTATACTTTACGAATAAACTGTGTCATGTTACTTCTCTTATGAGGAAAAATGAGAATGTTCAAGTTATCTGTTTATTCTAAACAAAGGCTTAACTTTTACTCCAACTTATCTCTAATACCAAGCTTCATTTATTTCACATGCTCTTTTACAGCACGATGCTTTTTAAAGTCATAAAAAAAATTTCATCGAAAGCAATTTACATCTCAACAGAATAATCATAATGTCCAAGTAACATACTGACTTTTAAAAAAATAAAAATAACGTTGTGACAGTAACTGAACTAACCAGTTTTAGAAAAAGCAGCAAACATTTCTGCTTTAATCACAGAAACAAAACCAACACAGATAATGTGTGGAATAGCTCTTTGTACAAGGACAAAAGGTATTTCTAAAGCTACAACAAAGTACAATCTTTATTTGCGAGTGAAGAGTTCAGTCTTTAGTCATCTTAGCAACTGTAGCCGAGAGGCATATTTTCTCTGGGAATAATAGTCATATTCTTCTCTATGAGCTAATTAACATGAGTTCAGTCCTCCGGACTCAAAGGCAGTTTGTAATTTGACAAAAGTTGGCAGCCAAATTAGCAGGCTGAAAGAAACCCCAAGTCTCCAGGCTAAGAGGCTGCCACCCCATCTTCAGTTAAGACTTCACCTCACATTATTTGTCATTTGTTAGCTACTGCATAGTAAGAACAAACACTTTCCTAGTTAAGACAGGGCCTCAGTGTCCTGTCTACACACATGAATACCCACCAAGCCGAAGTTAACATGTAAAGTTTTTGGGAGCTTTATTTTGAGCCTAGACAAGTTAATAACATTTTAATTTTCCGTACCTTATCACTTCTACAAAACAATTACAGAAAGGCTGAGCAATGATCAGTAATATCAAAACAGCACTACTTAAAAGAAATTTCTAAGCCATCTCATGCCTCTCCAAAGAACTCAGCCCATGTCTCTGATATCACTTCCTAATGTAAATACCATGGGTATGAAAATAAACCATTTGAAAAAAAAAATTATTAAGTATAACTGTAACCAGAAACAGCTAAATATTACCTCCTTTTTTTACCTCGCTCCATCTAAATTGATGCCGTCTCACAACAGAGAAGACAGAATCAAACCCCTCCCTCTGGATCAGATCTGCCACTTTTATAAGATCACTGGGATGTAAACAGGGAGATGTTGCTTGAATATTTCCTACAATATCAACCTCTAAAGAAAAACAGAGAAACATTTATGAAACAATTTGCATTTAATACACACAACTGCAAAGCGTCATACAAGTGGATGCCACAAAAAAACCCGAAAATCTTTTTAGCTTTTAATTACTAAAGGCTCTACTTATTTTCCTAAATAATAAGAGCATCATCCCTCTGGGGTTACAACATAAAAGTTCAGCATACTTCATTACTGATTTACCATGATGATGATGAAGAAATTCTTTGATAGCTTCTAGAGAAGTTGATGAGTCTTGAGAAACTTCAGGGCTTCTGCGATGAACTTGAGCGCCAAACTGCTTTGCAACCTTCTCAATTTCATCATGGTCTGTAGAAACCCATATGCTGTTCGTAGACAGTGACAGAAATATAAAGAATAAATCTCAGCATTGCTGACTTGCCTGCCGTAACCTAACCTGAACAACACCCTGGCTTATGTATGTACTACACCTTGCAATGAGAGGAACTAGTTCTTATGTTCGCATTAGTAAAACTATCCCTCTCAGTCCAACAAGCAACTTTTAACAATAGGAATAAAACACACACATTCACTAGATTGTAAAGTGTCAAGCTTGGGTTGCATTTCTGTTTAATGCTGTAGGTGCTTGATCTACTTCCCGTGTAGGAAGCTTAAGCAACATAAAATTCAGAAGTGTTACCAGAAAAATCCAGTGTCAGCACACCACAGTTTATTAAGCATGCTAACAGACCAATGAATTGTGAATGGGTTGAATGAGGCATTCAAAATAATTTAAGAGTTCAGAAACAAGACTGACAAGTAAAACTGCCGTACAGTTAAAAGATTAGCTTATTCTGCAAGTGTTTTAAAATGGGTTAATTAGGCTCCACACAGTCCCAGGGAAAGAGCTGTTCCAAGTTACAATCACATATTTTTTGGCACAGAAAACCTTCAATACTGGTAAAGCAAGATTGTGATTGTTCAGGGATAATAAACACTTACAAAAGAAAGGGCTAAGTCTGAATATTATGTAAAGATAAACACTAAGCATTGTGAGGCCATTGCTGCCATCATTGTGACAAAAAAGCATGTGAGATATAAAAACAAAAACTATTAAAAACAACCCTTCTTCCTCAGTAACACTGCCATTCTCGATGCACTGTACATAGCAAATGGTTTAGTTAAGTTTTTTCATCCAAAGACATCATGGGTTCATCAGAATAAAAATATGTATGACAGTGACAGCAACATCAAGTCACACCCACGTGAATAAAGGCCAAAGAGGTATTTTCCATAAACTGCTTCAGGCTGGTTAGCTTAAATATACACTCCCTATTCAACTAACAGAGTTTTGTTGTGCAATGTGTACCCTGTCAGCACAGCTGTTTCAAAGGTGACTAGAAAACCTAGCGCACTTCCACCTAATGCACCTGTTATGCTTCAAAGTTAGGCTACATAATCCTAACTGGCTTCCTGTTGTGCAAATGCAGATGCCAGAAACAAAATGAGGAGGTTGCTCAAACCACCATGTCCACCACAGGTCATGAAGCAACATGGCTTCACATGCATTAAGTAATTATCAGTAATCTAGGTAAGAAACACTTCTGACTGCTTCTTTACTAAAAATAAAACCAAGTCAGCGATGCTTCCTCCACTTTTTGGATACAGGGAAGAAGATTTTCCGGAATAGATAATGGTACAGCAGCTATGAGTTACAGAAGATTCACGCTTACTTCCACCTCTGAATCTAGCTGGGCCACATTTCCACTTGACTACATGAAGTCTCTGCTCTGAACATAATACAGTAGGTTTGAATTGGGAACCTGCACCTAGGTATGGCACATACCAAGTGCATCCTAACCATGCAATGGTTTTAATTAAGTTTATCAGTACACGTATAGAAAATTCTCAGTTTTGCTCTGGCAGAAAAAAAAGAAATCTCTAATGCCCATATTCTTAACACAAAAAACACATTTGTTTCTATCTAGCTCTAATTATTGCTACCAAAGTTTTGTGCACTGTGCCACAAACTGAGCTTCTGTTCTGCGTCACATGGGCACACGCAATTCCTTCCTTCCACTTGACAGTTACAAGACTGCCTCCCACGTGCTGTGTCCAGCTGTGGGCTCCTCGGTACAAGAAAGAAAAACTGGAGCAAGCCCAGCACAGAGCCAGCACAATGGCTGGGAACTGGGAGCACACGCGTGCCAGGAGACGCTGAAAGAGCCATCTTGATTCAGTCTTACGAAGAGGAGGCGAGAGGGCGACTTTACTGCTGCCTTCAAGCACCTGGTGGGCAGGCAGAGAGAAAACAGAGAAGCTTTTCCTGGACGAGCGCGGTAAGAGGACACAGACACCTACCACGAGAACCTAAGTGCCAATTAGAAAAATCACAAAACCGGTTTTCAACCACGAGGGCTGTCGGTCACTGGAACCAGTGCCCGGAAAGGCTGTGGGGTGGTTTCCATCCTCGAGATACCCAAGCTCAGCTGCCTGCGGTCCCGACCAAGCCCAGCCACCCCAGATTTGCGCAGTGGGTGGGACCAGATGACCCCCGGCCCGAGTCACCCTGTGATTCAGTGATGCACTGCAGATTACCTCCTGCAGCCTGGCGGTTTCATTTAATGCAGCCACCTTTCACTTTATTAAGTAAAAATGCCAACGCTTACTGGCAAACGCCATCAACTAGCGGCTCCCAACCACGAATCGGAACAACTTCAATTTCAAACTGCCGCAAGACTTTGACTCCTTCCCTCCTCCGCGGCTCACCCTCTCCACGAAGGGAGAGCGGAGCCACGGGTGGGTGCCGCCCGCCCGGCACCACGCCCGGCGCTGCTCCACGGCCTGGTGCCACGCTAACCGCACCCCCTCGCCTTCAGCGAGGCTCTCCTACCACACCCCCGCCTCATGCGCGAACCCGAAGGAGCGGCTTCAGCGAGGCCACCGGGCGGCCCCGGCGGAGGCCAGCCGCCGCGCTGTACTTCAGCCGGGACTCCGCCGCCAGGCCTCGGAGCCCGTCACGGGGAAGCCGGCTGGGAAGGGAAGGCCGCCCCGGCAGCCCGCCGCGGGCAGCCGCCGCTCCCCTCAGCACCGCCGTCCCGGGCTGGGACTACCCCCCCTCCGCGCTGCCTCAGCCCCGGGCTGCGCGCACCCCCCGCCACCACAGGCGCCCGGCCCAGCCCCTCCGCGGCGCATGCGCACCTGTGGAAGACGCCGGCGTCGGCGGCGGCGCGCAGCACCCAGCCGATGAGCGGCACCCCCGCCAGCAGCTTGATGTTCTTCAGCCGGATCCCCTTGCTGCCGCCGCGCGCCAGCACCAGGGCGGCCAGGTGGGCGCGCGAGCCCCCCGCGCCCGCCTCCATGCCGCGCTCCCCTCCTACACCCCGCGCCCGCCCCGCCCTGCCCTGCTACGCGCCCTGCCACGCGCCCTGCCACGCCCCGAACGTGCATGCTGGGAAGTGTAGTCCTGCGTCTCCCCCCTCCCCCCCCTCCAGGGGCGGGGCGCCGCCTCTGCCGCGCCTGCGTGCGGGAAGGGAGAGGGGCACGCGGGGCGGCCCGGCCCCGCCCCGCCCCTCGGCGGCCGCGTGGGGTTGGGCGGGGGTTTCGTCGGCCGCCGGCGGAAATGGCCGAAGTGCGGCGGGGTCGGCCGCGCAGTGCGAGGAGCCGCCGGCAGAGGGCAGAGCGGTCACACCGCAGCCGCCGTTGGCGGGAAGGGAGGCCTTCCCCTCTCCACCTCAGGAGCGGCGTGCTGAAGCGTGAGCACGCCCGGGGCCGAGTTATACGCGCTCACCTACAGAAACCGCATAGGTAAAGTACTATACTGCCAATACAAGGCTGCACAGGAGTTTGGGTTTCAACGTAATGTGGAAAATGGAAAGTAGAGGCCGTTGAACGGCATCGTAAAGTCACCCCTGGGGACTCGGGGTCTCGGTCCGTAATGGAAACGTATCACCTGCGGTTCACCGAAGTCGTCCTCAGGTTATTTAAGATGTGTTGCGGAGCAGAAGGACCTCATCTGCCACTGCCAAAGGAAACGCTCCCAGCTCTATTCGGCTGTAGGCAGGCATTTCAGAAGACTAATCACCGGGGGGGTTGTCTTTTCTTTCTGAAGTGGACATCTGACCAAAGAAACCCAGCAGAGACAGACAGCTTGCTCTTCCACTATGCAGATCAAGGCAGCACCTTTCAGGCCTCTTTTTTTTTTTTTTTTTCTTAGATGAGATTTAAACCAGTAGCCGTAAGCTGCTAAGTACCGTATTTCCTGCAGGCCACTTCCCATATACTTAATTTTGAAATTTTTTTTTAACTCCAGAGTTTCAAGCCTTTGTCACATCTAAGCTTCTGTCAGAGGTTGCTGTGCCCACAACAGACCAAGTTTAACAAAACGTGTGCCTGAACAAGACCGACTTCAGTGCAAAGTCTGGTGGTCTTGCAGAGAGCTGCCAACTCTGCTGTACAAGCAGGAATCTCCAGGAGGTTCTAAAGAAAAGTGCTGTCAGTACTAACTTTGTAACCTGGCGCAACTCGTTTGCTAGATCCTACCCGTCAACACTTTTAGACATAGATACAAGAAAAAGCAATATCAAATGACTGCCAAACTTCTGAACAAACACAACAGCTACACGGTGCAGTTCTGCTGCAAACAAAGGTCCTTTTTGTTGAGAAGAAAGATACAAGTCCTTCTGATGTCAGTTTTATGGACTGACTTTTAATCTTAATCATACCATTTTGTGCAGTTCTTTGAGAAATTCCTTTACAGTAGCCAGAGATGGCAACTGTACAACATAATATTATGTTACAAAGAAAATATACAAGGCTTTAACAACTGAAGAATGAGAAATCGTATGCTGTATTAAATATATTTCAGAGTTTCTTAGATAATTGTTACAATATTCAAAATTGCTACCTGTTAAGCAGCAATGAGTTAAAAACATCTGTATTTTGGTTCATCACACTGTGAAAATTGGATAATTTATCAATAATAATATTTCAGCTACATAATTCAGTTCAGTACTTTCTCGTAGTCCAAGAATACCCCAAGCAGGGAGCTGAGTCTGGATTCAGCTTTCATTTACAGAGAAAAGAAATGTCATTAGAAGATCTGGCATACATCGTAAATCTGGATGGGGTTCATCTAGTAAGAATTTTTTTACAAGTCTATGCATAATTAAAACCTGCTTAATTTTTTATTTTCACATCAAAAGCAAATCTTTCACTCATAGGGCTGAAATGGTCCTCAGGCAAGTATCTTAAATACCTTTGCCCTTTTTCATAGACAGGTATCTAACCCAGTCCTAAAGGCTATCAGTAATGTTGACTGCATAACCTGTCCAGGCAATCCAGAGATTCATACGATAGGAAAGCTTTTCCTAATCTTTACAGATATCTTCTTTTCTGTAATTAATTCCTGTCTTATCCAAAAAAGATCAAGAGAATAGATTATTTCCCATCTTTCTTCAGCAGGCATATGCATTTTTGAAAACAGGCACCATCTCAACTCTTAGACTTTTCCTTTTCAGGATCACACACATTAGCTCAGTCTTTTTCCTAGTTCAAATCTTCCAGACTTCGATCATCGCCATTATTCTCCTCTGGACTGTTTATAAAGTAGTACTCAAACAGAATATTGCAAGTGAGTGAAGCAGAAGGATTACTACTTCAGGTACCTTGAAGGCTGTACTCTGTTTTATACACCTCTGTATAATTTACCTTTTCTTGCACAATATTGACATAATTCAGCCAGTGGTTCACTATGACCTAAGATTTGTTTCTGCAAAGGCTGGTACATAGCCAGATACTTCCAGCCTCTCTCTTTGCATCTGGCTGTATCTGCCCAAATGCAGTATCTTGCATTTATTCCTACAGCAACCACATCTGACCCCACCTTAAAATATTTTAATGTAAACCACATTCCTCTAGTTTATTTACATGAAACCTGTGTGAGACCTTATCCAGAGTTTTTACTAAGCTTAAGATACACGGTACCTTCTTCATTTTCCTCTAGCCACAGGCCTGGTTTTGTAGGTTGAAATTATACTGATTTGTTATAGGTAAGTTATTGCTGACTGCTGTTAATTGGTTTGATTTCTTTTATGTGCTTACCAAAACTTGTTGATTATTTATTCCAGCATTTTTTTCCCAGGGTCAAGTGTTTGACTAATGGTTCAAATGCATCTGTATCAGAATTTTGGTTCAGATCAAGAGTGTACTTCTGAACTGAGTCTCAAAGCACATAAACTGATACATGTCACACTACTTGCTAAAGCAGATATAGCGGATAGTTCCTAGGCTCTTTGTTTTCCCCCATTTTTAACATAGGGGGTGTTTTATACTTCCTAGTCATGGTAACTCTACCTGAGATTTCGTCAGCCAGCTGCTTCAGTATCCAAGGGTGAAACTCAGCTCTGAGCTAATCTGAGTATGTACTACTCACCTAAATATATTCTGACTCGTTTCTTCCATATTTGTACTGACGTCTTGCTCTTGAAGGGACTGTGTGGGTAACAGCACTCGGTGAGATAAGAGCATTTGCTATTCTAATAATAGAGCAGCGGAGAACAAAACAAAGAATATAATGCTTTCTGCTTCTTTGGAACATGTAACCCAGTTTTATGTAATCATGAAGTGGCCTGCAGGCACAGGTTTCCCAGCATGGAGGAAAGGTTTTCAGCTCTCTCATCACCACTAGCCAGTGCAGCACACATTCCCACATCACATAACGTGGTCAACGTCTTGTGACCGTACAGCCTGCCTGCCCCTGGTCCTGTCATGCCCGACTGTCCCTGAACAAGTAGAGCCAGACTGGCTCATTTCAAGGAAATACTGGTATACTAGTAAAATCAGTGGGAATAAGTCTATTTTAAAAACATGTTCCATGCCATATGATTCCACTGGGGATAATAAAATCTGTGAATTTCCTTCCTGGCCACTGTTCAGTTGCTATAAAGTATCACGTTGTAGTTTCTCTGAAGAAAGAAGTCCATTCATTCAAGTCTGTGTGTAAGAGCAAATGAACAAAACCGGAGGCATTCAGTAGGTCTGTGCTGAGGTGTCACTGTGATCACTGGTCAAAGGTTATAATCTACTAACAGGAAGCACATCATGGAACTTAGGCTATTAATTAGGGAAAGGTTTTGTTATGCAGTGTGTAACTGTTATTAATGTGTATCAGGCATGGCTGAACAAGAAACCTGGCTCCTAATGATGGCTGGGGTCTGCTTTTAGACTAATACCCGCTGAATTGCCCTTTCATCTTCCAAATTGCCCGTCTTGAGATCTGCTCTGCCCATTCTGACATTCACACTGCTCACAACACTCTTTGTAGGCTTTAAGACAGGAAAAGTATGTAATAGTCATTCTCTGAAGCTCACATTGGAGCTTCATAAGCAGAGCCTTGTGGTGTGTTAGTCAAAGCCAAACACCTTAAAAAATAATGGTAAAACTGCTGTTGACCTAAATGGGGCCAGGATTTATGTGTGCATGGAGTCTAATTCAGTTTAGTAGAGCTCCATAAGTAACGGTGCAGATGGGTCCAGTTGCAGGGTCCTGCCTTTTTCTAGGACATACCTAATAATGAATACTACAGAAACAGATACGAAAGACTTAATGGAAGCATGTAGTGGAAACCTCAGAGATACGCTACATCTGGGTAAAATGGTAGTTACTCTTTCTAGGCCTCTCTGCAGCAACAGGAAAGTTCAGAGATCCAGATCTCCTTTCCTGGCCCTGAACCATGGATAGCTCCAGTGAAATCCATGAGTTCTGCCGGACTCAAACCAGTGTAAAGGAAATAAGGAATGGGTCTGGGAAAGTCTAGCAAATTACCTGTTCCTGTTACTGGAAGCTTCATGCGAGTCTTGGGCTAATATAGTCTGTCCATACATGAGAGTTAGGTGATAAAAGTTAACATCTGTTTATAAAAAAGGCCAAGGAAATGTTCAAGGGTCTGAGATTTCTTAAAAGCAGACAGGAAGGAATATGATTACTTAAAGCTTACACTTGACCTGGTGTATTACTTGGACTTTCTGCAGAAATAAAACGGGGCAAAGTACTTTGCTGCAGCATACTGAAATGCACTGTGTTTAATTCAATGGCTGCTGGATGGATTGTGTTCCCTTTGGCAATCTCATGTACACAGAAGAAATCAGAGAGACCTGAAATATGTATATTTAAGAGTACTTTCAAACTTCTAAAGTGAAGTCTTTATTATTATTACCAAGACTATTACATTATTTGACAAATGGTGTTGACATTACCTGTCTGGCTATAAAATAATTGTTAATTCTTGTAATATTTATATTACAAGATTTATATTTAAGTTTTACTGTAAAAGAATCCAAACAACTTTGTAAATCAAGTCAATGTTGCAGACGTTTACACTTATACATCATTTTTGATACCATGACTTAGATTCATCCTACCTAAATCCAGGCAATAAGCTGGAAGCCTGAATACCTCAGGTTCTTTGTATAGCCAAGGTTTATAGTTCAAGTATCCTTCAGAAGGTACCTTTAGAGAAGAGTTGAAGGCACCTAAACTTTGGATTGCGCTCAGAGAGGGTACATCAGCAGCTTTTCCCAGTTGGAAAATGAGTTTTAGCCATGCTAGTTATCCCACAATACTCAGCTTTTTCAGATGCCGGGGTAGTGTGTCCTGATTACATGGACAAAGTTAAGCTTTTAGCCAGATGTGCAAGCAGAAAGAAATTTTTTCCTGGTTCAGACTTGCAAAGACCTTTGTTACCTTGATTGTTGTTTTTTAAATTTTCTTCTGTAGTGTGATTTAGTTGTGATCCTCCCTAAAATCTTCCTCAAAAGTTCCCTCCTACTCAAGGGACTTAGTACATGAATGATATTTTCTTCCTGTAGTTGATGGCTTTTCACTCTTTTTATTCCAACTTGTATGTCTTGTTACAGTGTCAGGAAATGTCATGGTTCGGCATTTTGCAATTTTTTTTTTGCTAACCCTCTGTCACACTCGTGACCAGGTGATTTTTTTCTATCCTGTTGTTCTTACATCTTCCCTCCATCAACTAGCCTCTGGGAGGCTAGCTGAACCCCAAAAATATGAGATAGTTGTTGCCAGTTGGTAAAGCAAGGGACCAAAAATCCTGCCTGATTTACCTTCTTAGGCTGAAACTGTGAAGAAGTGTTGAGGGAAACTGAGCTCTTTAATCAAAAGGAGAAACTGAGAGGGGACATAATAGTAATCATCACACAAGTAAAAGATTGCTGCAAGAAAAAAAAATAATCTTTGTCATGTCAATGTGCTTAGGACAAGAAGTTACAAGCTTGAGTTAATCACAGGATATTCAGGCCAGTTATTAGAAATGGTAATCGGAAGGGCGGTTACTCCTGCATTGCTGAGGGAGGATGTGACATCTCCCTTATTGGCAGCTGACACTGACACGATGTTAGGATTTGTTCTAGGTACCATTGGGTGACCTAAAGGATCCCTTTAAGTCCATTCCATCTCCCTTTCTTTTTATTTTATTAAAATTATAATTTGCAAGGAAGACAATCTAATGAAGAAAACCGAGAGAGAAGAACCCCAAACCCACTATGATACAAAAGTCTCAGAGAAGATTAAAATAGAGAAGAGGTAAAAGAGGCGAAGGAGTCAAGGGACATGGGAATATAAGTTAAAAAAAAAAAAAAAAAAGGAAAATTCATCATAACAAAACCTAGTGCTAGATCTTAGAGAAAGAGAATTTTTTATCTATTTACAAAATCTCTATCTAAGTTGATGTTATGCTCTAACATTCCCTCAAATATTTCACTCGATCACAGTCCCATATCACAGTTACAAGCACCTACATGTGTCTCCCTGGCAAGGATCACCTGAGTGCAACATAGGTAGCAAAGGACACTGTCTGTCACGTGTTCATAATTTCTCTGAAGTCCTTCTTGATTGACATGGTTTTTTGACTTGTTTTTTGACAGATCTTTGATACCCTTTAGGAATCAATGTTTGTTATAGGGCAGTCCTTTGTTTCAGGCTCTTGCTTACTTTAGCCTCCATAAATCTTAGGCAAAGTTGCTAGCTTTGCCCATTTTTTCTTGTTTGTTTGAAATGTATGTCTGTTTTTCTAACAGGCCAATGGCAAAAGAAATGCTGTATGTCATATGCTGCAGCCTTGTTGCCATCCTCCTGTTCTTCTGCTGACAAGTCATCTTGTCCTGTGGTCTCAAAGTGCAGGCCTTGTGGGCTTGACCTAAACATCACATTACTCAATTTTACTGCTGAGAACAATGTTTTGGGAACAGTTTCAAGGGAATGGTGTTCTCCATTATCAGTACAGGCTATTCTTTTACCCCTTGTTCTGCTGTCTCATCTGGTGCTTTCACACACGTATGTTTCTGTTCATACTGTGTTCATAACACTCTTAATATTTTTTTCTTACAAATCTCTACAACTTTAGCAGCCAGCTCACTCATTTTATCTGTGCAGTGAAACATTAAACAGTTTATCTACCTAAGTCCATAAACATCCTCAATCTGCTGCCGCTGTTTGCCCACAATATGTGTCAAAACTATTTGTGAAATGCATGTTTATTTTACACATTAACAAATTCTTTCACTTGAAGTACAGGAATGTGTATATAGTGCCTCCTTTTTGCCTGACACTGAACATCCCTCACTGCTGCTAATGGTTTTGGTCTGCCAAGTGCAAAGCTTTGCATGTTGCTTCTCAGAAATCCACAATTTGAAATTGTGGCCTAATCAGAACAGAGCTTGCTTTATTTGTACCTAGTCTAAAGCAGTTTATACCTTCCTCTTTCTAACGCAGTAGATTTAATTATAGATTCATACAGCTCATAGTCTGCTATGTCTTCTGAAACTGCTCCTGTAACATAGCCTCGTATAACCCTGTGTAACTCAGAATTAGCAACCCAACGTAGTAGTTGCATGCTATTTTGGCAGCTGGTGGGAACAGTGCCATCTAGTGCCATTGTTACAGCAGCGTTAACACCACGGGGTACAGAAGCAAGTAATAATCAACTGAGGAAATCATCATCAGAGGTGCAATAAGAACTCTGCTTAAATTACCCTTCTTACTCTAACAACGATGTTGAAATGCTTCCATGGAGAACTCGGTAAAATCACCAGCTATTTTTACTGTAGACAGATTGCCAGACAGTCATCTACGATTATTGCACATGAAATAGCTTCTGCAGATGCCATTATGCTATTACTGCATGCGATTTCTAATTATTGTATTTTTTGCTTCTTTTATGGTTATGTTGAATTGGAACTCCTATCCTTCACAGAGCAAGACTTACAGGTATAGAACAGATGATAGTTTCCCTTTAAGTGAAATGAATCCCTTGTGCACACATGTTGCTCCTCTTCCTTTCAATGTAAATACCCTCCCTCTGTCTAGGCCTCAAGCTGGATGGGAAAGAAGTACAGTAAAGTGTTGTTGTTTGGATTGGTTCCTATTTCCAATCTCATTGCTGGCTGATGACCCACGGAGCAAGCCCTAGACAGAAAGCACATGCGCAGCCTGAACATAATCTTGTGGGGTCAGATAAATGGTCCTCTTAATAATTTCTCTATGAGCATGTGAATCACAGAAGACTGTACAAAAGATCAGGCAGAGACCAGGGTGTCCTGATACTACCTTTGTAATTCATGCTATTAGGAAATCTACTTCCCACTCCTCATTGCTTGCGCAATGGCCAACAGAGTCAGAAAGTTCTTGTTGCTCTTGTGCCCCCGTGTTTAGCTCACTGTCTTCTCAGACTCAGAGATATTTTGCGTCACATTTCTGTAGGGTCACTTGCCTCAACGCAGCTGCTGAGAGTATTACAGAGCTCACGTCTGTGTGTACAATCTTACTGTTTCACTGCAATGGAAATTTTTGGAAGCTGGTTCTCACACTCTAACTAATCAGTTAGCAAATGGTCATTTTGGACTACCCATACAAGCGCATGAGCCACATTTCACTCGTAATTGCTGCTGGGAAGGCAGGTCATTGAATACGTATTTGTAGAGATATACAGCCATAGAACACTTGTGATAAATTTTGATTTTTCATTAACCCTACCCAAAAGTAGTACTGTGCTGATTGTGGAGTAAAGAATTATTTTATTTTGTTAATGAAGACGTAGAATATTCAAAATATCTGTAATATAAAATGATTTTATAGATTTATTTTTAAAAAAAACAGCTTCAGTCATGCAATTTTAATTGATTTAACCCTGCTTGTAGTGATTAGCTTCAATCATGCAATTTTGATTGAAGTACTTCCTGAAGGGAAACAGGTAGCTGAGGTGACCAGTATGGCCAAGAGGTAACTAAAGGGACATTAGGTGACTCAGGTACCCTGGACTCTTTCCTTGTGTCTTGGAAAAGAGCTATAAACCTCTGCTTTATAGAGACAGACATTATCTAGTCATCTTATTGTCTTCCATCTTATGATACCCTTACCCTTGCCTTTGCATGTTTTTTGTCATTTTTCAATAAAATCTCTGAAAACAGTTCAGAAGCCTTTGGTAATGTGGGACTAAAACCTCAGTTTGTCCTACCATGTAACCTCAAATCACATCCCAACTGCAGCCCAAGCATGGTCCAGAGCTGGTCTTCTAAATGTTCTACATTTCAGTACTACAGTGGTCTACTTTCAACTATTTGGGCTACAACTTGCATGTAGTATATGGTATGTGTTTTATACCATGTCTTAAAACAATTCAGGAGATTCACGATTGTTTGTTCTAAGTGATCTGAAACAAAGATCTCTGTTCAAGTGCAGGAATGAGCTTCTCTGGGAAGTCTAAGGCAAATCAGACATCACTCCTGTGCCTTGTCTAAGGAAAGGACTCCTGGAAAACATAAATAAGTATTGACAATACAGCACCTGTCCAGTGAACTGTGCAAATTAGATCTCTTACCTGTTACAGTATTTGAAATGCATTACATCTCCTTCAGCTGTCAATAACTGTGAAAACTACCTAAAAATGTATCTTTGACATGGAAATAAGTGTTATTCTTAGGCTAGATTAATTGTGCTCAGGCAGAAAGTGGAGAGAGAGCTGCAAGGGGATACCGTTCTGGAGCCAGAGCTCCTCCCGGTGCTAACCACGGCCACACTGACCACAAGCACCCAACTGTTCTGTCAACCATTTTTGTCTTCAGGCTAAATTGCTCATGTAAATATTGCCGGCTAATTTTTCTCCTGTCTGTCTTCCCCTTTTCCCTAATCAAGTGCTCTGTTAGCTCAAGCCAAGAACTTTTTGTCTTCATTAATGTCTTCCTTAGAGCTCAGAGGGAACGACACCTCTTGGTTCGATAGCAAGCACTTTTGATAGAGAAGAGGAACTTTCCCCTCTATCACTCTCCTTTCTTCCACAGCTCCATATATATATGGAAGATGCCTGAAAACTGGTACACTTTGCTTCAGTACCAGTGTTGAATGCTTCAAACTATGTATGAAAAAGAGGCTGTTTTAAAATTATAGCAGGATCATCATTAACAGTTACAGGCCAGGAACTTGCAGGAAGGTACAGCAGCAGTAGGCAAACTCACTTTCCTTGGGAGACTTCATCAGCTTCTGTCTGTGCAAGATAAAGTTAATAAATTTGAGACTGTTAATGCTTTTGTATTTTATTTATTGAATGAACATAATGTTTTAGCTTCTAAGATTCCAACAACCTCAAAACTTGCTTCAAAAGGACTACAGGAGAATGTTGCTGTGGATATCTACATAATATGATGGATGCTGTATTGAACACTTATTGGTGATACGTGATAATGAAGCACAGAATGTTTTGTTAAGGGAACTATTCTGCCATTGTTACAAGCTTTTGTAAATTTTCATGCTGAAAGCTGAAATGCATATTTCCAGGAGACAAAGCTTTCTGAACAAGAATCTTGTTTTCTACTGTTCAAAATGTGTCCACAAACTGTGGTAAATTTAGTAGGAATATTATCTATTATAAAATAGTATTTCAGGGTTTTTTATTTATCAGGATCCCATTTTATTGGGTTCCCCCAGACATAATAAAATGTTTGAGTATATTAAGTAACTACATCATCCCATACATTCCTCATCTTCTTTTACTTCAATTAATCTCTCTCTCTCTTTTTAGCTCTGGAAGTTTCCTCAGAAAATTTGATTCTCAGGAGTATCAGGAATCTACATCTCCTCCCAGCTTCAGTAGGGATGTACTTAACAGTGTTAGCACTGGTTCTTAAGAAGGTAAGTTAAGATTTTCAAAATATGGGGCCTAAAGTTAGCATTTTGCATTTTGAAAATGCTGGAAAAAATGTCATAGGAATCAGAAAGATAAATTTTTTGTACATAAGACTTTTCACAATTTTATCATAATTTTCATCTCAACAAATACGAGATACTAAGGACTCTCAAAATGCCAGAAAAAAGGTTTTCCAACCTTTCCCTCTGTGTTTTGCTACTAAAAAGAGGGAAGTAATAAAAGAGGGAGAAAAAGATAGACATAAGAAAAAAACCTGTATTTTTCATAAGAAAAAGTAAAAACATTACAAAAATACTTTGAACTTTTTTCTTTTTTTTTTTTAATGAGTAAGACAAAAGCTTCTCAAAGCAAAATTCCAGCCAATTCTACTAGTCATGGGTTTCCTATCAGCTGGTTTTGAAACAGCTTAATTAAACACTAGTTACCTGGTCTGGGTGGTAAGGGTTAGGCAGCATACGAATCTGAGAAACTTCAGAACATGGTGGCTCCACAATGGACCTGCTCACCTCCATCATTCCTTAAAGTGACCAGATTCCTCTCTCCTTTTCCCTTGGATCTCACCTTTTGAGTTACTTTAGCCAATATCCAGTTCAAATGAAGCCACCTTGTCTTACAAGAGGGTCTGCTTGATGAGGGTAAGAAGGATGTGCAGCCGGATTTTTCCTCAAAGACACAAATGTTCCTGGAGACATCCTCTAAAGCATCTCTCCTTTCTCTTCCCCTAATTTTTTCTCACAGTTTCTTTCTCTGTTCTGTGGAACAACACAAATCAGAATATCATTAGCTACTTTTTCCAACAATATGGTATTGCCAGAGCAACAGATAAAGTGAGTTTGGGGGGGTTTTAGTCTGAATAAATATGCATCTGAACATATGCATCAGCTGCTCAGGACACAATACAATGTATGAAATGCATATTGGACATATTGCATTCCAGTTTAATGAACTCATACTTCTGTCTAGGATTTTCTGAAGAAGGAAAAGGTAGTTTGATGTCCTGAAGATATCATTTCATCTGTTCAGACATAACATGTCATATGTATATGATTCTTATCACTAGTGGCTGTTGTCTTATGTTTCATATCTAGAACCAATTATATTTGACTGGTCTCGGACATCCCTCGGCCACATCTAGCAGTTAGTTGCTGCAAGTTGGCTCACAGAATCTGTCTCACTGTAGATAAAACCCCACACTTTAGTTTGAAACATCTGCTGGACAGTGATACATCTACAGACCAGATTTGGATCTGAGTTGTACAGATGGAGTTCATTTTTAATTGCAGCTGGAGCGATAAGCAATACATTACTTAACACATAACTCATGCTCATGCACATATACTGGCTTGGTCTTCCTATCACTGAGATAACCGGGAGGAGGGATAAACTAGTTCATCAGAACAGCTGAATGCAGGATCCTGTGCAGTCAATTTACATACCAATTCACAAACTGAAAATTTGGCTAGAGTGATTCTGGTCGTATTTGTTTGATGATCTCAGATTGCCTCAGCATGTCAGCATTTTATTTGCAAAATTATAAAAGAATCCATTGGACCACCTGAAATGAGATAGTGCTCCCTATGAAGCCCATGACTGCTACAGGGACAAGATCTATGAACACTGATGAAAGTCATTCTCAGACCATTTGCTTTATTACAGCAAATATGATGTAAATCTCCCTGAAGTAATATCAATAAATCTTTTATTGTCTGCCAAGAGTCTGCCTTGAAGCATTATACACTTCAGGGTGGTATGTTACTACTACTGTTCTACAGGAACTGCTATTTTCACCCCCAAAACTTATATTTTCTATTATTTTTGTACCATGTGGTATTATCTTGTTGGTGTCTTGGAACTGGACCAAGTTGTGTTGTAACAATTTATCCCACTTTTTCTTTACTTATATGAACCCTTTGACCATGCTATCAGACTGCTGTCACAGGTTCATGATGAAGTATTACAGAAGTACCTTAGATATATCCTACCTTCTAGCTTCAGAAGGTGTTTTGGGAGAGTCTGTGGGGGCACCATTCTTTGTGACATAATATTTCTGCAGTGTGCTGATTGCTGGATAATTTAGGAAGTTTTTATTTGTTTTCATTAATGGGATTTTGTGTCTTCTGCTAAGACATTGCTTTCTGCTGCTGTGTCATTGACATGTCCTACTGTAAAGTACAGTTATTTTAAATTAATCCTAGTCCTTTTGACTAACTTTTATTCCATATTTTAATCCATGTAAGCATGGAATTTAGTAAAGTTCTGTGTGCTGTGAGATGGACTTTAGACTTACCTTACCATTTCCTGATTTCCAGCAAGGGTTGCAGACAACATCAGCAAGAAGAGATAAGAAAAGATTAGAGATCCAGTACATCTGTATTTAGTACCCACTAAATACAGGGGTAGCTAATAACACAAAGAACAGGGCAGTGCATAAAATTACCAAGATGACATATTATGAACTAAAATACAACATGAAGCACAACCACAATGATTTTAAATATATTTGGGGTTTGCCTTTTTTATGAAAGTGAATTTTAATATAAGTTCTTTTTTGTTCCTGGAAACTCGAACAGACTTTGTTAAAAAGCTTCTAGCTTTGAGATATGCAACTTCAGAGACTGGAGTATGAGGATTTAGATAAAAGGCAGATGTAGGAACCGTTACGGTTGAATGTTTTTTTGAACAGCAAGGGAACTGCACTACGTATCTTGCCTGAAAAAGAAGATATGGATCTTCTGAAGGATTGAACGCATCCTCTTATGGTAGTTGCTTTTTGAAGAATGTATTATATATGGTGCAAATAACAAAAAAAGAAAGCTGTATTTATATACAGAGGATGTCAGATTTCTGGGTTAGTATAGACAAATGAATTTCATCTTTTCCTATAAAAGAGATTTCTTATAGTTTTGATAATTCATCTTTCCTTATGCTATACATTTATCCCAGCATAGAACACAGCAGTGCTTAAGTATGACAGCTTCTGGAATTACAATCAGAGACAGTAAGGGATGTGGATGAAGGCTGTGGGGGTTCTACCAGGTCTAGTAAAAATGGTGGGGATGGTTTCTACAAGGTACTTGTGATTACTACCCTTTTATCATATTCTCTTGCTATACACAATAACATAAAGTAGATACATGCAAAAATATCTCAGGCTGAAAATTTATTTCCATACCTTGAAGAAGAAGAAGAAAAGAAAAAGATACAGGCTAAAATTTTCAAAAATACTCCAGTGATTTATGTTCATTTCCAAACGTAGCATAGCATGCATAGCAGCAGGGGTCCACTTCCCTAATTCTACCTGTGTGGAATTACTTAAGCCTATAGCGGTCATATAGACTCTCTCCTTTGCCATGGGGTGAGATAGTCATATCCAAAGGGGAATGACTTCCCACTATCTTACATACCTGTTTTAGGATGAAAAGAATTGTCATCTGAAAATGTATTTTTCTCTCCAAATGCCCTATAGTGAGTCTAGGCAATGGGTGGAGAAATAAACAATCGAACATCTGCCATCTAATCCTGGGTGAGGAGAGTTCTGTGTTTAGTTATCTAACTCCCCTTTCAGGCATTCACACTGAAATTGACACCTAAACATCTTTTTGCTTCTGACAACTATGTATCTAAAAGCCAAAATTTGTAAATGGGACTAAACAATATAGGTGCCTTGTTAAGTTCAGTGGGAGAAAATGAGCCTGTTCCTAGTTTAGTCCTGTCTTGTTTGCAGAGAGGATGAAATCCAACTGACTGGCTTAGAGATAAGTGAAGGTTTTCTGGGCAACTCACAAGAATAGTCTGAATTGTCCAATGTCATCCTTGAGGACACCAATTCAATACAGCACAGATAAAAACAAAAAGACAACCCTTTCTTCCAGCTCCACACATACAGACACACAAGCAAAATCCACAATATCATTGTAATTTATAATACAAGTGGGTCTATGGGTTTGGTAGGATTTAAATTATAGTACAAAAAGTTTACCGTATGGTACTTAGGATGAAACTCTTCTATGCTTAGAGGATGTGGAAAACTTACATTGTTCTTGACAGCCTTGAAAAGCCCTCCAATATTCAAAGAACAGCTCTCAGTGGGTTTTTTGAAGCAAAAAAAAGAGTGTAATACAAACCATATGTGGTTTTTTTTAAAAAAACCCACCTTTATCAAACACCACAAATAAAACTGGAGATCTGAAAAGTTATACTGTGTGTAGCATCTAAGCTGCAACTTTGCACACAGATTCAGCCAACTTTAAGAGCTGCCAGGACAAATCGTAGCATTGCGTTTGGTGCCTCTGACTCCACCATTGCGCCACTTACACAGCTGTCCATCAAAGATCAGAAGGTTTGTAAATCCCTGTTCAAGTCCTGTGGCTTTATACACCTTTTATAGTGATGAACTCTGAGGTCTGGGGTTTTCCTCTATTTCTCTATATAGAGTTCTCCTCTACTTAAGTTGCTCTGTTGAACTTTTGCTGTATATATTTTCCACAACAGTTTTCCCCATAGAAACCAGGAGTAATAACTTTAAAAAAAGCTGTGGAAAATATTTCAAATAATACTAAGCTTCTACTGCTTTCCCCCTCCAAGCTTAATCACAATAAATATTTAAAAGGGACAGAGGAGTTATTCAAAGACCAGGCTGCATTTTCCATTGCATTAAAAAAATTAAAATAGAAAATGGAGTCTTTGCTACTTCATTAACATTTTCTTGGTAGATCCATTTTTTTAGAAAAAATGAGCAATGTTTAATTAAAACCAATACAGCAAACCTTTCTCTTTTAAATAGGGTTGTAAGCGTAAATAAAACTCATCCTGAAGCTGTGTCAGTCTGATCTTTTTATACGATGGCACGAGTTCTGACACAGCGCTATGGGGATTCTGTCACTGTGACAAATTTAGAAGTAAAATAAAGACTTGATAGACCATAACATATAATTTACTGCGAACATTTGCTATATATTGCTGTATTAGCTTAAATCCCTGGTATAAATGATATATGTAGGTTTAAAATAAGTCAAGGAATTTACCTCCACTTGCTCAGCAAAATATCCATGAGAGGTTTTCTCCAAAACAGCTACTTTAGTGTCAAGAGTTCAAACAAAACAGCCTGCGCGCATGGGTGAAATGATGGTGATTTCAGCTCTTCACCTAAGAAATGGGAGAGACTAGGAGCCTGCATGCAGCTACCTGCGTTTAGCTAATGAACGGTAGCTTTGTACGGTCCAGTGACTTGATTGCTAGTGTTGGCATGCCATAAGGTACACATAGAGGGAGACCTATGGACCCGTCTGCGATACGGAGGATGGCAGAGAGAGCTGTTGTCAGCTGAAACCAGAATAGTTTGTTATGCGAACACAGCCCAGAGTAGATACCCTTCCTTTCCTGTTTAGTGAGTTCAATAAACCAAGACAATTCAAGTGGAGAGTGCTCATCTGGGAGCTATGGCAAATGAACGCATACCCGCAGCAGCTGTCGGGTCGTTTTCCTCACATTGGTGAGTCCTGATTTATTAAACCCTTTTTCCCACTCCCGCTACTCCTCCACCATTTCGGTTCCTTGGGGTTTAGCCAGTCGAGCTGATGGAAGCCCACCACAGGGTGGAAGTCACGGCCAGCTGGCTCCTGCCTTCCGCCTGCCTTGGAGCCAAACCTCGGCGGTTTCGGTAAGATCCGCTTCGAATTTTTGGCACTGCCCCCCCACCCCCGCCCTCCCCTCCAAGCCGTCAGCTTCTGTCTTTACCGGGCCCAGCCCCTGTGGTCACCTACGCCCGCTCCCCCATCCCCGGGGGCAGGCGGGGGCCGGAGCCCGCGGCGGGGAGGGGGCTGCCGCATCCCTCCCTCCCCGCTGCCGCCGAACGTCGGCTCCGAGCAGCCGGCCCCGGGCCGGGGCCGCCGAACGTCGGCTCCGAGCAGCCGGCCCCGGGCCGGGGCCGGCGGCCGGTCGCTGGCGATGGTGGTACCCGGGGCGGTCCCGCCGCGCTGGCACCTCAGCGTCCGCCCGAAGTAGCTCCGGCTTCGGGAGACGTGGGTAACGGAGCGCTCGGCTGCTGGAGGCTGGCCTGGGAAAACTGGTGGCGGACGGCACGTGGGGGGACCTGAGAAGCGGCCTGTGGTGTTTTCCCTTCCCTTACAGGTCCAAACATACCCTGAAACATTCCGAATTCCCGTTATTGCCCCCCTTTTTTTTTTCTTTTTCTTCCCCTCCCGGCAAATTGAAAAGCTGAGATATTAAGGAACACTTCAGAGCAGAGCAGAATGTTTGTTCTGACATTTAAAAGCTTTTCGTTTTTCTTAATCCTTTTAAAAATGCATTTCAAAACGGTTTAGCTTGTCATTTAGAGGCATGAAAGCGCTTCATTTAGAAACAGCAAAATGAAACATGCCAGTTGCTTCTACATTCATTTTACCTTCTTTTTTTCCTTCCTGTTTAAACAATTTCGTAGACATGGCAGAGCTGAATGACAATGAACCAAATTCTCATGTTTTGGTAAAGAAAATTGTGACCACAAATGCTACTCACTTCTGTCTGAAATAACATGTATTTTCAGAAATATCACATGACAATGCTATTTTAAATGATGATGAGATGGGTTAAAGATTTTATTTTTTGTCTTCTTTAATGAAACATAGATACATAGCAGAAGTCAAAAGCTTTCAAACCACAGTCTTTTTTTCCAAAGCATTGAAGTTTAATACATGAAAGGGAAGGAAAAACAAGAAGAAAAAAAAAAGTAGAAGCAAGGAAAAGTGTTCAAGTGCTGTGGAGGACTGTTGAGCACCGAGTTGCTCAGTGTAATGCTGCATTGATGTTTCAAGTCAATGGAAGATAACAAAAGGTGTTAATTTTCTCTAGATCTGAGGTTTCCGCTTTCTTATCCCTACAATTATAATGGAAGAAACATCAGAGAAAAAGGAGCAAGCTGTGTTTGCCAAGATTTTGATGAGTCCTGCCAGCGTTTGGCCTCAGCCATCCAACTCCATTCTCAACTCAGAGCTCACTGTAAACCCTTTCATGGCATGAAACCGTCTTTGACCTCAATCCATCGGAAACCGTTTGGTCTCTAGTGATCTAGATGCAACTCCTGGGTTCTGCAAAGTCTAAGCAAATTCTGTCCCAGGGGCCTCCAGCTCTGGTACCTGACGACTGAACAGCTCTGCTCAAAACCACCCTGCGCTACCACGTGTCCTGTGATGTACCACCAAGTCCCGGGTCTTTCCTATTTGTGGCTTCAAGTTGTAGGGCTCAAGTGAAACTATCATGATGGAAAATCTGAACCTTGGTATATCTTGGTTCAATGGCACTGAAAGAAAATGAACAAACAAGCTGACTGACTGCATGGAGGCTTTCTAGGGACTTTTTCTCTCTAAGTAAACATATACAATGTATTTTGCAGCCAAAAAATATTATCCCTTGTAAATAAGGGCTATTTTATTGAAAACAATATTCCTGGTATGAGCATCAAATTAATTTTGAATTTTAATTCAAGTTCTAAAAAATCTGTTTCAAGAGAAACAGATCTGTGTGATCAAAAAGTGGGATTTGGTCTGTATTTTAAGCAGAAGTGTCTGGAGGTATCAAGGGTAAAGTGAAATATCCGAGTAGACTTCTCTTTTCTCTTCTGCTCAAGATGATGGAAGACATGCAAAATTATGCTGTCAAATTCAAATTATCCAAGATGAATTCAAAAGAAATCAAAAGCTGAATCTCTGCAAGCCTGTCAAAAGTTAGACTCCCTTGTCTGAATCAATTACTTCAGAATAACCATCTGCTAAGAGTCCATGCGCTGTATGTAACGCAGCCTCTTGGAATCTTACTACTCCAGTGAGGGAAAAATGAAAATAAAAGCAAGCAGAAGAAATCCCAGGGGACTGTAGCTTCAGGAGGCGAAAAATTGGTGCTTTTTGCTTGCCTGTCTCTTCCCAGTTTCCTGCCCCCTTCAGCGTATGAGAAAGACAAGAAGAGTTTGTGCACTTTGGAAACTCGATAGGAGGCAGCAGCTGATCTTCCCATCACCAGCCTAAAAATAATCCACTCCAGGGCTTGGAGCGGCTTCACTAAGTGGAGGAAAATCCTGCCATCGGGATGATATTGATCACATAGCACAACCGAGTGACAATTTGGGTTGGTATTTTGGTTTTGTGTTTACAAAGGTAAGCTACAGAGTTTGATCTAACATTCAGCAACCAAACGGGGCATGCGATGACCCTCCCCCATTATCTCCCACTAACCACCTCCTCCTCCTTCCCTTTATATCTGTGGGACAGGGCTGCTCCTCGTTCTTTCCTAGGATTACAACTCCAATCTCTTTTTCCTTTTCCTTTTCCATTCGCAGGCGTTCTCAGCCTTTACCGTCCCCTCCTGCTGATACTTTCTTTGCTGCTGTTCACAGGGTTACGTTTCTTTTTTTAAACTGTCCTGCCTTGGCATGTGAAGTCGAAGGTTTTACAGCAGGCAGTGTAGCATGCTGATGTTGGAAATCGCATTGTGTTAAGAAGCTTACCAAAAAAGAAAAAAGCAATGTATTAGATGTGTGAGACCACTGCAGATGTTTGTGTGAAATGCTTTTCAGTGCCAATAGCCTGTTTAGCACCACTGCTGTTGTGATTTTCTCTGTGTTTGGAGCCTAATCCAAAAACCTACCGAAGTCAATGAGATTCCTTGCATTGACTTCAGTAACGTTTGGATCGGGCTGCTGGTGTATGGCAGTTAGTGATGAGAATGCTGACAAGTATCAGAGGTAATTCATCACCTTAAGGCCCAAGGTAACTGGGACAGTGCTTAGCAAGGAAGCAGGGTCTATCTAGAATAGGTGGTCACAGCTGAAATAGGAGTAAAAAGCAAAATGATATTTTGTACAGGATCATTTTTGATAAAATAGGTTTTAAAGGGGCTGCACTTTTTGCCATTACCTTAGCAGAACTCTTTGCAAATAATGCATAGACTGTAGATGACACAGATTGTGCTAGGTCCAGTGCTTTTAGGAAGGGAAGAAGAGCAAACTGTTAGGTTTATACCTAGAAAGGAAAAAGAGGCAGATCACTAACCTAAAATCTGTGGCAAACCTCAAGTTAGGCCTTCCATTGTGGTTATCCAAACCTATAAATTCATAATTTGTCCTTAGTTAAAATTTTCTGTGTGAAATTCAAGAAGGAAAGAAAAATTCTTGCTTTTATAATGACTTAATTTTTCAGAAGATAAGAACTAACTACTTTTGTAAACTCTGAGTACTTTCTCCATCCTGTGTCTGTATGCATACACATATCTATCTCTATATATACATGTATATATGCATATATGGGCATATAATGCCCATTTTATGTAAGACCAAAAAAAAATATCTGAACTAAGACCCAAGTATGCTCTGTAAGCTGACATATTTTAATTAGGAAGTGCAGCTATTAATTTTATTCTTTTTTAAATATAGGCAACAGAACTACTGAAATAAATGTTTTTCAGAACATTGTTATTTCCCCCAAACAAGGTCCACGTGAGGAGTGTATTTATACTCTTTTCTTTATAATCATAAATATCTTGCAGAGCATGCTGAACAGAGTGATAATCCAGGTAAGATGAAACTCTTGAATATGAAGACTTTTAAGCCCACTTTAAAAGACCTAAGGTAATTAAAATGTCTTTAACTAGAAATCTTACAGTTTTGCATTTGGTGAGGATATTCTCATAATTTTTGTGGAAATTTAAATTATTTACCATTTTCCCATTGTCTTCTTAACAATTGCTTGTGGAAAATATATCTCAGGAACTGGCTTATTGCCCTGAGAATCCCCATTTATGCTTGTTAAAATGAGATTTGTAAGTGTTAAGGTTCAATGCTACATCATATTCATTTTTGCAACTTTGTCCTATTTTTTTTCTTCCCCAAACCTTTTTCTTCCTCACAGTGAATATTTATTCCTGAATCTCTTTTGTACTGGTTTCTGTTTATTATATTATGACTATGTCTGTACACCGTAGCCCAAAACCAGAAAGTCTCAACTTGCCAGTGATGGGGATTTTAGCATGCAAATTTAAATGCTTAAAGGACATAAGTTTTTTTAGCTATTTCATTGCAGTATAAACTGCTGTTCAGATAGTTCACATCCTCATTAAAGTAAACCAACAGGGAATCAGATTCCCCAATGGTGTAAAGGAGAGCTGAATCTTGCCTTCCACTGGCATCATCATGGGCCTGTCCTCCTGATTGTTCTTTCCATTCCCCTCCTCTGTTTTGCTCATGGCTTTAGCTTGTAGCTGCTCAGCAAATGCCATTTTCAAAGGGAGAAAGAAAAAACACCTCTGAATATTTCTGACCAATTCAAGACTTTGTAAAGACTGAGCAATTTGTCAATAACTTTGAAGGACAAAGGCCTTCCAGTCTTTAAATGTTAAAACAAAAAAATTACCTGGTACTTGGAACTCCTGTGGAGTGCTGAATGTAGCTGGTACCTCCAGATAAGCTTTATCACATCACTGCATTTCCTCTGGCTGAAATGCTAGGTTAAACCTAGTATGGTTGTCAACATTATTATGAAATATAACATTCCTGCTATAATTAGTAGTGAAGTGAATATATTGCGATGTACTCTCTTCGGTGTAATCACCCCAGCATAATTTGGTGGCCTACTATATTCAACAGAAAGGGAAATTATCTCTGGGAAGGCCATTTTTTGCAGCAAGTATGAATAGCATTGTCTTCTTAAATGAGGATCTCATCAGTTATTCTGAAAGGCTGCTACTACCTGATGAGAAATAGTGGTCGGTAACTTCAGCTGACCAATAAATTTCAAAACAACTTGCTACCCTTTTGTCTGTTCTCTCCTAAATATTTGTGTTTGGGTTATGCATTTCATTGTTTCCATGTGGCAGTTGGACTGCTCCCATTTTTTGCAGACATTGCTGTTTGCTAGACAAAGCCCTCTGCCTGTGAAGAAGCCTTCAGCTCCAAAGATTACGACTTGAACATGAGCTTAGATAAAAGGTCTTGGCAATCCATATGAGAAGAAGAGTCCTTTGCTTTCCAGTGACTATCCCTGCCTTTGGGACCCACAGATAAAGATTTGCTAGGAAACTAGCGGATATTTCTCTGCTGTAATGCCCTATGGCTCGTGGGTGCTTGAGATAGCCCTGCATGAGCCAACTTTGGAATTGAAGTATGGGCATGCAACAACTAAGCACCGATGTCAAGCTTGCTGTGAGCAGGGCTTCTTATCTTGGGAACAGCACCATGGTGATTAAGACCATTAATTCTGAGGCTGAACTAGTATTTGCATGGCTCTCTACTAGTCTGTGTAGCCTCCAGCGAAGCAGGTAGCTGCCTACAGCAGCAGACTGCTGAGGGTGATAAAACCATCTGGCTTTGCTGCTTAACTCACCGATGTACAGTTCCAGGAAGCCCAGCTTTGGGCTGCTGCCAGTGTTACCAAGGAAGGTGTCTTAGCAGCTGTAGGAGGGCAATTGCTGCTATGGAATGTGATAACCTCTCTTGAGTTGCAGCAATAACTGCTTTTCCATCCCCTGACATCAGAATTCTCTTCAACTACTTTCTCCTCGTGTGACTCTGCAGCCCAGTTTTTCCTCTTTGATCTCTCCCTGTGTACTTACTGTGGCCTAAAAAGTCTCTCTCCTCATCTTTGTTAGGGAGAAAATCACCTTTGGCTACACTGTGGGAAACCTTGAGTCAGTTCTGTGTTCTGACGTGCTTAGGGCTAATTCAAATATCTTCAGCATGGCTATCTGTTACAGGGTTAGACTTGTTCGGTATGGTCAGCATTCTGTCTTTGGCCATGATCAACAACTGGTGCTCGGGAAAAATATAAAAAGTCTTTAGTGTATTTAACTATGTACTTGCACAATGCTCAGCACTAACTGAAACAAACAGCACTTCCTTGCATAAGCAAGATACCTCTATTCACCTCTCTACAGATCTAGTTCTGACTGAAGCCCATCATTGGCTTACTAGAAGAGTTAAAGCCAATGGAAGAATAGTTTCATTATTATTAAGGGAACCAAATTTGATCAGTGATCAGTCATAGAAGTGTTCCATCTTCCTTTCTAACTCCAGCTGCAGTTTTTGATGAATTACAAAAGTAAGCGTAAGTGCAATTCTTCATGATTTTTCTGAATTTGTTCTTCCATTTCACATTTTCATTTCATGAAGTGAAATCTTATGGTTTTACACAAGAGGAGGGAATAGTGACTTTTCACTCTGCCTTTCATTGGTTATCTGCAGTCAAGATCTTCCAAACTGTCATCATTTCCAGGCTTGTTTTTTTGAGTGAAAAGTCAGTATAGCTGAGGCCTTTTAAAACTCTGAAATTTTTAGACTTATTAAAGATCTCTTTAGCCTTAACTCCCAATACTGAAATACGGTTCGATATGCAGCTTAGACTCTCAAATTGGTCTGAAGCTTTTGAACATGCTACTTGCACTGTTTGCAGCCCTAAGAATGCGTTCATCGGTAGCTACGCAGAGCTTTGCAAGCATGGGATCTGAGTGTTGGCAAGAAAAATTTTGCCATTATATTATCAAATTTTCCTTTGAAGAAGACTGAAGGTTACACTGTTTCCTTGGATGAGCAATTGCATTGTGAAACCTGTCATGGTCCAACTCCTGTTAACTCTTAGTGGAGCTGCACAAGCATTGTTGTAAATTGCCCCATACTGTCTAGAGAAGTCAAGGACTTGTTCTTCTGCTTTAGAGGCTTTTCTTTCTGTCCTTCTTTGGAAATGAACACAGCTTGTTAAACCTTGAGGCCAATGAAAATGATCTTCTGGAGGCATGCCCTGATGCAGCGGAAAGTAATGGCTAATTTCAGCTTCGAACAAAATGGGAGTCTCACTCGCATTGACTGTAAATGCAAAGCATCCTCCCTTACATGTCAGAAAAATTTCATCCAATATATTTTCCCTATCTGTGAAACTTGAGCAAAGAAATAGAAACTACATGACATGCTTTATGCTTGGGGTGATGAGCCTGTGCATCAGTGCATGTCCAGAGCCCCATATGTATGTAAGTTTTCCAAAAAACAGAGCAAGGTCCAGTGGCTTGAGTCACGTGGGCAAAACTTCGGAGGGTATATCGGATCTACCTTCTGCACCAGAAATGGATGGGAAGGGAATGATGGGGTGGTTACTTGCTCCCTGTGAGGCACATTGGAGATAAAATGATTTCTTAGAGCTCTAATATACTGCAGCCTTTTCACACACTGCTCTTGAAGATACAGAGAACTATTAGCTGCCTGTCTGTGTAAACACCAGAGAGTGTCTATGAAAGGTGGCATACACCAACAGATGCAGAACATGAGTCCTCCACTTCCAGTCATAGTTCATTTCTAGCACAGTGTGGATGGACAGATGGATGGAAGAAAGGAAGGAAGGGGGGAAGGAAGGATCACTGGGCTATTAATGCTTCTACAGTTCTTACCTCTTCTATTCCCTATCAGTACCATACTGTACTAGATGTGTGTCTTGAAGTGGGTGCTGCTAAAAAGGGAAGTTGTACCTGGTGAGTGTTTTATGAGGCCAAATCATAAGTTTCATTGGGTCAACACAGCATCATGAGACTGATCAGAATGTTTTGATAGATTTTAAGCATGTGGAGATTTAATGAACGTGGTCACTGGATGTGCTGATTAATGAAGTGTATTCTAATTTAAAAACTTGGGAATTTATCATCAATTACCCCTATCTCATTTCATTGGCAGTGCAACCTTTTTGATTTTCTGTTGTGTTTTTTTTTACAAACTGCCCAACGTAGGCTTTTTTATTTTCTCTCTCATTTTAAGAGAAGACAATTAAATTCTACCTCTTATTTAAAATGAACCTGTAACAAAAGTATTTTGAATAGACTGCTTGTACCTACTCTTGAGAATTATCATCAGTATGATGGGCGCTGTTTCTATACATCAGTATTAACAATAGGGCCAGATTCTTTCCTCAGCCCTGCCAACGTGCAAAGGACGGTTGGTTTTAAGAGTGTGTTCTTGGACATACTCCATCACAAAACTAGGCACAGCACAGATTCTTGTGAAGATTCAGACGTCACTCTTGAAAGATGCATCTTTCTTGAGAGCTTTTAGAGACCATTGTTTGAGGTGTAATATGAAACCTCTACAACCTGATGGTAGGTCCTAGCTAGCAGATAGCACTCTCCGTGTGGTTAATAGTCCTTTCTTCCACAGGAACATCTACTACCTATATTCCATTTCCCTTCCATAAAAAATGGAAGAAAAACAACACTTCCTTTAGCTTCTCTTGGAGATGACTTTAATCCTTTCTCCCAGATCTATTTTTGACTAAAAGCCAAAAGCTACACTGGAAGTCAATGATTCAATGCTTATTTGAACCCAGGATCCTCCTGCCTTTCGGTACCAATATAACCACTAGACCACAATAGTGTCTTACACTGTCTCAGAAAAGAGTCCTCTTTGTGGGAAAGGGAGGAAAATTCCCAGCAGAACTCCCTTGGACTTCTGACCTTTGATAAAAATGAGGAAACGACACTTCTGATTTTCAAGAGATTATCATTACCATCACGTTTCTCTTAAAGGAGACATGTTGAGCTTTTACAAATTAAAAACAAACAATCTCTGTGTAGTTTTTTTAAGAATTCCCTATTTGTTTTGCTAATAACTCCTCAGTCTATTCAGACAGAATTCATATGAACATAATGTTTCTTTTGTGTTACTAATCATATGCATTTATGAATATATTTTTATATAAGAATGAAATGATAGGATGATAGTGGTTATATCACTCTATTCATTATAGAGAATGGGCCAAACTCTCCACCTAATTGTGTTCTACTGAAGATTGAGTGGGTTGCCCATCAGCTTTTGCACCACAGTAAGTATATGCATGCATTTTTGCAGGACGTGGTCCACCATATGACTCTGAGTTATGCTTAACTTCTGGCAAATCTCAGACCATAAGCTGCTGATATGTTTGGAAAAGGGACTGCATTTATCACATTCTTTTCAATGAAACGCCTTTACAAATTTCACTGATGTATTTCAATGTGGATTATGCTTTTCAGATCCAGCAAAAAGTTAGTTAAAAGGAAAAACGGGGTTTAGCAGGGGTTCAAAGTGTGTCTTTGAACTCTGTATTCTTTTGAAGATCTGTATGTTTCTGCTCTCTCTAAGGGAGTACTTGAGTAGTTTATGCTTACCTTGTTATGCTTACCTTGTTTAAACAACTAGGCTCGTAGAATTAACCTGAACTATTTCAGGAAACAAGGAAAGCCTTTTTATGCCGATTCAACTAACTTTTTTTTTCAACTGTGTTCATGCATTTTCTGCATGTCTATATTGTTCTGATTCTGCAAAATTCATTAATGCCAATGTTGTTGCAAAAAGATGCATTCACCAAAGTATACATATACTTTGCTGAATTAAAGATCTTCTTTCCATTTTAGTATGTAAAATTTGGAAAAAAAAGATGTGAGCAAATGAGTTTACACAACCTATTCTATAGCACTATGTTGCTGTGTAGAAGTCTCAGGCAAAGAAATCAGCAAGGAAACATTTTGGTTGCAATCTTGTTTCATCTTCTTATAAAGAAGAATGAAAAAATAAACGATGCATAAGTTGATAAAAGCCAGAAGCTGGTCATAACTCTGGGTCATACTATGGCCCACACTCTGTAAGCACGAACGCATGAGCTTATCTTGGTGTACAAAAATAATCTCATAAGAAATCTTGGAAGTCAGAGAACTGCTTAGATGAGGCTAAGCACGTGGATAAGGATTTGCAAGATAAACCATAAATGCTGATTTACTGTCTATGCAATCTTCAATATAACCTTCTTTGATCAAGAGTTTGGCAGTTATCTCTAATGACTAGTGTATGTGACCATTGTTCTAAGGGACAATGAAGAAATACAAAATATCAGTGAATGCAAAGCTGCCAAATCACAAATACCAAAGGTTCAGAGCTTGCACTGAGAACATAATGCAACAAATTGTATGAACAGAGGTGTTGCACAGAGAATATTGGCTCATCAAGGAAGCACTAACACACAGGAGTCAGCTTATGTGCATTTGAGTTTTCTTATGAGAAATAGAAATAGGTCTTTTTTCAAAACTCTCTTGTTCTTTCTCTATATTCTCATAGAGCATTTGCAGCATAACATCTATGCATATAATGAACACTAGAAGACATAGCATAGTGTATTTAATAAATAGTACTTATAATAAATCATAAATATAAATACATATAAATATTATTAACTAAATATAAATAATATTATTTTAACATAAACGCAGCCTTCATTCTAATTTGCTTATACTTGACGGAGCCCAAAAGAATTTTCAAAATAGAACCAGATTATTCTCTGTGTGTTGTTCGCACGCTCCTTCTGTATCTCTTTGTTGTATTTATTTTGTGTTTAGCTAAAGGGAATGCTAGCAGTTTTGGTAGTCAATTATTCTCTCTTTTTTGTAGTAGTCAGACCTTCTGGAAGCAATGAGGCTCGCATTTTGTGGTAACGACAATGCTTCAGCCTATAACATCAGTGCTGGTGTCCTAAGAAATGTCTGCTTTGTGGATGCCCTCAACCTGGTTCCCCATGTCTTCTTGCTATTTATCACCTTCCCAATTTTGTTCATTGGTGAGTTATTCAATGGAGCTATGCAATCCTACAAACACTTGAGCATGTATTTATACTCACTCATGTTTATATGTGCTTGGAGGCCTGTGGTGCAAACCATTGGATGCTTTGTATTTATC
Organism: Astur gentilis; assembly: GCF_929443795.1. Classification (NCBI taxonomy): domain Eukaryota; kingdom Metazoa; phylum Chordata; class Aves; order Accipitriformes; family Accipitridae; genus Astur; species Astur gentilis. The sequence goes on along the minus strand of NC_064897.1, from coordinate 10,362,961 downwards.
AGTTCTAAAAAAGAAGAGACAAAATGGCTTGATACAGAGGATGTGATGCCAACTGCATAAAATGCTGGGAATTTTAGATATAAATCTGAACTAAGCAGCATGAAAAGATGGATGAGAACCAGAGAAATCAGATCCAAATGCTTTGAAACTTCTCTCTGGAGAAGTTTTCTTCAGATTTGAAATTGGCAACTTGCAACCTTTGCTATTATTAGATATTAGAAGACTTAGGGCAGTGGGTCTGAATTCCCTTCAAGTGATGTGAATTTCAGAGAATATCCAAAATGTGCAACTTGGATCTAAGGCTAGGAGAAGTGTAGGAAACTTTTAAAACAGAGTAATTACTTCTTTTGCCAGCATTTGTAAACAGAAGTAGAGCAAAAGAGATAGTCTTCTTCCACAGGAATGAAAGAAAATAAGAAATTATAAATCTCTCTTGAAGAATTTAGGACAGTGGAGTGGCTCTAACTCACATGTTCTTGTAAAAAGCCCCATCTAAACTAGTACTCTAATGATATTTTTTCTTCATATTGTGTCTTTATCCTAGTTATTTGCAGTGATGAAATAAATACAATTTAATACTTTTTCAGAGCTGTCAAACAGATTCTAACTGATCATAGGAGACAAAGAGACTTGAATAACTGTCAAAAGGCAATAAGTCTTAATAAAAATAAATATTATCCTGACAACTGCATGAGAAGTGGCATGTCAGTTCTTCCATGTTACCTTCCTGGTGTCACATACATCCATAGCAATACATTCCTTCCACAAGGAAGATTTGAATTTGAGACTATATTCAAACTAGAGATTTAAGGATTTCCATTATGCAAAAAGACTCTGAAGTGATTGAATAATAGGGCCACAGGAACCTGTGGGCTAAGACGCTCAGTACCCAGCAATCAAAGGTGTAACAAGATCCAGTGACTGAAAACTAATTAAGTAATTAGGCAAGGGAATAAGAAACAAGTTCTAACAAAGGAATAACTAAAGACTGGAAAAAAACCAAAGGGTTATGGAGAACTCTCTCCAACAGTGCTGATCTTTATGTCAGTGCTGGCTTTTTCTTTAAGATGAGATGCAAGTCATCCTTGAATTACAGGGCTTTCTGCAGAAGTGTTTGACGGAAACGTCTGAGGGCAGAGATAATCTTTTACAACATTCTGTGTTATGCATCAAGTGATAGCAGGCTGCTTTAATTTTTTTATAGGTATTAGCCATTTAATTTTGAAATAGTATTGCAGCCACTGAAAATTCCCTCTATTTTCTAACAATGTTAGAAAAAAAATAATAGCTTAAATTGTATGGTATGTATGTATGTATGTAATTCTTTGTTTTCTATTTTGGACCTTGGTTATCAGGACAAATAGTTATTGAACAGAACATTAAAAGCCAACTGGCATCCACAGTATTGACTGACTCCAAACCCGAAAATTGATGATGAACCGTGTTTGTGCAGATGTATGGGCAAAGAGGAAATAGAAATGAAAAGCAGCTTGGGAGAGACAAAGATAGAAGCAAGGTCAAAGAAAGCCACATTAGATTAGGAAAATCTCAGGAAACTATAGAAAGTGTTTGAGACAGATGTGGAGAAGAGAGAATATTTTGTTCCTGTAGTACTTTGCATATTAAACAAGGATGAAATGGTGAAATCCAGACAGTTTCCAAGAATGAATAAACCCGGGCTCTGGTTTATGTGTTTCTGAGTCACCTGATGAGCCTCTAGGCACAATGAGATGCTGCATCCTTGTGTATCAAAAGCATATCCTGGATTTTAAACTCAGTTGTTTGTGTTTTCTTTTGATTTGTTTCTTTACTTCCCCAAAATGTGCGGTTCTTGGGATTCTCTATGGGCTTCAGGAAGTCAGTCAGGGAATTCCAGGAGTTGCCTTACAGTAAGAGGGACATGTACAGCCATTTGGGCTGACTTAGGACAGCCCTGTACCAGGTAGGATGGGACCGAGGCCAAAGCAACATGCAGGACAGACTCGCCGTCATGAGAGGCTGACTCTGATCGGTCCTCAGCTCCCTGAGCACTGTCACATCCATCAGGTCCTTGGTGTCCCACTTCTTGTCAGGTTGCTGGGCTCAGAGAGGATCTTGCCTGAAAAGGATAGGTGCCATCTGAGGTGATGACATGGAAATAGGCTTCAAGATTAATTTGTTGATTAAATCAGCTGAGTCCTGGTGCTGTGAGCTTTAATGTGCCAGGGCAAGGAGGCTGGGCTGTGCCAGAGGAGTTGAGATTGGGAAATTGCCGTTCAGCATCCCCTGAGACAGTGCTACCAACCAGGCCTGAAACAAAGATAATAAATTTTATTTGTTTGAAGTAAATATATCTCTTTGAGGCCTCTTTGGAGGATGCAACATTTTTATCAGTTGGAAACTTTTCCCACTCTTGTCTATGACTCGGAAAGACATGATGATGCCATCACTTAAGAACTGTCAGTCCCTGTTGTGTGAGGGTGAGACACTGAGATGTTTCTTCTGTTTTTCTCATCTTTGTTCTTGCCTGGGGACCTCTTTTCTTTGATTGCAATTGTGGGAAGTTTGTTGTCCCATTGTCTACAGAGTTAGATCAAAATTATGGGGGGGGCTACATGGCAACTCAGACACTCCTGGGTCATCTTATTAGTAACAACAGCCCTCATATTCTTGTAGGGGGTTTGTATTAATTGTATACTATTAAGTGTGACCTATGGATTAGAATAGGGAATTGATAACCAGATCACTCACTGGCTGGCTGTGTGATAACCTTCCTCTTTCATTACTATTATTTCCCAGGTTGGGGAAGCCAAAGCTCCAAAGTCCAGATTCACCACAATACCTGGCTGCACTTCCCTGGACACAACCTGCGGTGGATCCTGACATTCACCCTCCTGTTTGTACATGTGTGTGAAATAGCAGAGGGCATAGTTTCCGATACGTAAGTGATGGTGTTTGGTGGATAGCCAAGCTAATTACATTCATTAATGTAAAGTGTTATTGAGTGATGAGCTGGCTAAAAAGGTGTAAGGAGTTTTTCCCCCAAAAAAGATGGAGCGTCATTTCTTGAACTGTCCCAATTTTAATGGGATGAAGGTGAAACGATTGTTCTTAGCACTTTGTTATTCTCTTATTGTCAATATTTACAATATTGAAAAAAGTTAAAACATTCACATGGAAAAAATCTTTTTGTCTCTAGGAAAGTCATATTTGTGTTCTTAAATAGATTAGCAGAACCCTAGGAATGTAACAGTGGTGAAGAAAGACACCAAATTCACTAATTTATACTCTATTTATTTTCAGACAAATGAAATCTCGCCATCTGCATCTCTTTCTACCAGCTATAATGGGATTTGTGGCTGCCACTGTATCCATAGTCTATTACCACAATATTGAAACATCTAACTTTCCAAAGTTACTGTTGGGTAAGTCTAAAATTTAGGTACTCTTACAAAACCCAGTGAGTTAGCCACAGTCAGCTTGCATAGATTGAAGAGGATGGTGAAATATGTGAGAATACTAAAAAAGAGAGAGGAATAATTCTCTGCTCTTTGAACTAGTATTATTGTAGGAGTTATTGCACCTTTTATAACATACACCCTGAAAACTTTCTGAAAGTGATCACAAAAGGAAGATCATTCTATGCCTATTGTATTTCTATCATGAGCTTTTAGGTATTTATTTTTTAACACTGCTCATTATTTTGAGGCAAAAACTTCAAAAAAAGGGCTATTTTAAAAGGCCACTTTTAAAAGTAATCAAAAATCATCCTATGCAGATGGGTGTTGTTTCACAACATTCTTTGCAGTTGATTCTGAGGTTACCCAGTCTACTAAGTCAGGAGGTGGTCAGAAGAATGTGACTAGACATTGCAGGATAATGTTTCGTACAGGCATACTGTCCAAATTACATATAACTCAACAACCTGAATGAGCCATTGACAGATACAAGCCAGGATGCAGGATATAATTGAACTATATGAACTCTTTTTCAAAATGAGCATATTTCCATATGCACCATGCTTTTTCAAAGAGGCAATATGATATTTGTCATGTTAAGTGACTTTTGCTTCATTTTAATAACAAAGTTCCCCTTCAGGTTACCTTCAGTGGACTTTTCTAATTGTGTGAAGGCCACTATTGTGGATCTCTTTGAAGAGTGATGGCCCAGGAAAGAAAACAGTGACTTGGGAAAAGGAAGTGCAAAGCAAATCTCCTGAACCTGAGTTCCTGACTTTGGCTGACATCACACATCGCCAGCCTGCAGGCTGGTGATATAGAGGATCACCGTGCCTGCATTGCACTAAGCCACGGAATAGTTCTGTTTGGGAGAGCTAAAACTTCTGCAGTGCTGGTGTAGTTAATTTTTTTACTTTTTTTTAAATTATGCATGTTTTGCAGCTCTCTTTCTTTACTGGATAATGGCCTTTGTCACCAAAACGATCAAGCTTGTCAGATACTGCCAGGATGGTGTGCCATTTTCTCAGCTGCGTTTCTGCATCACTGGAATTATGGTCATTCTCTATGGGCTGCTAATGGCTGTGGAGATCAATGTCATTCGAGTTAGGGTATGTGGTTTCTTTATCAGGATCTGAAAAAATATCAGTAGTATCTTGGGGATGAAGATGGGTCTTTAGTCCCAGTAACTCTGGCTTGTGTCAAGTTTAGGCCCAAGTTTAGCTTAGCCATAAGTATCTGGTTAATTCTATAGAAATCAATGGGACCTGGCATCTCTTTAAAATGTATGTCCTTGATGTGTGCCCTGGACTTGGTATGTATGTGTGCCTGTGTATATGTATACACAGAGAGCGATGTGTATTTGTATAGATATTCATGCATATTTGTGCATGTAGGGGTATACGTGTATGTAATCTATACAATATATGCTATGTTAATGCAGATAAACTATATATGTAGTGAATGTATAAGTTAGCATACATTCTTACTGACAATAATTTAAAATATAATTATAACTCAATAACTCTTTTTTGTTGTTGTTCAGATAGAGATAGGTGGTACTGGTAGGCTACAGAGCTGTGTCCACATACCATATTGCTCAATTCCTCATCAGTTATGCTTTCAAAATGGAAATGATCCTATTTACATGTAAATTTATATTTAAAATCAATGTATAATTACCTTTAAATGCAAATATGACACTGTAGTTGTATTATACATAATTTTTACTAAAAATTACTGTTCATGAGGTAATTCCTGAGCACGTGCTGTCTATTTTCTCCTCTCCAGAGGTATGTTTTTTTCATGAACCCTCAGAAAGTAAAGCCACCAGAGGATCTACAGGACCTGGGGGTGAGGTTTCTGCAGCCATTTGTCAATTTGCTCTCAAAGGCGACTTACTGGTGGATGAATACTCTTATTATATCTGCTCACAAGAAACCTGTGGACCTGAAGGCTATCGGAAAGCTTCCAATTGCAATGAGAGCACTGACAAATTACATTTGTCTCAAAGAAGCATATGAGGAACAAAAGGTAACCGGAGATGTTTGTGTCACTCTTTAGCCTTAGAAACTGTAGTGTCACTTTGAATTTTTCTGCTTCTATGAAATCCTAATTTTAGGAATTTTTAACTTAGGACTGTTTATTCCAAGGTGAAACTTGGCTTAGAATGTTCCAATCCAATGGTTACTCTTTGGTTTTAAGTGATTTTACAGCAGGGGAGGGTTACCAGATTGAGAGCAACTGGAAACTAAAACCCTAACAGACTGATCACTTGCTAGATTTCATTTTAAAAGTGAAAGCTTTGTTTAAACCTTAGCTACTTGTGACAGCATCTTAAATTAGAAGACATTCTGTCCATAGTTTCAGCTGGAAACACTTACCTTCACTCTTTTCTCCAGTCACCAATCCAAAACACAGCATGATATGGGCTGCTATGAAGAAAATTAACTCCATCCCAGCCAGACCCAGTACAAAACCAAGGTTGGGTGAACTCACTGGGTAGGGCAGGAGTTTCCAGAGGAACTTCTGGATACATTTAGGGAACACTGTGGTGTTTCACTTGTGCTTAAAGCTGGTGATTTCTGCCAAAAAAGAAGTATTTTGGTTTGCTGAAAGGAGGGAGAATTTGAGAGCCTGTCTCCCTGATTTGTGCATACATAACAATTCTCAAGTGTAAACAGAGAGAATTCAGGCATTAAGAGGCCACTTTGGAAAATGTATCATGTAGGACAAAACCATATAAATCCTGTTCCTGGTGCACACACCAGATAAATGTGTTTCCAAGCAGTGCGCAGTTCAGAACTGCAATGCAAGGGGAAGCCGGGAGGAGCAGCTCTCTGCTCCCAGCAAATGATGGAGCTGCAGGGTCCTTTCTGTGCCCTCTGAAATGAAACCATAATCAGTGCAATTGTTTCTATTTTAATAGATTTAGGTTGCTTCTCTACAAAATAGTCAATGCTTACAGTACTAGAGACCGAGACCCTTCGGCTTTAAGCAGAAAACTACTGAGTCATTGGAACTGAGCTTTTCACAGCAAAGAAGTGCATCCCTTAGACCATGGTCCTTAAAGAAGCATTTGGTGCCTAACTCTTGCTTAAAGAGACCAAAAAGTCTTAGGCATCTACATGCCCCCAAGGATCTGAGTCTCTGTGCCATTCTTAATGACAGGCATGATGTCTAGGTGCAAGCATTTTTCTGTAGTTCATTTACATCTGCAGATACTGTGTGTGCCTGCACAAATACGGGGTTCAGATGCCAAAAGGCAAGTTAAATGTGCTATTGCTCATGTGCATGAATGCAAACATTCAGTGTGTAGCTTCCCTTGGCACGTGTCATGCACAAATGAAGACTTGCATAAACGTACCCATACAGTTACATGCACCTACATTTATAAAGCTGGCTTACATCAGATTTTTTGGTTTCCATAGTTGTTTAAAGTCTCGAGATTACCACAGCTTCTAGCACATTTGTGCTAACATTCAAAAACAGGCTCTAACCCTAAAGTAAACTGATACTTCACAGATAAAGTTAAAGTAAACCAAAGGGCTAAAACCAATCCAAAGAGCCAGGCAGTGGGAACTCGCTGCAGTTCACTCCCACGGAGGAATGTGTTGGTTTGTGCATGGCTGGGTCAGAAAGCAGCCTCAGAATTAGGAAAATTCTTCACGTTGAAGCATGGTCTGGAATCTGGAAGAGATGATATGTCACTGTCTCTGCTGCCAGGGTGTATTTTGCACTAATCCTCTGCAGCTGGCGAGGGGAGCCCCCCAGCATCCTCTGGATTAAGTGGGGTTACCCCTGTCTGAGCCTGGAGATAGGTGATCTCAGCTGTGCTCCATGGCCCTGCAGAAAGAAGGCTTCTGTTCCTTTCCAAACCTTTCTTATCATGCCTTGATGAACGATGCTGAACATGACCATGAATATTCTGTATTGTAAAATACCTTTGAGATAGCTCACGTGATGTTGTCTTGCTATCCCTTCTGCATGCTATGAAAATTGAAAGCAGCTGAGGTTCTCTAACAAGTAATAGCATGAGGGAAATGAGTGAGGTTAAATTTTGATGACTGGTTTCTCAAAATCACTTTTTCCAAACCTGTGTCGCAAGCATATACGAGTGTAAACTAGCGGGTCTGAGATTAACTCTTTATGGCTGCTATCTTCTGATTAAATAGCATATTGCCACTTGTGTAACCATGAAGTCTGTGAACACTGGGTTCAACCTTTTCATGTTTTCTTTGATGTCAGTGGGTAACTCCTGAAATCTGTATTCAGTTATTTTGACAGAATTCTTCTGGGTCCTACCATGTGAAGGTTTGCCTACTGAAACAAGACCTAAGCTAACACTTCTCAGTAACAAATCTGAATTCACTATTCTCTTCTATATTTTCTTACATCTTCAAATTTTCATCAAGCATTTCTTAGCATTATGAATACATTCACTACTCAAAATTCTTTTGTTATAAGTAATTTTTTCAAAACATCAAGTAATTTAATTTTAATATCACTTTCATGCTACATGGTGTTTTATAGAACTTTAAAGCCAGTTATCAGAAATTTTATTATAATATTAAGCAATATAAACCAATACAATACAAGGCTAAATAACTGGTGATCAACATTCTAATTGGCTATTAGTCTGGTAGTCGCTACTGCAAAAGGCATTCCAACTCTTACAGTAAGATATAGGTCATTTGTTACTGGTTTTATAGATAGTTTGTGTTTGGCAACATAGCATAACACAGCATATCATAAGAAAACAACATAGCATATGTTCTTTCAAATTAGAAGATACTATAAAACTAGAGGTAAAACAAGCTCTTTTGATAATTGAGCTTACTTAAATATGCTGTTTGAGGTTTTTTCCTAAACAAAGTACTGCCAAAAAAATTGCAGTTGGCTTTCCTTATCTCATTATTTCCTGCCGTCAGTAAATATTCTAAAAGATGGATGTGCTTTATTTTCTTGCTTTTCTGGACAGTCTCCTATAGAAACAGAAATACCTCATCTTACAGTGTTTTTATCATACCTTTCTAAGAATCCTGGAGAAATTCTAAATGTGGATAGGAAGGTTGCTTCTGCAGAAGACAAAGAATTTTTTAATAAGATTGAGAAGAAAAATAAGTCCTTAATAATATGCAATGAAACTCTCACAGCCAAATTTTTGGACCAATGTACTATAAGTGGGTAGTACTTGTCACATAATCCCCCTCCCAAAAAATTTTATCCTGTTTCTGTTGTTGCTTGGCTTTTGGTTTGGTTTCTATACAAGTGGTGTGGATGTTTCAAACCACATACTAGTGCATCATACATAACATATCCCAAACTAGATTTAACACATTGATATTACATTTGGATTACCCCATCAACCAAAACCCTGTGTAATTTGCTCTGACAGTCAATAGAAAGTTTTACTTTTGGGATGGTGTAATAGAAAATGCAATTTTTAAAGTCAAGGACCATCAGAATTTCCTATACTTGCTGTTCATGTGCCACTGTGGATCTTACCTGTTATGGCAAAAAAACAGGAGGAAAAAAAGTGTGTTAGGTAGCTAGAAGTCACAGGGACGGAGCATTGCCCTTCAGCATCAGACTGACACTGTCAGCTCCAGCAGTAAGGGAACAGTCAGATTTCCATATTTACTGAGGCGTACCTAACAGGTGGCTTGATTTACCAGCAAGTGCTGTCTCACTGCCCTTATTTCAACTGTTGAGCGCCCAAAGTAGAGAAAATTACAGTTATTTAAAAGGGAGGTGACAAGAAAACCTAAGCAAGTGCCACAGATGAGAACAGCAGTCCAGCCTAGTAATTCACACAACGAACGCTACCAACCATACCAACAAAAATAATCCTGGCAAATTTAAACAAACACCAGGATGCATAGTTGTGTAAACTGATTAAGTTCACATTTGTGTTGCTGCAACTCTTCCCTGTCTTTAGTACAGCTCCCCTCCTTTTCTGTAACTGAATCATTTTTAACATTATGTTTTAAGATACTTTTTCTCACCTTCCAAAAGGAAAGTATGTCCTTCTAGCCTCCTGTGCCCAGGAGGAGAAGCTCTTGGCTTCAGGTGGCTTCCCAAGCCACAGCAGTTTAAAGGGACTGGGAAACTGCAGAAAATAATCATCATGGTAATAACATTTTTTCATGCAGAAGGCCCAGACAGAGCTTTTTATTTGTGTCTTAAGACATTGGCCAAACTTTCAACTGTGGATTTACTGAAACATGTCAGTGGTTGTCAGACAGGTATAATGAGTGGTGACTGACAGATCATCCTTCAGCACCTAAATAAAGGATAGGGTTGGCATATACAACATACTATAGTGCAAGCCCATAACACTGGGCCTCAAGAACCGTTCTGGAAAAGAGCTTAAGATTAGAAGAAAAATCCACTCTTCTTTCTCTCCCCTGCCCATTAGATGCTTCAGTGAATTTGAAATTCTGATTAAAAAAAGAAGAAACAACAGTGTTTAGCAATAGAGATTATTAGATAATTTAATTTAAATTAATTAATATTTTTTCCAATGAAAAGTTTCCAATTTCTCTGTACTAAGTCTCTTGGCATTGGGTATGACCAGCCCGGCCTAATCTCTAGAAGCCAGTAAGCAGCTATCTGGCCCTCCTGTACCCTTGTACATTTTTGGCACCATGCACATATTCTATGTCACTGTTGAAGTGGCATGAAAGGAAAAACAGAGAAAAGAGGAAAAAAGACAAGGCAGCCAGGCAGGGTACAGGCATGCTTGCTTTTCTTTGGTTAATTTGCTGGGGCAGGGTGTTGTTATTACTGGGCTATACTTAAAATGTCTCTGTGAACACTTAGGAGGGCTTAGCTTGGGTTACAACTTGCAGTCATCCGTGCCACTTGAAAAATGACAGATTTTTTTTAAAGTGTCAAAAGCTGCTGCCTGAAGCGCAAGGAAGCACTCTGCAGACCATAGATCTGTTAAGTAAAACTCTTTCTTCTTTAGATTGAAAGGACCTCAGAAATGCCAGAACTCCTCTGACTAGATACAGAGATATTTGCTGGTTGGTGTTTTAGGGCAGGAGCTGTCATACTGCATAGATTCACGGAACTGAATGCTGGAAAGCACCCTTGGTTGATTTAATCTTACCTCCCAACATAGCCTGTTACTTTCATCGTGTTGAGCACATAACTACTGATCGGCTGAAGTGTGTCTTCCTGGAAGGCGTCCAAGAGATGGAAAAAAATCCAGATAAATTAAAGTATATTCTTGCAGGTGTCTGTCCATGTTTTCTCCTTCATCCCTTTCTCACATCAGAGGCCTTTACTGGATCAAGTGGTTTCACAGCTACTGTGAAAGCCAAGATTACCCATATGAGCAAGGGCTTGAAAGGTCAGAGCTTTTCCTGAGTGCACATATGACAAGGAGCAATGGCTACATGCCAGTATAATTAATCTGTGTTTGCATTCCTGTGTTCACAGGTTCAGAAAAGTGGTAGGATTTAGAGATGAGAAACCGCAGTTACCAAGAGGAGGCAGAATTTGAATTTGCTGTGAAGAATGTCTGAAATCTGTTGATATCTACATGTTTGCTACCTCACCCACTCCAAAACACCCTTCAGGAACCATTTGGGCATCCAGACAGGAACGAGATGGAAGTTGCCGTAATAAAGCCAGGGAGGCCTCTTCTTGGTGCATTGATACCCGTTTCTCTGTTTTCCAGAAAAAGGTAGCAGACCAGCCCAATCGGAGCCCCTCCATATGGTTAGCCATGTATAGTGCTTTTGGACGACCAATTCTCCTCAGCAGCACATTCCGTTACTTGGCTGACTTGCTGGGTTTTGCTGGGCCATTATGCATTTCTGGCATTGTCCAGGGCTTCCAGAATACAACCAATAATACAAATACAACAGAAAAGGTAACGTGACAACACGGATTGAAAGACTTTGTTTGGTAGTAGTTTTAGATTCATATCAGGTATTTAATACTTCTGGCTGCATGCTTTTATATGTCTGTGATCATCGTTGTATGATTTCATTGTTTCTTTCAAGCAAATTGAGTAATTTTTTGTGAGAGACAGTCAAGTTATAAACCTCAGTAGTGGAAGTCTTTGGTATGAATGCAACACAGGTAGTGCAAGCTTCCCCCAGTTGCCCAGCTGTCTGCCTCTTGGTGGAGTCAGCCCTGCAGTTCTGGGGAGAAGGAACAGCTTTTCTGCTCCTCTTTAACTATACCTCCTCATCTCAAGCAGGACACCCGCTGGTGGTGCCTCAGGGAGGCATCCAGCAGGGATGAGTCTGGGAATTCTGCTTAATTTCTATCCATCTGTCCATTGGTAGTTCATTGACCAGTTTGAGCTCTCTGAAATCTGTTTTCCACTGGGAGGCAGAGAGTAGTCACTCCCTGTTTGTGACTGTGCTCTTGTTGCTGTGGTGAAATGCATTGGTGGTGTGAGGTGATAAGCATCTACTTTATTCAATGGCATTCCTGATACTAGAGATGCACAAAAGATGTCAGTTCACAGCTCATTTCAAGTTTCACAGAGACTGAAATTTCAGAGGCCACCTCTAAGCACTAAGCAAGCCTCTGATACAGAACCTTTTCTATCATAGGAAAAAGAATTTGTTAGTAACTAGTGAAAAGATACAGGTAAAATTATTTTACTAGCTGACAGCAGAGAAGACATGATGAAATTTTCCTACATCTTGTCTTCTGAGACGGAAACATCTACATACACTTTATGCGGAGTGTTTTACATTTTAAGGAGCAGATAGGTATGTAATGGAATAACATTTTCCCCTCCAGATAAAGCATTTGACTATCATCACTGTCCAAAGTTCTCCTTGGCTGCTTGCTTCTGACATTCATTTTCTTGACGGTCTGAATTTGGCTTTAGACTCTCATTCAGCCATTGCACTGAAGAATGAGACTTTAATTGTGCAGCTTATCAAATAAAGGTCTCTATCATCCTTGAACCTCCACGTGTTGGATTTGAGGCACAGAGTTAAAAGGCAAAGTGCATATTTTGCATCAAAAATGGGGCTGGTTTGTACATTGAGCAAACAAGGTATTTTAGCTTGAAAATTATCATTTCTGGATCTCAAATTTAGGAATCTGTACCTTGTACACTTCCTTCATCTTTTGTACTCTTCAGTGTAGTGGTTTTAATTGTGGGTTTTTTTAAGTTTTAATCAACACTGGCTAAAGGGAAGATTAAAATCATTGGAGAACTTGAAACCTCTCCAAGAGCCTAGCTTGGTGACAGTCACTATTTCTTTTGGATACATTTCAGAATTCATTTGCTTTTAATTTATGGATTTTGATAAACTTTCTCTTGGTTGTTCTTGCTATTATGTGTTTCTCCTTTATATTCAGTCTAGTTCCAATTAATGTGAATTAATTGAATTTTATGCTTATTCTCCCTTAATACCTGAGAACTCTATGTACATTAATAAAGGTATCTACAAATATTATGTTATTATTGATATCCCCACCATGTAAACACGGGGAAGTTAGATGCAGCAGCACATTAAGGGAAGAGTTTTCAAATATATTTATCTGGCCAATCATGATCTTAAACAACCCACATTTCAAGGAGTCTTGGGCTGGTTGAGCCACTTAGACCTATTATTTCAGTGGGATTTAGGTGTCTTACAGACATTGGACCTTTTGAAAACACCGTTGGGTGCATATACACACTTTTTGGGTGTCAGCTGCCCATGGCAGAGGGAGGAGTGTGTGGTGTGGCGAGGCTGGGGTCACTGCAGTGAGGTGAGCCTGGAGGGTTCCGAGCACCTCTCTGCTGCCTGCAGTCTCATGGCAGATGACACTTATCCAGAGTGATGAAAGAATCTCCAAGAGGGTAGCTACGTGGTTTACTTTCCTCTATTCCCCCATCCTTTCATCTCAGAATCAGGCTGGGTAGTTCAGTAGAACAGGCTTTTTCTTCTTTTTTTTTTTTTTTTTTTGTAAGAATTCCAGTACATCCTGCTTCCAGCTGGATCGGAAATACCAAAAGAACAGCCTTCCTCGCAGTATTTTGGTAAATTTGTTTCCTTTTCTGCCTGAAACAGAGCAGAAAGTGAATATCAAAATTAGAAAATGAAAACAAATAAAGTGATTTGAATGAGACTTTTTTTTCCCCTGTTTAAAGTTCATTTTGTGGGGAATACTGGCATATATGTTCTTATTTTATTCAGAATTCACAGGTATCATGGACTATATTTCTGGAAGGAATTGTTTCCATAATATGTAAATGCAACATGAGTAACTAATCCTATATAATAAAAAATATTTTCTTGCAGCTTCTTTGTGGTCCAGGTGGAATGAGCTTTATTTTCTACAGAGTAGCATTTCTATCCTACAACTCATCAGAATTCAATGAAGAAACTAAAGATAAGGCAGACATGGTGATCTAATTGTCCCTTTCCTGCTAAAAACAATTCATTTTAGAACGGCTAAAAGTTAAGTCTTTGGAACATGAGCGGAATAGTTAATTGTATCCAAATGATTTTGCTACGTAGGTACAGTGAGAAATCTGATTTCCATAACTGTCCATAATACCATCAATATTTTTTATTGTAATCTAATGACTGAATTCCCTTGTTTCCAGTATCTCAAGAACATACAATCCCTCCTATGCCACTTTCATCACTTTTTCCTTTCTTTTCAGGTGAAGGATCCATCAAATTCGTATCTTTCCTCAGAGGAATTCCTCAGGAATGTTTATGTTTTGGCAGTTCTTCTTTTCCTGGCCCTTATCTTGCAGAGGACATTCCTGCAGGCATCCTACTATGTGACTACAGAAACTGGCATCAACCTACGAGGTGCTTTACTGGTGAGCAAAGATGTTTGCATGATCTGCCAAGAAATTCACTAATACTAGCTCCAGCTTTGTACTTTCATTTGTCTTGTTCTTTATCTGAAGACTCAGTTAACAGTTGTTTGAGAGAAGAGATGCACTGTATTTTTATACAGAAAACTGGAGAAGTGGTATCAGTGACGCAGCCAAACCGATGGCAGCAATTGCTTTTGCTAAAAACAAACCCCATCATACTAACGTGCAGAAGTTTAGCACTCACACTGTGCATGTAAGAACATATTTTTGCAGATGATGTTAAGTATATGAAGATAAGCAGTGTTGTTTTGGCTCTGCCCCTGCTTTGTTCATTTGCCTATGAGGTTACTTCTGCTGACTGTGAGCAGTTATCTGCAGAGTATCTTTGGCCACGCTATGTTTTACGGGAACATTGTCCATGTATCGTGTGCGTGATTCTGAATATTTATGCCCTTTTGTACAGAGCCCTGTGGGATGGGACTGGAGTAATTCATCTCCAAAACTGTGTCTCTAAACCTGGCATCCATTAACCCTCTGTGAAAGCCATGTTTATGAACTGGAGCCAGCAGCTCCAGCTCAGAACGTGGGTGGGTTGTAGCAGGGATCTCCGCAGACCACGCTCCATGGACAGCAGTAGCACTGTGTGCAGAACAGAAGCTGGGACTGATGTTTTGCCAGGTGTAACTAACCACAGGAATATCATCTCAGCATGGAAGCTTCTGGGTTTTGTGCACACTATGATTGATGTAAATATTTCAAACATTTTCTGCCTTCTCCCAGGATAGGTGGTATAGACATGATGGAGAAAGCGTACATGATTATTTCCTTGTGCTTTTGCGACTCCCACTTGCCAAAATGGGGACTTTTAGGACCATATGCAGCTGATGTAATTCACCATGGTCTATAGGCATTTCTGCTTAATTCTACAGGATTCATGGACAAAACAGGGCAAAGGGCACAAAATATTCTTAAAAATTTCTCAAAGTTGCAGTGTTTGATATTTGGTCGTAGCTGCAAACTGGGCTCACAATATTTATCTTTAAAATTCTGGTAGATATAAGCCCTGATTAATTTTAAACTCTCTTAAGCTCCTACAAATTTTATGGAAATAGATGGCCAGGTAAAGGAGAGAAACCCAAAGGAATACATAGCCACCCTGATCAAAACTTCATAGCATGAGTTTAACTATCTTATCAGAAACAAAGATCTCTTTGACAGACAGTGTCACAGAAAAGCAGGCTCACCAAATGTTTGTTCAAAGATCTTTGCCCGGTCTCCTAAATGTTGATGTTTTGCTGTCATTTTGTTCTATTTTAGGTCTGTGTTAAGCAACAAACCTTTTAAATGGACTTGGAGTTTTTTAAAGTCAGTTCTCTCTCTTGTGCTTTCTCTCACTCTGTCTCCATCTCTCTCTCAGTGTCTCAGGTGAGAGACTTGGAGAAGGGCTGTCTTAGGTAAAGACTGATACCGCAGTTTGAAACGTCTTTCTGCTACTGTTGCTTTATAATTATATCATTTTCATATCTTCCATTTTACTCCTTTCCTACAGGCAATGATATATAATAAGATCCTGAGGCTTTCGACGTCCAACTTGTCCATGGGAGAGATGACACTGGGACAAATCAATAACTTGGTTGCCATAGAAACAAATCAATTAATGTGGTTCTTGTTCCTGTGCCCCAATCTGTGGGCAATGCCTGTTCAGGTAGAGCATCAAAGTAAGGGCCTGATTTCAGAGATCCTCCAACGTGGTTGAAAAGAGTATATGTCTGTGAGACTACTACAAAATCCAGAGGGTAACTTGGACTTCACACTCATTTGCCAGGAAGACTAACAAGCAGAAACGTGGCCCATCATCTCCTCCAGGGGCTGGGAGACTGTCTCTGCAGTAAAGAGAGGAATTTTTTGAGCAGGATTTCCATGTCATGGATGTGGTCTGTGACTTTAAGAATCATGATCTGTCATCCTTTCCCTGCTCATATTTCTTCCACTACTGACACAAGTCATTGCTTTTATTTCTGCCACATGGCAGCATCACAGGCATCTGACCAGTGCTAAGTATTGCATTTGCAGTGTCCACTTTTTAACTGTGTTTTGTGGCAGGAGCAAAAAGCAATTGAATAGTGCTCAGTGACTGACAGCAGCACCAACAGTGTGCTGCACAGAATGCCCAGAGTAGCTCTCATATAAACAAGCTTAGTTACTGTAAACATCTGGTTCTTAACAAGACTGGGAAAGATATGTAGGCAGATCTGTAGGAAGGAAAAGTAAAAATTATTAGCCTGAAAGAAATATTCAAAAGTGCTAAATGACTTAATATGACCTAAGCCACACTGATTTTCCGTAAAGCTTGGACTCCTGTAGCACCTTCAGAATTTTAGCTTGGGGTGCAATTGACATGGCCCTAACCTGTAGATAACGCCACCAACATTAAATAAGTTTAAAAAAGGATAAAAGCCACTCTTATAGTAGATCTGTTTTGCTGAAATTCCTTGGACTGCGTCAGTAATCTATTATAATAGTCAGCAATATTTCTACTACTAATGGAAAAAAATACTGGGTTTATGTGTCTATTTTAGGATAGGGTAGGGTTTAGAGAGTCATCAAATAATTTATGGAGAAAAGGACAAAAAAAAGTTTGCACAGTAACAGAAATTAGAAATAATACAGAGCATTTAATTTTAAGTCACTGTTTCACAGCCAGGTTTATTTGGAAGAGTTGCTGTTAGTACTTTGAATGTTATTAAATGAACAGGTGGTCTGATTCCTGTTGCTAGTGAAGAAATATATGTAGCCTAAATTCACCACTCATTTGTCTCTTTAATAAAGTCTCTGTCTCAGCCACTGTAGAAATGTAATGGCCTTCCTTACCACTACTGTAAAAGGCTGATTTGAGGAAACTTCTGATGATTTTGCTAGTTCCTGTAGTTGACCTTCAGGCATTCAGGAGACAGGGAACACAGGGGAGCTTGACCATAGTTTTATGCAGGAATGAGCGTAGCATCACCCATGAATTTACCCTTGCTGAAGAACTTGGTGAGTGAGCACCTGTGGCCTAGGCTACAAAGGGCTCCTTCTGCTCTTTAGCTCTATCAGTCATAGTGATTACCTTACACATCTGCTCCAACAATAAAATTGAAAGGAGAATACTTACTGTTTCCTTCTCAAAGTATTATGCAGCTGATATCAATGACACTGGTGTTATGGTAATAAGTCTTTCTGCCTGATTAGCTCAATTGGCTGCTTTTTGCAAAAAAGAAGGAAGAAACTAACCCTTTGTAACTATGAGCTGGATTATAACTATACCACTCTGGAAAAGGTGTTGGGACTATTCTGTCTTGCCTTATGCAAAAGAGTTGAGCTTCAAGGGATGTCTCAAGAAACAGCAATTGTCAGGGCTCCCCCTCCTCAAGCAGAAAAGCTTGTAGCAAATACTGAACTTATATCCTTCAAGTGTGAGCCAATATAGCCATAGCCTGCTGAAGATTGGGATGAATCTTACAAAATACATTGTGTATCAACAAATTATGGCCTGTTATCAACCACAAAAACTCATTGCAGGATCGGGCCCCTAGTAAGGGCTTCAGTTTACCCCAAGTACAAATTGCTACCTGTAACCTTATATTATTCTGCTAAGAAAATGGCATGTAGGTATGCTAATTTACATTACACAAGCCTGAAGAGCTAAATAATGCTTTCAAAATGTTGAACTTCACTGATTCTTATTTCTGATACTGTGTAATAAGAATGCAGATTTAAAGACTGGACTGACTCATTGAAGAGAGAGCAAAACTACAAAGTAGGCAACTAGTTAGTTCTGTATATCCTGTACCATACAGTGGAGCTTTTTATCAAAATACTTATGTAGTAGAGCTTGTATTAACACAGGAAGCAGAATCACGGTAGTTGCATCAGAGACATTCCCAGGTAAACCACTGTGGGAAGTGTTCCCAAACTTTTTGTAGGACTAAGGTAGCATCTTGGAACTTTCCTACAGACCTACATGGTATTGATGCACAAGGTAAGGTTTGTGTCACTCCCACCACATATGCTTCAGTGCCTGTCTTAGATGTGCCTCTGTTTGCAGTTGCAAGAGGACCACTGACAGAATGCAAATGTGATTCATGACAGTCCTAAGACTTTGAAAACTTCCAGTGATGTAAGGAGTTCTAGTGTAAATAAGACTTGGGGTAAGCACCATCATTTTAGTGCTCCTTTAGTTCTGTGGAAACCTCGCCTGGAATTAGGACCGGGCAGTAACACAAACTATGCAGTTAATGTGAAAAATAAAGGCTTCTGGGTTTATTTCTCACACTTTCCAAACATGACCTTCTGAAGTAAGGGCTCATTTGATTCCTATGAACCGTTTGTTTATTAGAAGGAAAAATATTTTTTTCTTGCTATCCTTTTGGCATATTGAAATCTCCTTCTTTTTCTACATTGCTTTTTTCTTCATAGATAATAATGGGTGTGATCCTACTCTACAATTTACTTGGAATGAGTGCATTGGTCGGTGCTGCTGTCATTGTACTGTTAGCTCCGATACAGTACTTCATAGCTACGAAGCTGGCTGAGGCTCAGAAGAGCACTCTCGTAAGTAAATTATTTCAGTGACATTTGTGATCCAGTGTAGTGGTTTAACCCCAACTGGCAACTAAGCACCACACAGCTGCTCGCTCTTTCCCCCGGTGGGATAGGGGAGAGAATTGGAAGAGTAAAAGTGAGAAAACTTGTGAGTTGAGATAAGGACAGTTTAACAGGTAAAGGAAAAGCCACACATGCAAGCAAAGCAAGCCAAGGAATTAATTCCCCACTTCCCATGGGCAGGCAGGTGTTCAGCCATCTCCAGGAGAGCAGGGATCCATCATGCCTAATGGTTACTTGGGCAGACAAATGCCATCACTCCGAATGTCCCCCCCTTCCTTTTTGTTCCCCCAGCTTTACATGCTAGGCATGACATCCTATGGTCTGGAATATCCCTTGGGACAGTTTGGGTCAGCTGTCCTGGCTGTGTCCCCTCCCAACTCCTTGTGCACCCCCAGCCGCCTTGCTGGTGGGGTGGGGTGAGAAGCAGAAAAGGCCTTGGCTCAGTGTGAGCACTGCTCAGCAAGAACTAAAACATCCCTGTGTTATCAACACTGTTTTCAGCACAAATCCAAAACACAGCCCCATACTAGCTACTGTGAAAAAAATAAACTCTACCCCAGCCAAAACCAGCACATCCAGAAATGAGAACGAGTAATCAGGGCTTCTTGTTGTTAGTGAACATTCATTGCAGAGGTTTGGGCAAGCTGTGTCTTAATTCCATCATCCCTCCCTTTCTGTTTTTCTGTGGCTCAGTATCTCTTCCGTCCTAACATTTGTCAGACAAGAATCTGAAAAAAGTATGTGGGCCTTGACCTGTCTTCTCTGCAGAGAGTATTTTTCACTAGCATGGTGAAACTATGCATGGTTTCACCTGAATTCCGTTCCATGAAAGAGTGTTATTCCTACATTCAGATGTTGTATTTCATGGGATGTTAGCAAACAGTACAAATGATTAATAACAGGAGGACAGTTTTAAAGAATGTGTACAACCGCCCTCTGAAATGGCTAGAGACTTTATGCTCTCACCCCAAGCTTTGGTATTCTCTAAAAATCAGCTGGCATTGCTGGATTAATATCTATTGTACATTCTTCAGTGCTGTAACTTTATTTTGCTGTCTAATTTAGTTCACCAATTAGAAATGTTTTCTGATACTTTGTCTAATTTTTAACTTTATTCTTGTGATCCTTGAACTTTTTTAATCAACCTTTGATGCTTGAGTTGTCAAATATTTAAAGATCCTTGTTATCTTAATATTCAGTAAGCAAATTATACATACATTAATTTAATCTTCAGCACACTTCAATCCTGTACAGTTGTGCCAATTTATACCAACAGAGGATTTATCTTTACATAATTTCAGAAATGGTCTGAATCTTTCTTTTTGCTCTTTTCTGAGTTTGTCTGACTCATAACATCTTTTGGATTATGATTTTACCAAAACTTAGAATTACTGTTTTCTGGTGAGACGCAATTAGCTAACTATATGAATAAACATCTTATTTATTTTGCTTGCTGGTCTGTATGAATCCCAGAATGAATCTTGTATCAGCAATCACACACATGAAGTCTTCTGTCTATTGTTATGTACACCACTGACCTACTAATCCACCTCCCTGAATTTCACCTCTATTTGAAGGATTCAGATGTTTTGGTTTATATTTCTTCTCAGAACAGGTCACTTAATTTCCCCTCACGATTGTAAGCACTTTAATATCTCTAAAGAACAAGGAATTTTATATTGTGTTACTCGGTATGGCAACTGAAAGCCTGTACAAAAAAACAAACAAAATTATAAATCTTTAATGAATTTCACAACAGAAGTGAAGGGAAAAGAGTATTCTCATTAAAACTACAAACCATTATCAATTTCTTATCCTTGTTTTCTTTTGAAATGAAGGACTATTCTACTGAAAGATTAAAGAAAACCAATGAGATACTAAAAGGCATTAAGTTACTAAAGCTGTATGCCTGGGAGCACATATTTTGTACTAGTGTGGAAGAAACAAGAATGAAGGAACTCACCAGTCTCAAAACCTTTGCGCTTCATACATCTCTTTCCAGTAAGTAACTATGTTTTAATGCTCAGAAATGGATCCTGTTCTCCATGTCAGCATTCCTCCTGGCTTCAACTAAAGCCAAATACAGCTGTGCCTATGACACTTTTTTGTGTGTGTGTGAAATGTGATTCAAATAAAAAGGCATGACAAATATATAACACAGAAACTTGAAAATACAGAGCATGCTTTGCTGATTTTTTTTTGTAGGAAGTTTTCTGTCACCTTCATAATGACATTACAGTTATGAATTGTTTTATAGTAAGGAGGCTCCAGATAACATTAGCATCTCTGATTACAGGAAAGATAAATTAGTGTCTGAATGAAATTGTATTTTCTGTAATGTAGAAGAGCTGACAGGGTAATGTTTTCGTTGTGTTGCATAATAATTGTACACATAAAACTTTTTATCCCAGTTCACTAAAGTATACAAATGAGATAATTACTTGGCTTATTTGTTTGTGTGTTTAAGATGTCTCTCTGTCATGGAAGGAAATTTCTTCCTGCAAAGGAATTTTCCTTTGGGAGTTTTAATTACTTAAATTGGAAATAAATGGATTCTTCTAGTGCCATACAACTAATGGTAAAACTGTTTTTGCTTATTTCATATAATCTGATGCCTATTTTATTTCTCTTTCACAGTTTTTATGAATGCGGCCATACCAATAGCTGCTGTTCTTGCAGTAAGATAATGGTTTTTTCACTTTTCCTTATAAAAAGGCAGAGAAAATGAGAGGGGGGGAAAGAAAGGACACCATTGTTTTTGTAGGACATATTCCTCATAAAACTGGCAGATGAGTTAATGTGCCCCTGCTAACTGTAGAATAGCTTGACACTGGAAGTGCCCATTCCAAGAGCTGGTATTTCACCAGCTGTGGCTTGGATTGGTAAAAATGAAAAGAAATATAATTTTTTTTCTATAAGAAAGAAAAAAATCATTGCAACTTGAAAAAAGACCCATTTTGAGAAGGTCTCATTTTGAAGGGGTTTTGGTTGGATTTGCTTTTCTGTTGTCTAGCAGTGAAAATCATTCCTGTTTCAAAGTGCATTATAAGCCACCATTTTAGTTTTCAAGAAAGGGTACTCTGCAGTTTAAGGAGAAATAAATTTTGCTTGTCCTCTGGCCAGGTTTAAATCTCAGCCTAATGCACTGGAGGAACTATGGCGTGCCGGCTAGTAAGGATTCTTCATAGACCAAATGCTGAGGGCATTACTCAGAGTATGCTAACAGTGTGTACCAGAATTGGATGAGATATGACCATAGTTCTGCATCTGTGAAAAAAACCCATAAGATTTATTAGGTTCTTACTGATTTTTCTGGTTTGCTTGTTTCCTCTAAACCCTGAAGTCAGTTACAAAACTTTACAAAACTAAACGCTGTGACTTTACAAAGAAAAGTTTTTCATTCTTAAATGTGTAAATCTCTTTAAATCACTGGCAAGTTTTTAAAATCTTTTGCACTTTAATAGAAGACAGCTTTCTCTTCAGTTTACTGGGATTCCCAATAAATTGAGCTATGTAGTTACTGGCCCTAGTTGAGCAAAATATTTTGCTTGCTGTCCTTGTCCATCTTTTTCAAGAGTCCTTATCCTGACATGCTCTTTTCCTGATGTGACAGACCTTTGTGACTTATGCGTATACCAATGTCAAGCCACTGCAGCCCGCCCAGGCCTTTGCATCACTCTCATTGTTTCACATCCTGGTCACACCGCTGTTCCTGCTCTCCACTGTGGTTCGTTTTGCAGTCAAGGCTATCATAAGGTAAGTGGCCCTTCTTGTTTCTCCAACTCTTGAACACCTACATTTAGTAATACAACAGGGAAAGTGCTGGAGAAAAAGGTGGTTTCTACCTGCTCACATGGAAGAGGATTAAGAAGTGGGACTCAGATGTTCAAAAATGTGAGAGAAATCAGAGTAACCATTTCTTTTTACTGCATGAAACAGAGACAAAGAAATGTTCCATTCTTTTGATAATTTCACCAAGTTTGGCAGGTGAGATTCAGAGCTGGACTGTCCTTTCTTGGGATATGCTCCTCTTCTCACAGTGTGGCCACCCACCGTCGCCCTTACCTAGTACTTTTCTGAGCTCTTGTCAACGCAGAGGGAGATGAGAGAGACTGGCATGAAGCTACCTAGCAAGACTGGCCCTGCTGATGCAAGGGAGAGCAACTGGCTTAAGTCTACCTCCACAAACGGTGCATTGGGCTTTATGTGAGAATTTGGTATTGACCTGTCTCCCATTGTCTAGCACTAGCATGGACTTTCTTAGGAAAGAGAGTGGGTGGAGGAACACTGGACACTGAAGGACTAGTTACCCAAGGGAAACTGAGCCCTACAGCACTTCTCTTATAGAGGAAATGCTGTTCCCCTGAATGGCAGTAAAGAGATGCGGGAGAGGAAGCATGGCAAGGCAGACATTTCGGAATTTCGTCTGTGAGGGTTAGGGATCTGCATGGCAGGACAATGAGGAAGTTGGCACAAAGTGGAAAAGATTTAAAAAAAAAGGAAAAGGAACTCATAAAATGTGTTGCTTCATCAGAAACTTATATGTTCCAGGCATTTATTGCTGCAAGTAGCCCAACAAAACAACTTCCTTCGTGCTGGGCTATAGAGCACTTAATCTCAAGGGAGCTGGTTGGTAGTAAGTCAAATTGCAGACTCTTGGCTGTTGGGTCAGTGGTCTGTATGGAAGGAGTCATGGTCGTGGGGCAGTTATGTAGACATACACACTGACAAGATGTCCCAAGAGGTGCTAACTGACACCTGACTGGCAGTAACGTGTCAGATGCCAAGCATGAGCAGGATGTAAAGACCGAACTAACCTTCACACCCAGAAACGTAATTCCTTCTTGCCAAGACTGAAGCACGTTGGCAAGATATTGCATTGCTGCTGCCATTGCCTCTTTTTGGTGGGTAACAGTAATAACAAATAGCAGTCAAGGGGACTTCAGGCTCCACAGCTGTCATTTGCCAGCACCACACTCACTTTAAAAAAAAAATTAAGTAGGGTTTATTTTTGTCAAAGCAGCAGCAGGGCCACATGAGACATTTTCCCTAGGTTGAAAATTATTTCTGACTAGTGGAAAATCTCAAGGCTCCTTTATAAATCATCCCAGCCTCTACATCTCTGCACTATGTTTAGCATAGCCCTAATATCAAAATGGTGTGTACATTTTCCTTAACACTGATGGCCACCCCTCAGGACACTATTTAGAGACCATATTTGCCAAAACAAACTTTACCCTTTGGCAAACTTACTTCTTAACATCTTTCTCCCATGAACATCATGTCCCCCAAGTGAAGAATGAAGAATGCGTGCTTGGCCACTCCACGGCTCTACCATCAATCAAATACATGTGTATGAGTATGCGCTCATTTGTGTTATGATTAAGTGCTCATACTTTGGTCAGAGTCTCCATTTTATGTTAAAGAGTACTTTTAGTACCATGAAAACTTTTGAGGGTACCTGTCCTCGTTCAAATGCAAAGTAATGGTTGATGTCTTCTTAGGCAGATGATCAGAACGAGGTCTCTTATCTTCTACAGGAAGATAAATTCTTGTTTGATGCACTTATGTAAGACTTAAACTCTGATATGGGAGTGAGACACATAAATTTCCCTTTCAAAAGCAGAGATAGGAACAGATATACTGGCAGGAGGAAATAATGACAATAGCAGTGCTTTTTTGCTAACCAGTATCACTGTGGCTTGAACATGTATTGATAATTTCATACGAAATGCTGAGGCAGGCCTTGAAACAGGACTACTTTCCCATTTGCAGATTAACATTCAAATCACTGATCTGAAGTCTTATGTCCTTCTGCTTTCTCAGTCTCTGGCTCAATGCACCTTGATTTTAGTTTTTGCAAAGTAACATAGCCTCACCATGACCAGTGGGTGCTTTTGTTCATCCCTTCCCCAGAATGATAAAGAGCTAGGTGCTTACAGCACTCTGAAAGGAAGTGGGGTGGAAAGGGGATCAGATCCTTCTGTGATAAAGAATGAATTGAACCTGTGTGCTTTATTTCCCAGTGGACGCTTTTAAGAAGTAGGCAAAGAGAGCTCTTGCTGTAATTCTCCGAGGCTGGCCGTGGCTGTCCTGGGTTGTGTAGTCTTCAGTCCTGTTTGCATGCAGTGTATGCAAAAGCTGTGTTCAGGATGCGCCTGGCGCATTGGCATTTTCAGAGGTTGTAGGTGGGTGAATGACTCATTTATGCATCCTGACTGTGCATAGGCATAAGAAAGGCACAGAAGAGGTAAGCCTGCCAAGATGGAAACCATTCCCACGGAGCTCTAGTGGCACTCACATGAATAGCTCTCCTCTTCATTCCCAGCTACCAATATGATGTTTAATTATTTTCATCTGTCCTTCTTCCACGTAAATAAATTTTCACTTGCCATCAGGGTGGCAGACAGTCCAATAGGAAACCAGAAGTATCCCATGAACTTCTTTTGGAACAATTCTGATATATCCTGCTGGCTGGGCTGCACAAAAATGGAAATGTGGTCATGGAAACCTGGGTTTATTTAACTCACTGTCCTGTTTTCTTTCAAGTGTACAGAAGCTGAATGAGTTTCTCCTGAGTGATGAGATTGGAGATGACAGCTGGAGAGGTGGGGACAGCTCTGTAGCTTATGAATCCTGTAAGAAGCACACAGGACTTGTAAGTTCTGTTTTATGACACTGAATTTCAAAGCAGAGAGGCCATATAGCCCCATACAAGGCTAGTGGCCTAAATGATAGGGCTCAGAAATTTTGGCTTCCAGCCTGACTCTAAGATTGACCAGTTTTGCCTCTTCTATGTCGGGATCTCTGTGTTTCTATGACATGAAGGGTCCCCAAACACATTTAAGCATTGCTGAAGGGCCAGTAGTAATAAAACCCCCGTAACACACCAACACATTTACACATGGTACAAATTCATCCTTCTCAGTTTTTATAAAAGGCCCAGGTGCATTTCTTGTGGTTATGGGGGTTTGTATTGTATATTGCCAGTACAATCCATTATACGTTGGGCATCTTTAGGTAGGACTGATTCCTGCTCTGGGAGATTCAGAATTGGAGGTGGGACAAACACCAACAAACTATGTGAAATAAGCTACATATTTCAACTGTTTCAAACTGATTATGTCATTTGAAATGTGACTGAAAGTTGAAGACAGCAACAGAAGGAAAAGATCAGCAAAAAATAAGCTTTATTTTGAGGTGAATTAAATTAGTTTGCCAACCCAAAACAACATGTTTCTTGTTCTTCTGGCTTAACAATTATACTAAAGGAAACAAAAATGAAATTGTTTCAGCATTTGTTTTGTTTCTCTTGTCCACCTTTTGCCCAGCCCTACAGAGAGAGACAGACAAAGTCTAGTTGATGGGGAGAGGTAAAAATAAAGGTAATATCTGTAAAGGTTAAATCATTCACTGTAGACAGCCCAGCTGTAAGGAATCAGTAAGATTATCCCAGTTTAACTCAATACAGTGGTGCTTACAAATACCACAGGTGGCTCTGAATGAGCTAGCTCCACAATCACTCTTAAGGGTAAGTGAGGTATTCTACACAAGCTAATTTGATATGCTTCTTGCTCCTGCAGCTATTCTGCTTCTGAGAACCAAACTGGTAACTCTCCATATCCTTATGTTTTTACTGACACAGCTTTGTTTGGAGCTACCTCAGGTAGGGCAGGCTTACCTAGTGGTTTGAGGGGGATGACAGAGCTGAAATTGGGGGTTGTTATGTGTAGGAAACCAAAATTGGAAAGATATACCTCATGCTTCAGTTAAGGGTGTTTGAAACATCACAGTAGTGTGTCTTTATTATCACACATACTGAAAAGCACTAGTTTCTTCCTGTGACCTAGAATGATGCCAAGAAAGGGAATGGATTGCCTGTTTTATAAGGAACCAAATGCTGTCCCCTCTTGAGAATTCAAACTTTTCTCCTTTCTTCATTTCACTATGTAGCACACCAAGGCCATCAACAGGAGGCAGCCTTTGAGGTATCAGCTTGAAAGCTATGAACAGCCAACAAGGAAGCAAACGCGTCCTGTGGAGTTAGATGATATCGCAATCAAGGTGGTTTGAAAACATTTTCTCATTCTTTATGAGGAGCAGGTCCTCCTGCAGCAGTACGGGATAGTGCCCAATTGCTGCTGTTCTTCCAAAGGCAGATTGTCCAATGCAAGAACAAGCCCTTAAATTAGCACCTCAGCCAAAAATAAAGTGAGAAGAATTTGTTACAGACCAGCTCTTCATAGTCATTCTCTGTCTTACCAGGAGACAGAGGCATCATGGGTCTAAAGGAACAAAAACTAGACAATCTGATATGCAGAAATTAATACAGATTTTTTAGACTTTCCCTTCATGCACTTCTCTTTCACTCTTAGAGCCAAGATCAAAACTTTTGAATCCCATTTTGACATTTATTATGACATGACATTTATTATGACATTATTTTAAGTCATGTTGGCCAAATTTTCCCCACACAGAGTGCAAGGAATGTTTCATGGCCCTGTCAACTCCAAAGGAAGTACAAAAAGGCTAGCATACACTGGGGAACATTTTTCTTATGTTCAGCATAAACCTTGTGAATATTCAACTTGTACTTTGGGAATCCATTCACAAGGGGCCATGTATCACAATATACAGGATGATTCATTCCTTGATAAGCTATGCTATTTAGATTGTCACCTGTGAGATCTTGTGGCCATTATTCTTAGTCTTTAATTTTATACTTGACAGAATTAAAGCGTTTGGTAGAGTTCAACTCAAGATTATCCCTTTATTGCATTTCAATCAGTATATATGTTTGTGTATATAACTTTCCTTATTTACAAACTTTCCTGAGTTTGGCAATCTTTACAAACCTAACTTGCTTTTTTTTTTGTGTATGAGCATACCTCACCATGTCTATTAATCACAGATTTATTTCAGTAACATTTTAAATCCAAACTAGACATTCTATGTATTAACTAGACATTCTATGTTTTAACTAGACATTCTATGTTTTTTCCCTCATGTTTATATATCTGACGTGTGGTAATTGTTTTGTAGGTGACCAATGGATACTTTTCATGGGGAAGTGGTTTAGCTACGTTGTCCAATATAAACATCAGAATCCCAACAGGTAGGGTAAATGCACACCTTAAACATTAAATATGTAAAATCAAATTGCTACTAATTCCATTTTTTGATGTTGTGAAAAGCACAAAACCACACATTTAGATTTTTATAAGAAGAAATGAAGGTTAAAAATGTATACGAGGTCATGAACTGTATTGGTCATATACCTATATCATTAGCCAGAAGTACTATAAATAAACAAGAAATTACATGATTTTATATACCTGTACAGTTTATATAGTGTTTATAACAGCAGGAACAAAGTCAAGAGTAAGAATAAATATGAAAAAGATAGTTGCAAAAAAAATTCATTATTATTTTTAGTAATCCCAAAGTACTATAGGTAATCCCAAAGTCTGTATCATTTGTTTCACTGTAGCATTAGGTGTCTTATACATGGATGAACACTTCTTTGTGCCGGCCCAGTGCCACATACAACACCAGGAGAAGGTCTTTACTCCAAGGAGTTTATAGTCTACAGCCATGGGTTTACAAGCTGGGTGAACCAGTCTGACAGTTTACCTCCTTTGGAAGGAATAAAACCATTAACTCCCCAGGTGGCGAGAGGCTTACCTGGCAAATGCACTAGCTAGCACAGTTAATGAGTTCAGTTAGTTTATAGGAACATCTGAGAAGCACCATTGCCACTACAAAGTAGGACTAAAGGTAGGAAAGTGGTGGTGGGAGGAGTATAGCAAAGCAGAAAAAAATAATGGATCTTCTCTCAGTTGCAGTCACTAATTAGATTGGCCCGAATTTTAATGGAATCCCAGACTGAATAATCACTTCCCACTTCATAGCATTTGACCCTAAATAACTTCCATAAAGTTACAAAGTCCCATACAGTGCATGATAACTTATGTCAAAGCAATAGTCTCATTCCTTTGGAGATTGGTGTGTACTTGTACTGTCTATTAAGTATATTTTCATAGATGAATACTTGCAATATGCATGATGAATACATGCATAATAATTTGCCCAGAGAGGCTGTGGATGCCCCCTCCCTGGAAGTGTTGAAGGCCGTGTTGGCTGGGCTGGGGCTTTGGGCAACCTGATTTAGCAGAAGTTGTCCATTCCTGTGGCAGGGGGGTTTGGCACTAGATGATCTTTAAGGTCCCTTCCAACCCAAACCATTCTGTGATTCTATGATTCTATGTGTATTGCCTGTTTATGTAGTAGATGCTAACAAACATAACCAACTAGTTCAAGTGCTCTAGAACTGGATCTAGTTGCACCTTGAGGTCTTGAGTAGAACTTTTTTTTCTCTTTTGAAAATGTATCTGTTGTTATTATTATTATCGTAGGTCAGATGACAATGATTGTGGGTCAGGTTGGCTGTGGCAAGTCTTCACTTCTCCTTGCTATATTGGGAGAGATGCAGACGCTGGAGGGAAAAGTCCACTGGAGCAAGTATGTTTCATATAGCTATTAATTGCTGTATTCATTTAAGAAGGAGGTAGCTGGGATTTGCTGTGAGAAATGTAAACTTTCTGTCTCAGAACTGCATGTTGAATGATTATCATCATCCAGATCCTCTTTGGAAGGCATCACCTGCAAACTTATGAAGAATTTTCGTTGATGTTCTGTCATGGTTCAGAGCAGGCAGAGCAGAGCGCCTCAGGGAGGGAAAGAGGCTAGTCTGGTTATTAATAGCTAATATATTAGCCCAAGCGAATGACCTGAATAGAAAGCATATAATATTCCTGTTATCATTAGGCTTCAATACTCACTATAATTGAAGTCAGCATTGTTATACTGCTACTGTACACACCAGTAAAAGCATGACAAGGCTGGAGCTTCTTCAGTCGAGTGGTATGTGTGGGGTACCAGCATAGAGGAAGGGGTGTATTTCCCACTCAGCCATGCCGCTGCTAGCAGAAAAAAAGGTGATAGAATAATACATGAGTAATGCTTTTCCCTTTCCCTGGTATCTGCCCAAGCCTTGCCTAAGGAAGTCAGTGTTACTCTTCACTGTAATACATTCAGAACACAGCCTGAGGACACGGAATACCTAAAGAGTAAAGGCGGTGAAGAAGCTGTTGCTGAAGAGGGAACTGCCAGTGAGGTCTGGCCTCGGGATCCACATGGATTCAGACCCAGTGAACGAGAACTTCCTACAGAAACTAAGTGGGGCAGCAGCCACTCCTCCCGCCTGGGCAGGGCAGAGGCTGTGGAAGGGATATGCTGCAGCCCCAAGACTTGTTCTTTGCTTTTAAAGATCAGTTCTGTTTCCTTAAAACTACTAAGGCAAACTCTTCTTAATTAGCTTTTTGAGGTGAAAGGGTGAATTTTGTCACAGAGACCAATATTTTGGTGCCCCATCCCTTGCCTAGTAACGTCCTTTGTCATCTTTTTCTTACAGCAATGTTGCAAGCTGGATTTTTTTTTTTCCTGTGCTCGTACGCGTGGCATTTTTTGTTCTCTAGCCATATTTCACTGTCTGCTGTTCTAAATGTATGATCTCACTGGAGTAGCAGGTACAGTTGGAGCCAAGGCAAGACTAGTTTAATTATATGTGAGTTTAAGCTTTGAAGGAAGAAGAATATGTGACTTACCACAGTTAATACCTTTGAGAAATATAATGAAGCTTTTGATATCATAATCAGGCATTTTTTTTTCTCAGTAGTTTAAGAAAATACAAGTAGAGTATACCTTGAAATTATTCTCACAATTGTTTTCAAAGATAAATTTGAGAAAGACTCAGATTTGTCCTAAAGATATGGAATCTTGGGAAGATTAGAGAAAACAAGAAATCTTAGAAAGATACTAGAGAAAGTTTATGAAATACCATTTAAGATTCACATTGTTCAAGTGAGATTAAGATCATATTGTCAGCTGATTAGCAGTTTGTACATCACCAGGCAACTCAGGTTTTGGCAAGTAACTCAGACCCTACTGAGTGACTTTTTTTCATTGCAAACTATAATTTGGTACTGTGGTATAGCTGATGCAAACATGGTTATATTTCAGACTGCCTGACAGACAGATGAATACAGAAGGATGCTCCAGGTATTGAACTAAGTGGATCCTATATTTTACAAAACCATAATAAAGGTCCTATTTACTCCCTTAAATCCTTTCCATGTGATTTCACATGCATGACTAACGCAGCTACTGATCCAGGGATGAAATGCAGGCGAAGTGAATTTCCCAACAAAGTATAACACCACAGTAATAGTAATCATGGGTAGGATTTCAGCCCCAGTTATATTGGGATAATCCTACAATGCATCATTGTGAAAGCCCATCTTGCTTGGGCTGTTGTGGTTGACTGCAGTGAGAGCTGTACGTCCTGCTGCCAGGGTTGTCACTGGTTTAGGATCTTGGGGAAAGAAAGCATGTTAGTGTATCTTTCTGCAAGAGATCTTGGCCAGGGCAAATCTTATGGGCCAGTTCTCAGTTCTTCCCACTTACATGAGATATGCCTCAGATACATTACAAACTTTAGACAAGGAGATGGCTTTTTGTTTTCCCAGTGAGCAATCAGCTAGAGAGACTTCTTAAATACTGAAGCATGAGGCTATCCGGATGCAGTGATGTAGCTGAGCCTGTTTCAGACCTGAGTTATTAAGTCCATACAGGGACAGATGTGGGGAATATGCAGAGACATGTATTCCCCTCACACACACCAACCATCTTCTCAGACCACCAAGCAAAGAAGAGTGGCTAAGTGGAAGCCCTTCACTTGGTATATATTTTCTGTATATTGAACTGGTTTCTGTGCAAACAGGTTGTTGTGTACTAAGTGAAAGCATGGGAAACACAAAAATTATGAAGTAGATCCTCCCAAATGGCCTGTTCTGCCCTCAATCTATGGAAGACTTCAAGAAAAATTAGGAAAAGTCAGTGCTCCCCTCAGAAGGATTGCCAAGTGCAACTGCTTACCAAGAGGTTGCAACCACAGTAGCTCACAGAAAACACTGAAGGGTATTATGGGCACTGAAGGGATAACTGATAGGCCAGATAAATGTCAGTAGCCAAAGGCAGCATACCTACATACTAGCGCTGCTGTGCTGCTATGGCTGGTTGCAGGGCTAGGAATAAATTCCTCCAAACTGCTGGACAGAATTTTTGTAGATGCTTGGTCCTTGTCTTGCCTCAAATTTCTTGCCTATATCAGCAGAGTAAATGGTTCATTCTGCCATTACAGTGGTATCCTAGAGATTTTGTATGCCTTTATTCTCCTCCCTTTTCAGTTTGTAGGCTGAGGGAATCTGGGCCTGGTTAGAGATAGCATAAAAGTTTTCCAAACTTCAGCAAGGTCTCTTTTTGAGTTTTCTTTAAAACCTTGATTCAAATTCATTTCTCTATTATTTCAGCTTACATATTAAAAAATCTTATAATAACAACAAATCAATCTAATCAGTTTGGTCTTTCTTACCATTTCAGACTTGAACTTACCACAGCCCATTTTGGGGAATATACATATTTTACAGTACAGATAAAAAAATCAGTATAAATAGCCACATTTCAATAAATAAATAAATTAGAGCAAAGATTATTCCTCAGTGGGCAAATAAAATACTGGTTTTAGGAGCTTCAGTTTCAGCCCACTCCCATGCCCTCCAATCACATCATTCTTTCAGATTCAGTAGGGTAATAAAGTACAAGACCAAATACTTAATCCCCTTATTTGTGAAGGCCCCAGCTCTGTAAACGTTTTATATGTGTTTATTCATAAGATTATCAATGAACGTGGGTTGTCACAGAAATATCACTCATAATTTGGGAGAATTAAAGTGTATTTGTCAAGCTAAGCATGGAATGAAATTTCTAACCAAGGAAGAAGAGTTTAAGAAACTGAGATCCTAAAATTAGTCCTTGCTCATTCAGATAATCTATTTGTTTATAATGGCAAGCATATTAAATCTGGTATGGAATGCAAGGCGTCTTGCAAGGCTTGTGCCCACTTTTTGTTATATTGTACTTCAGAGGGCACTCTCAAATGTATACATGAAAGATTTTTCCCTTTCTCTACCATTGCAATGCTCTGCTGAGAAAAGTTTGGGGTTTTTTAAT
The DNA here is from genome assembly GCF_929443795.1 of Astur gentilis. NCBI lineage: Eukaryota > Metazoa > Chordata > Aves > Accipitriformes > Accipitridae > Astur > Astur gentilis. The sequence goes on along the minus strand of NC_064897.1, from coordinate 10,329,946 downwards.
AGAGGAAATCTAGGTTTTCTTCTTTTTTGTTTGGCTTGACCTAATTTCCAACCTCTTTTTAATCTCTCATTAGACTCAATCTTTTGCTTTCTTGTAACTTTTTTCCATTGTAGAGAAGACTGGAAACTTCTGCTGAATAAAGGACCAACTCTGGTGAAGCAATGTCTGTTATGAGCCTCAGTTTATGGCTCTCTGACCCTTCTGAGATAACCGACAGGGCTTATTCACCTCTGATGTAATATCTTCTCTAGTGATTGGTGCATGAAGGAAACAACACTGATTGTGCACTTTAGGCATGAGTTATCAAAGTTCTTGAGAGCTGATGTGCAGCACAGAAAGCAACATGTCTCAGTTCTGACTTTTTGGAAAGATGCTTAATACATGAGTCTGGCATTACAAGGGCTCTGCTATTAGAATTTTTATGCCCTTTGCCAGACTTGGATCCTCTGCTTATGAGTGCAGCTGCAGTTACTGGTATCCCAGCAGGCAAGCAGACATTTCTGTCTCAGCAGTAAAATATGTCATCTGGAGGATTCATGGGCTTGGGAGGGGAGGATTTGTTTGTTTGGGTTTTTTTTAAGTCAGGCAAATAATACATTAGTATCAGTTATCTAGTTCCTTCTAATGCCTGTTTCTATTTACCTGGCATAAACTTACTCTTTTAGGTTTTGCACTTTGCAGTGATATGTTGCTGCACCTGGACAGGAGCACCATCGCTGGTCCAGAACTGCTTTGACTGGCATCCCATGCCCTCAACACAGTTAATATGTCAATTAACAGGGGGAGCTGCAAAATCATTCATGTCATTACTGCCATTGCATGCTCTTCAAAATGTATTTCATGGATATGATCCTGAAGAAGTGGAGTTTGACAAGGAAAGCCTAGGTGTTGGGGTGCCGTGCATGGCTTGATGCAGCCTTACTGCTATAAACAGGGTGAAAATCTGTTCTGATTCAATAGTGTATCTACAAAGTTTATCTTGGATCCAAGGGAAATTTGACATTAGTTACCAACTTTTGCAGGTCATTGGCAGAACTGTGCAGAGAAGCTAACTCATTGCTTGTCAACCTTTTATATGACTAGGCAATATTAATAATTTCATTTTTAATAGGTTTTACAATACCGTTGTCACTTTTAATACATTTTCTAACAACATAACTTGCCTGTCTAGCCACTATGCACTAAAGATATGAAACTGTTGTATTTAGAAAAGTTAGATGCTTTTACTTAGATCTTGTTTATTTTCCCTTTAAGAAAAAAACCCCAAACTGATGTAGAGTTCTTAAAATATATACTTAACCTCAGTTTCCCTGTATGTAATACTAGCACAAAATGTTATTCTCTATATTTCCTGCTTACTAAATATCATTTACCATAACTTACAGTGTAAATGAAACTGAACCTTCTTTTGAAGCATCCAGAAGGTATTCTTTCTGTTTTTAGTGTATCATAATACAATCATTAATTTCTTCAGAATTTACTCAAACCTTCATCTTTGTACCCTTCAGCCATCTCTGTGTTTTCTTACCATGTCGATAATCATTTACCATAGGATTAACTGACAGGTTGTGTTAAATCCAGTGGATCCCAATCTTCTCCAGCCATTGTACCACTACCTCAGTCTTGTCCAAAAGATGTTCAGTGCTCCCAGCTCCCATTTGACATCACTGGGAGTTTAGCATTCCAATATCTTGCAAGAACGGGGCCTCTAGGTATAAAACATCGTTATGTGTACCCTCCCAAGTGTTTGCATGTTTTCTGATCAGCACTGGGTTTTGTGTTGCTTGTAACCCAGCTTGACGGCTGTGTGATGGAGTAGGAGACACAGCGCTCGAAGGGAGCTGGCAGTGCTCCAGCTGAAGTCAAGCAGTGACTCCACCGCTGGCTTCAGGGAAAGGACCTGCAGGTTTAAAAGAAGGACAAGCTAAACTAAAAACACGTCATAAATGACAGAGAAGTAGTGGCACACATAGCTGTGGTTGGGAGCCACACCATGACTTGCTACCTGATAATCCTGAGGACGTATTTCATCCTAGTGCATACTGAACTGCTAAAACTTCTAAAATTTTGGGGATACTACTAACCAGCTATTTCTCATACCCTAGCACCCTCTCTCTCAATAGCAAATCCTAGATGCTTATATACAAAGCTATATCAAATGTTTGGTTTGAAGCAATACCATCAAAGAGACTGAGAAGGAAGATAAGTGTTCAGATCCACAAGCTGGTACCAGTTTACCCCTCCTTCCTCACAGATCTCGGTGATCTCAGAAAAATGTCTGAGATTACACCTTTTTTGCCACTGTACATAGGCAAAACAACCAGAACTAAAGAACATTCATACCCCTATTGTACACATCATTAGGTATTTAGACATGTTTAAAGTATGTCTAGTAAATACTTGAGGGACTATAGTGATTCCTTCCCAATCTGTATTAAACCACCCTCTTTTCCAATATCATGTCAGTCCACTGAGGATCTAATAGACTTAAAGAAAAAAAGCATTCACTGAGAAAAAAGTATTTCATGTGTATGGACATGTAAAATAATCTAAAACTTCAGAAGGAAGAAAGTCAAGTGTAGTGATGCCATTTGAACAGCGCCTTTTCACTACCTGTTTTGATGTAGAGTAACTATTCTTGTAAGAATTTAGTAATTTTGATTATTTATAAATTGCCTTTGGGTTGCAATTGCAGTTACTAGATTGAGGTAGGTACCAGCCATTTACAGTAGCGTAGAGTACAACCTAGAGTATAGATTTTGCAATCGGGGAGAGAGTGGGTGCTGTTCTAACAAAAGCATCTAATTAAAAATTCTTCCGTTGACTTTTGTAACAGTTGCTTTGCCTATGTGTTTCCCTGTATTTTTATGAATGCACATTCATAAATTTAATTTAAAAAACCCTGATTCTCAGACTTTTCATAATGTGGATGCTTTGCTTTTTACTAATGCTCTTTATCTGTCTACAGTAGAAACAGATACTCAGTGGCTTATGCAGCTCAGAAGCCATGGCTGCTGAATGCAACCGTGGAGGAGAACATTATCTTTGGGAGCCCATTTAATAAACAGAGGTAAATATCAAACCCCTTGCAAAAACATCTGGCAGCTTCTCCTTCTGGAGGAAGTTTGTAGATCAGTGCACATTAACCCTGGGGTGGATTTAGCTAACCTGTCTTTAGCCATCTCAAAGGAAGGTTTCTGTTTTAAATTAGTCTTGCAAGGCTCCCCCTCTAACCAGAGTGCATGTCTAAGACGTTTGTAAGAAATCACACAGCGGCAGTGGCTCTCCATGGAACACAGTGGAAGCCACATGTGTATTTTTCAAGCAGCTAAAGTTAGGTGAGATGAATCTCATCTTTGGAGACTACTGACATATTTTTGTTTTGTTTAGTGGAGCCTGAGGTTGTCAGAGGACTCTGGAAATAGGGATTCTAGGCATGTTTCCACTGAGTTTAAGTGCTAATCCTGCTGTGATCAGGTTACTGGAGCAGCCATTTCACAAAAACACTGCATGTACGAAGATGGGGTGCCTCAAGGAAATAACCTTAATTCTTCCTTTAGAAATACAGGAGAAGGCAGTGTGAAAGCTGAGATGCACAGCTTCTGTTATGCCTATGCAGCCCTTGCTTCTTGTGTCCTTCTAAAAGGTCAGCTAACAAATGCAGTGGAAAAAGTGACTTGACTTAAGGAAAACAAATTACTGATGTTTTCAAAGGCAACACTCTCTTTGTTTTAAGTTATTAAAAATATATCCCATTCTACTTAGTGTGTGCTTTGTTAAGATGTATGACTCCATTCCCACTTAATAAAACTTAGCAATGACCAAATATCTCATAATCCAGACAAGCACCTAAAATTTCAGGGACCAGATTCTTCAGCTACTGCATCCATCAGCCCAACTTCACTCATACCAAAGGAGCAAGGCTGTATTACACCACTCAAGTAGTCTGATCCCAGCTGCTTATTAGCAGATTATCTGCAATACCCCACAGACCTAGAAATCTCACAGGAAATTTCAAGTTTTTGCAAGTGGTTTCCTGGTTCTGGCAAGATCAGAAGTACTATAAGGATCCTTTGTCCTGTAATGTCACACTGAAGTAAATGAAGAGGCACTTAAAGGGGAAAGAATAATAACTCATTGGAAAATGGCTTCAAATACTCCAGAGTCCAGCAAAACAGCTCCTTGGTAGGGAGGAAGGTACTCAATAATTTACGTAATTGAATCTTTAAAAAGTAGGCTTGTCAATAAAGATTTCTAATAAATATGTCATTTTTTACAATGCTTCGTTTACAATGCTCCATGATTAGTTGCTGAATAATCATTTTGCCCTACTTTTTTTTGTAATTATCCAACTATCACAGAGCCATAATAACTTAGCAGTGCATTCAAGCTGGAGGGTTTTGTGTTAGCAAAGTAAGTAGCTGGTTAAATAATTGCAATGACCATATTGTTTGTGCAGGTATAAAGCTGTTACAGATGCGTGCTCTCTGCAGCCTGACATTGACTTACTACCATTTGGTGATCAGACGGAAATTGGAGAAAGGGTAAATAATATGAATGCTTTTCTGTCTGCTTAGCCTATGTATTAAGAGGGTGCTCTCTGACATCACTCAGACAGATCTAGTCTGTACTGGGCTGCCAGTCTGGTAAATAATTGTAATTCACCACGATTACTGCAAAAAAAGTTGAAAACTTTTTACTTCTTCAGCTGTTTCTCAAATGGGATTTTTTTATCAGTCTTCGATACTTTGCTTGCAGAATTTGATGCTAGTATTGCTTGCATTTTTCAATCTAAGAAGACTACTGTGCTTAGAGAAGCTCTTCATAATTTACACTTACCCATGATTAGTTGCTGAATAATAATTTTTCTTCATACATTGTATGAGGATTATGCTTGTTTATCAATAAGACTAGCATTTTAATGAAGCTTTTTATTTTTATTTGAACTCTGTATAAATGTAAAAAATCACATTTCCAAAGTCCTATCATAATGTTTATTCAAAGATGCATATTTCTGATCCATTATGCTCATTAGGGGATTAATTTAAGTGGTGGCCAACGACAGAGAATCTGTGTAGCTCGAGCACTCTATCAGAACACCAACATTGTCTTCTTGGTAAGATTTTTCTTTTTCGCATGCAGTATGGAAAGTTAATAATAAAACTGTCATTCCTTCCATTTAGCTTTGGAAAAATTTATGTTAGATTTAGATAATTATAGGACTTGTATTCAACTTCAAATCCAAATTATAGAGCTAGGAAATAAACATCCACAAGAGGCAGCATCAAAACATACTGGGAGACTGATGAAGGTGGGATTTCTTACCAAGATTAACACTGGAAGAATATAACAGGTTGTCTAAATTCTGCTTGCTCTCAGTGATGACCTACTATCAACATAGTTCCACTGAAATCAGCAGGACTTCTGATAAGGAAAAGCACCATAATGCAATTACTTGTTAGCAATGAACAGACTGAGGGTTCAGCACTCTCCTGCAGAGTGCTGTGGATTTGGACAAACTTTCCCTTCTCTGTTACTAATTTCAAGGCATGTCAGGAATTTCAGGAGGCTGCTGCTCATGAAGGGGCTGTTTGAGCCTCTTCAAAATTAACCAGGGACTTCTATTCTTAGAGAAAAAGTGTTTTCTTATTAATATTCTTACCTGAATGTTGTCTTGTTGCTAGTCACACTCACTCAAAGTGAAGACCAAGCACATCTGCAGTTTAGTTTGGAGGAATTTAGAAAAGTTCCTAACTCTAACTTTCTTGTGCCGGTTTCCCATCAAAATTAGGCCCAAGCTTGGCTCTGAATCCTGGCATTTTCAAATTTGGATGGGAAATTTCAGTTCTCGTGTTCCTGATCAGAATTACTCCACACTGTCACTGTGGCATCAGCACTGTACATATCTAGACACAAAACATTAACTGAGTCCATTACTATGAACTGAAGAGCAATGGATTCTAGCTCACTATTTCATAGTGCACCCCTCTGACTAGGTCTTAGAGAGGGTTGAAACATTAATAATGGCAGATGCTTTCTATTTTTAAAAAAATCTTGAAAGAAATAAAACTAATTTTTGTATCCTGTACTAATATTTTTTAATTTGATTTGATTGCAGGATGACCCATTCTCTGCGCTGGACATTCACTTAAGTGATCATTTAATGCAGGAAGGGATTTTGAAGTTTCTGCAAGAAGACAAGAGGACTCTTGTTCTGGTGACACATAAATTACAATACCTACCACATGCTGACTGGGTAAGAGAAGAGATAGCATGATGCAGATTTGCTAATGATGAACGTACACTTGAAGTCAGCACCATAATGCTTAAGGACATCACTGCTTTTCTCTGTAATAGAGTCCCTCCTTCTTAATTCCATATGTCATGTGGCTAACTGCCAACTTAAGAATTCATTAATAAAATATTGAATAAAATGAACACAGAAATTTGCTTGATGGTAATCTCACCAATACTGAGATAAATTTTGTAGGATCCAGGTCAGTGATTATGGTATCTGTATCTATAGTCAGGCCTATTGGATGCTTTCTCCCCTAGATCATAGCAATGAAGGATGGAATGGTGCTTAGAGAAGGGACACTAAAGGATATCCAGACCAAGGATATTGAGCTATATGAACACTGGAAAACTTTGATGAATCGCCAAGATCAAGAATTGGAAAAGGTAAATAGGAGCATTTTGGGCAAGGATGACCCTTCAGAAAAGAAATATTTTTCAGTTAATTTCTAAAAAACCCAAACCATGTCCGAAAGCAAATTTTAAACTAGGCATTAGGGAAAAAACCACATGAAATGTAAGGAACTTTAAGGACTGGAGTAGATTGTCCAGGAAGCGTGTGGTATATCTGTCATGGGTGGTTTGTAAGGACACGAGGCAAACATCCTTTTGAAATGTGGTATACAACTGATCCTTTGCTAAGGCAAGGGATGGACTAAGAGACTTCCTAAAGCACCTCTTAGCCTTTTATTCTGTTATTGCCATGAGTATTTAGGATTCTCTAAAGACTATTTTTGAAGTTTTTATCATTCCAGAAGAGAGGGAATGAAAGACTGGAAGAAAGAGAGAGGGAAGGAAGTGGATGAAGCAGGATTTTCTGAAATATAAATCCTAAAATGCTGTGCTTTTGCATTCTGTGAGCTAAATGATCCAAATAAAGTCTCTTTGAGGTTACTGTTGGGGCTACCACGGTGGCAGACAGCTAAGCTCTCAAATTAGTAAACAAGTTTCCTTATTACAGGATATGGAAGCTGACCAGACTACTCTTGAGAGAAAAACCCTTAGAAGGGCCATGTACCCCAGAGAATCCAAATCACAACTGGAAGATGAAGATGAAGGTATGTTTTATCATTTCACTTTATTTACTCTATTACCATGTTTCATTGCCTTTCCACTTGAATAGCTGGCAGTTCTTAGCAACAAAGTATGAAGATGTTGATGACACTTGGTAATAACAGTAGAAAGTCCAATACTTCGACCTGTTTACAATATGACTTGTTTAAGGGATTCTCCATAGATTTCTCTAAACTTTGTGCAGGGATAAGGGTGTACCAAAACAAGTTCATTTCTTTGCTAACTCATACTAGCAAATGAGTTGTATTTGAGGGGTGAGATAGCAGTAAAACACCAGTAAGAATTGTAATTAGAGCAAATTGACGTAGCTCTGCCTAGTCATTGGCACAATAATGTTAGATCAGCTGTAGCCCTATCCCTCATGGCATATCTGTGAATGGTCTGTTCTGGGCTTTTGAAGTATCACCATGGGATCAAACTTGTAGTTATTTTCAATTCCTTTTTTGATACGGAGTTAACCTGCTATTTTTCTAGCTTGGACTATTTATGGGAGAAGCTTTAGGCTTTGTTCTCAAGCTTAGCTTCTTGCTCGCCCCAGGTCTTGATGCTTTTAGAGGTGCAGATTCAGATTCACATCACTTTTAAAGTGGGGTGGAGGGCAGAATGGTTGGAGATTGGCAGCTGGCAACAAGACCTGTGAGGAACATCCTTGGGATGCTAGACCAGGCCTACAGGGAGTAGTCAGCCCTGGCAAGCAGTAAGTTTGTGCCAGGGAAGAGAAGAGGTGAACTGCAGGCTTCACCTTAACTCAACAGGAGCACTAATTGCAGGGATTAGCATGGCAATACTGGCTGGAGTGATCACAGAATGTACACTGGCTATTAAAAGGCTCTTTATTGCTGCCTTATGTTTCATCTGGCAATGCTCATGACAGATTGTCATCTTAAGTCACATGTCTGTAAGTCCTGGATTGCTCCATTTTGAAGAAGTTCCCAATCACTGTACGACAGGCAGAGCTGGACCCCAAAGCCCTTCAGACAGAAATATTATGTTGGCTTCGTACTTCTTTGGCAGAGCTGAGCAGAATACCTCTTAATATGTGCAGTCATCAGTATACTTTATCAGTTAAATTCTTGGTGGAGTTTAAATAGAGGTCATTCCCAAGCTCCTCCTTTTGGTCTGTGCAAGAAAGCCTTGCCAAAAACCTGTATCTTTTTTGTGGGGTAAAATAGAAGACATGGGGAAAAAAGACATGTCCATATAGTCCACAGAATGCCTGCAAAAAGCAGACATCATTCAGATCAAAAACTACATATCAGTAACTTCAGGACAGAAATATAACCTGACATTGCATTCTAGGTCATCCACACTTATTATGTGACCTAGGGTATGTACACAAAGTCTCTGTGTGTAAAGAAGTGTAGAATTTCAACTTTCAAGAAATCACTTACTAATTCATTTTTAATGTTCAAAATCAGAAATGAGTGGAAATGTAGTTAGTACAGGCTGTCAAGAGCAGGTTAACATTTCTCTTCCCCAAGTGTGCCTGCAAGGCTATGATATTTATATTCTTATTATCTGGAAAAAAATAATTTTTAGATGTCATGTTTATGCACCTATGAAATATATATTTCCATAGCAGAAGGCTTCTACCAATTTTATTTCAGTATAATTTGAACAATTATGATTTTATCAGAGACAAAACTTTAGTACTCTTGAATGAAGGGAAAACTGAACCCTTTCATGCAACAGATGACAGAGCACCAGGATGGAAAGCTTTGGAGTGCTTTCTAGAATCTTCCATGTGACCCAAAGTGCTCTGCTGACTGTATAATAAAAGCAGCTGAACAGTTTGGGAAAGGCCTAGTCTCTACTATAAATAGTCAGTACTGAAGACCTAATTTACAAAAATATTGCATTAACAAAACCGTAACAAGTCAAAGACTGACGGTCTATAGAGTTGCTCAAAGAGCACAGGGGAGGTCTTATGAAAATATATCTGAAGTTTTTGCTGTTCTTAAATGACAAATTGAGTTTTGCCTTTAAAATTAAAATTCAAAACAAAATAAAAGTCAACCAAATCCAATAAAACCAGGTATAATTTTTAGTACTGAACCCAATCTAACTTGATCAAATGTCTGAGTCACAGAGGAAGAAGAGGAAGAGGATGAAGATGATAATATGTCAACTGTCTTGAGGCTCAGGACAAAGATGCCGTGGAAAACCTGCTGGAGATATCTAACCTCAGGAGGATTTTTCTTGCTCTTTCTGATGATTTTCTCAAAGTTGTTGAAGCACTCAGTTATAGTGGCCATAGATTATTGGCTTGCTACATGGACATCCATGGACAATGCAAATGAAGTCAGGAACTTTGGTGATAAGAGCACAAATAAGGTGGGCCATATCTTGGAGCTTGACAGGGAAAAAAGAAAAGAAAAAAATGTTCTAAAGTAATTATTTGCTGTTCGTCTAGAAGCCAGCTAGATTGGAAACACACATAGATATAGTAAGATTGATTATTAGATAGGATGGATGAATTGTTCATGCTGAAATATAAGACAATCCAAATTTTATCAATCTTTTCAAACTTGCAAAACTGAAACAGAGGCATATTTAAGGTTAGAAAAATGATTGACCTTTCAAAGGAAGGAATGTCATAGTAAACTTTTCTGTCTGGATTTTTTAACACCTAAGTCAATGACCCCATTTTCCTAAATACTGGCTGTCCAGTAATGTCCTGCTAGAAAGAAAAAAAAAAAAAAAAAAAGTCTTCAAATGTACTACTTAAATACAATCTGCTTAAAGCTGTAAATTTGACTCATATACAAATATCTTACTGGAATCTACTTAGTAAACTTTCAGAAGACTTCAATGTGTTATGGTCCTGGCAGATTAGGATTTGCTCTGGGAATTTTAATGGTGCTTGAACTTAATAAGGTGGAACTTTCCAACATATCTCCAATGCCTTAATTCTTGAGAAGCTCTACTTTGGTTGTCTGAGTTTCTTGGCTAACAATTTGCATACTTTTGCATTTGTCCAGTTAGTCTATCTTCACAGTTCTAAGTACTATCACCTCAAGGTCTCGAAGGGTACTTATCAGTAGGTTGAGGGATCTTAGAACTGCCAGATCTTCTGAAACAAATGATGTGTTCTAACATGAAGTTAATGAACGGCAGTTCCTCCATAGTTCTTCTATTTCCCAAAGATTATGTGAATTTAATAATGTAATAATATATGGGATATGACATACTAGCAGATTGGTACCAGGTACATTGGGAACTTTCCAGCAGAAAAGAGAAATGGGTGTTTATTTCTAGGACTGACTTATTTATCATTTTATTAGACTTATCATGTAGCTGTCTTCAGCACCCTTTCTGGAGCAGGGATTGTCCTTTGCCTCATCACATCTCTGACTGTGGAGTGGATGGGCCTCACAGCAGCCAAGAACCTACACCATAATCTCCTCAACAAGATCATCCTTGGACCAATCAGGTACAGCAAAAATAACATTCCTCCTGAATAACTACATGGTCAAAAGCTGTCCTCTTTGTAACTGGGAGGGTACTCCTGTGAAAAGCTCTTGTATTTGCCCTCAAGGCCTCAAAAAGTGAAAACAGGAGACATAATCAGGGAAAAAAGTTCCATGTCAGAATATGTGAAATTCTGACCCCTTTTTTATCTGGCTGAAATGTGTCAGATAGCTAGCACCGCCTTCCAGGCTGGCATGTCAGGGACGGCTTTGAGTGCAGTTCGAGCTCCAGGGCACTCAGCTCCAACTCTGAGCAATGGGCATGATGTCACACAACGTGGACACCAGGCTTCTTCCAATGGCTGGGGACAGGTTCTGTGCACGACAACCACAGTCTCTCACATGCAGCAGGTTGGCCAAAAGGATGCCTGCATAACAAATACAGTTATCACAGTGCTTTCATGAAACAACTGAGTCCTGGTGCCCAGTACCACGCAGGAGGTTGAGCAGCAGCCAGGGACATGCTGTGATCTTTGCAAGGGATCTTAAATCTTTAGGGAGCATGGATGAAAGAGCAGCAGGCAAGACGGTAGGTTTTTGGAAGAGGAGACTTAAAAGTTTTTTCAGGAGGAAATGCCAAGAGCTGCATTTAGGTAGTCAGGATGCAGGCATTATGATCTGTTAGGTTATTCAAAGTTACTGCTTGGTTTTAGAAAATGGCTGGACACAGCTCTGTGTTCTGTCTGACTGGGCTTTCTACCCAAAACTGGAATTCCTTTTCAGGTAACTTTTTGGTTTTAATTTGTTCAACAGGTTCTTCGATATGACTCCATTGGGGCTAATTCTAAATCGCTTCTCTGCTGATACAAATATCATTGATCAGGTAGACATATCAATATATTCTGTTTTATTACATCTTGGCTTTAATTTTCACTTAGCTACTGGATAAGATGATGTATTAAAATATTCAGTAGGGAAAGGCATAGCAAAAACAGGCTCTGGGAATAATGATAGACAAACTCAAAATAGAAGGTACACACATTTGTAGTAATGAGGGCAGGTAACCATTAGAATAAACATGGTGGGAGATGGTGGCTCTTCATTTCTTCATATGCAGACTGATTGCTTCTGTTGGAAGATCTGGACTAGCAAAACACCAGATTTGGAGTTCAAAACAGGAAATAGGGTAGAATATAACAACTTTAACTATATGGGAGAACACATGACAAATAGATGTTCCATCCTGGCTGTAGCACACGTGAATTTAGAGTATTCAGGGAGAAGAAGGGATGCTTTCACTATGGCTGTGAATTAAAATGTTTAGATGAGCAATAATCCTGAATGTCAGGGTGATGGGAAGATGGAAGGAAAATTAAGACGCTCTGAGAAAGAGCATGCTATTCCTCTAAATATTTGGGATATCAAGAACAATTTTCTTTCTTGCCTGTTATATAAATGAGGTGGAAATGGCTCCTATTTCCCCATGATCTTTGAAACACTGACCTTTCGAAAAAATCTACTGACCCATTTTTTAACCTCTGCACATTTGAGTAGCAGACCTGCAGAAACATAAAGGCTCCTGATACAGGGAGAATATAAATGAGTGTACAGTGGTATCATTCCACTTTCCCTACTGTCCTCTATAGGAAAAGGCATATAGTGGTACTACCAGTGATTTTTGCCTTATGTATATTTTTTGTTTGGCCCTAGCACATTCCTCCTACGCTGGAGTCTCTTACTCGGTCCACCTTACTCTGCCTGTCAGCCATTGGAATGATCTCCTATGCCACTCCATGGTTCCTTGTTGCCCTTGTGCCTCTTGGGATAGCATTTTATTTCATCCAGAAATACTTCAGAGTTGCTTCCAAGTATGTATTAAAAAACTGTCCTGAAAATGTCTTCTAAAAAAATTGTACATAAGAATTATGATGGAATGTAAGGTTGTAGGAGCTAGTATAAGGAGGAAATGGCCATGGCGTCCTGCTTTTGATGCTGAGGTATGAGTTTGAGACATACATTGGAGGATGTTTCCAGCTGGCTGACTACAGATGGGGTATTTGGGGAAGTAACACTAGTTGCAGCACTTTTGTACACTGTTGGCTATGGAGTCAGAATGAGCATGAAGTTTGTTAATCAACTGAGCCGGCTCGCATCTGGTCAAAGCTCCTCTTTGACCTTTTGAGGGTTAGTAGAGAATGGAAAATAACTTCCTGGATTAACGTCAGTCATAGCTTTTTCTTCATATTTCTTCATAGCAATTTCTTTCACATTGGGAAGAAACCTCCACAGTCATTTCCACTCTACTGCAACATTTCATATTCAGAATGGTTTGGCTGGTTATAAAGAGTACATTCTTTCAGCAAGAAGAGTGTCATGATTTCTTAGAGTCACACTTCTAGTGCTAAATTCATTATATAATTTAGTAAAACATCTTAAGCAAGCCAATTAACATTTTTTTCTTAAATGCAATCAGTCATGCTTCTTTTTTTAATCAGCCAGATTTCTGGCTGGATTTACTCCACTTTCTGATACTTAAAAATACCCATGAAGGTGCCTGCTGACCTGCAAGGAGGCCAAAACAACCTACCATCATTAGCAACTGTCACTTCTGGCCCTGTCTTTGCAGTAGACACATGGTAAAGCATTAGTTGCTGTTTTGTAGCATCCGGTTAAGAGACACAGTGATTTTCAACTGAGCGTACCAGTACAGTTGGCCTCACAAATTATACTCTTATTTAGGTGGCCTGAGAAAGAATTGTGTTAGTTATTCCCCTTAAATCAATGAAGCAGGAGGTGCACAGAGCAACATATCAATAATTTAGCTTCACTTTACCCTACTTCTCATCAGCTTTCCTCAGAATTTCCAAGGACATTTATTCATAAGAAAACTCTATGATCAGAATGCACAAACCAAAAATGTTTAATTCTGAAATAACTTGCTTAAATTCCCTGAGATTTTTCAGAAACCTTGTTCTTTCCCCACCAGGTTTCCAAACTAAAGCTGTACGTGGCAGCACACCAGGTCTCAAGGTGGATGAGGCATCAGAAGACCTGGTTTTCATTCTTAAGTCCGTTGTGGTCTTCTGAGTGTCACCCTGTCTTGCTACACATAGCAGTGCACATTGTGTAAACTTCTTACTTAAAATACACAAGAGTAGGCAAAGCTGATGTATTAGACTCCCCCAGGGAAATACTATAGTTTCTCTCCGTATTTTATATATGAAAGTAAAGTCTCTATCCATCTCCAAATCTGGTTTTCCCACATGCTGTACCCATAGCCATACCATGCAAGCTAGCTAGAGTTTGATCACCCCTGTAAGTCAGTGCGCGCACACACTTGCACCTGTTGGCTCTGCAAGTCCATAACTTTAAATTAAACTCTTTTAATTGTGAGGCATTCAGGGCTGACTTGTGTTCCTTCAATCCATAAAAGAAATTAATAAATCTAATTTATTTCTAGAAAAAATAGTCTTGGGATATGTAGGATGAAGGAATAGTTTCAGCCAGTATTATAACTTACTTGCATGCAGTACTTTCCAGGCTTCACTAATTTTTAGAAATGCAAATATTTGCAGTATTTCTTGCAGCACTTTGACTCTCTGTTGTATTTTCCATTACATGTCTCAAAAACTCCTGTGTATTTTCCATCATAAATTTGAAAGAGAGCATATTTATCATCAAAACATAAGCAGCAAATTCAGTCCTGTATACTGTAACATTCAGCATCATGGAGCACTTATTTCTCCTGGTCTATCTAATACAGTGTGCAAACATAGTAGGATTTTAATAAAGAGTTTAAATATCTAATGATCTGGCCTCTCTTCTGTTTATACAACTGGCTGCTGTGCCAATGGCAGAGTGTTACAGAAAGATGTATTTGTGTCTGTGGTTTGGAAAATGTTCCTGTTTCAGGAGTGTGGAATTTTTAGACTTAAATATCATCGCTCCATGCAGGTGTTGAAAACACCATTGCTGAATAATTGAGGAAATTTCTCATTCATATTATTTCTCTGTCAGTGCTGTCTCTATTTCAACCAGTGTGATAATGTTAACACCACAAATAGAAGGTCTGCTATATTTTACGTTCAGCATGTTGCAGTACTTAAAGATACTCAAAACAAGGCAAGGTTTATATGGAAAGGCACCCTTCTTGTTAGGCTAGCTGATAGAGTTGCAATAAAATAGATAAACTTGCAGATACACTAACTCTATTTTATACCTGATGTCAAAGCCACAAATAACATGCTATAAATTTTAAAATCAACTGTTCTGAATTTAAGTTAATTATATTAATTATATTAATAAATTAGAATGTTTGAGAATAAAAGGTAGTTAGTATCTGGCTAAAATGGACAGGAGGTTTTTATCCGGGAGAGATGTGATAATGTCGTTATCTCTGTGGGACAAAGAGAAGCTTAGCTGTGACCAAAAGCTAGATTGTGGAGGTGGCTGGGGGATGATTCAAAGGCTCCTATGGCAAAAGAGAAATATGATATTCCCATGTCAGTGTCTTTCTGTACTGTGAAAACGACTATTTTGTGTCATCCTGAAAAGAATATGTGCAACATATAAAATGTCTATTCTTGTCTGTTATGCAGTGAAATTTCTACAGAGATGTTTACATTGTAATGGCTGTCTGCTGTTTTTTGTACTCCCAGGGACCTCCAGGAACTTGATGACAGCACCCAGCTACCTTTACTCTGTCACTTCTCTGAGACAGCTGAAGGCCTTACCACCATTAGAGCGTTCAGGTCAGTAAAACAAATGGTTAAAGGGAGGCTTGGGTTTTGATCTGGCTCATGCAGCTTGCTTGGAGCATGTCTGAGGGCAAATTGTTGGATATGGTGGACTTTAATTAAGCTATCTCAAAAAAGGGAAGAGATTTTCTTTTCCTGTTGCTTTGCCATGCCTCTAAACACTTATGCGTATTTTCAGTAACACACTAATTTATCTGTACTGATTTTCTGCTGAATTAAAGATGATACTTTTTTAGGATACGATACTTAAACTTTTAAGATGTTTAGTTTAACCATGCCTTACTTGGATGGCAGGGAGCTCTCCTTTGCTGGGCAGGCACAGGCACCACTCCTTCAGACCCCCCTGCTATATCCTACAAGCTGTGCTATCCAAGTGCTCCAGAATCATTTCTGTATTTAACCCACTTCTCAGGCAGGGAAAGATCATTATAGCACTCTCCAACCAAAAGTCAATATGCAGCTTGAGAGACTTTCCAAGAAAACTACAGCAGAACAGAACTTAATATTGTAAAACCTAGCCTTGTCAATCAAAACTGAAAAATAAATTCCAGAAGATTCAGAGAATCTTTGCAACTTCCCATGCATATATTTTTTCTCTACTTGCTACATGAAATATAGCCCAAATTCTCCTCATATATTCACTACATTATATCTAGCATGACTCTATCAAAAGTGCCAGCTTGATGGTGCCCCCCAGCAAGCGTAAGTTGCATTCATTCTGTACAATCTAGAATTTCAAACCAGTGCAGATCTCACTGCAATGCTATCTGCACACCTATTTTAACAGCGTAAGTCTGTTGCATCACTTCAAGGTAGCTTTAGGACCCAGGCTATTAGTGCAGCGTGCTGCAGTAAGGACTGTGGCAGGACAAGCAAAAAGGTTGCTGTGTTGAAGAGATGTGAGCCAGCGGTCAACAAATGTTTTAACAAGTTTTGTCAATGAGAATGATGTACTGAAACAATAAGTTATAATTAAGGCCTGATGCTGAGTGCTTCTTGAGAGGTTCAGAGTGGCCTTTCATCACGCTATCTATCTCCTCAGAAAGACAAAGGAGCTTAGCACTTCTTGGGAGTTGTTCAACTCTTCTTCACCTTACAAAAAGGCAATGTGGGCTTGGACGACAGAGAGCAGAAGGCAGCCCTACAGAAGGACCAGGCATCACAACCATCGCTTGAGCTTTCCAGGATCTTTGGTGCTAATCAAAGCCATTTCATTTCCCTGTCTATGCTCCACTGTCAACCAAACCTGAAGTCTCTAGTGTTTTTTGCCAGCAAGCTCATATTTACTAATAGTCCTGTTAGTCATTCTCTGCAGTTTGAGTTCAGTATGTTCCAGGATAAAATAGAGCAGCTCCTCACATAACTTACCACAAAGTAGTACAGTTGGATCAGAAAGCAATTTCAGTGACCTTTGCTGTTTGTCATCTGACAGGATAAAAGTCTAAAACTGCCCAGAAGATGAGCTGGACATGGATGAAAAGATACAGATTGAGCATGTCAGATTTTCCATTAGGAAAACAGGAGTTTTGCTGCCAGAAAGGCAGATGAGCAGAATAGTCAGTGCATCTTTGCTCCTCCCCACGTCATTACTGTTGCCAGTTGCTGTTTTGCAGAGGTTGCTTGCCATGTTTACAAGCTGTGCAGAAGGAAATAAAGTATCAGTGGGAAAAGGCAAAAAAAAAAAAAAGACAGACGTTTCTGGCAGAACAGGGGTTACAGGTGCTTCACAGCAGGGCCCTGAGACTATAAAATGGAAGAGCTTGCCATGATAAAACAGACAATAAGCTGCTGAATGAAGTTCAGCTAGTTTATTCAAGTGAGGGTATTTAACAGACAGTAGAATATGAAACAATGAAATGGTTTCCATCTGACTGCAGGTCATACCTAAAGTACTGCAAGGCACCATGAATTTAATACACTTACACCAACAGAGCTTTCCCCCTCCCCTCCCAAGGTGTACCTCAGCTCTTAAGCACTCTGACATCCTTGCACTGGTTTTTAAACGTGACAGGCATTATGCGGGGGAGAGAGAAACATGCGCCAGTGGAGGTAACACCGCTCATTTTGGTAATTCAGTAATGATCTATAGCTCTCCCTCACTGTAGTTTTCCAAGCTGCTTAGGCAATGTGCGACTGCCTGAGAAAACAGCTGAGCTGAGTAGCTGAAAGGTATTGAGCTACTGATCAATCTAGAGTCTATTAGTTGAAACCTCAGAGGTGTCACTCCTGTTGAAGACTCCTGCAGCTGGCCAGGTAACTTCCGAAATCAGATTTTGAGCCGACAGGTGAGCCTTCTGCTCTTGCTAGTGGCTCGTGAGGAAGAAACGAGGGGCCACAGC
The DNA here is from genome assembly GCF_929443795.1 of Astur gentilis. NCBI lineage: Eukaryota > Metazoa > Chordata > Aves > Accipitriformes > Accipitridae > Astur > Astur gentilis. Next base: position 10,312,072 of record NC_064897.1, on the reverse strand, counting down.
AGCACTCGCCTCTGAGAGGACTGGAGGGCAGCAGCAGGAAGGAAAACTTGTCCCTAGCAGCCTGGCATTGCAGTCTCTTTGAGGGGACAGGCTCTGATCCAAAATCTAGGCCAATATAATTGCTTGTTGAACAAATTCCTCCCCATCGTACATGTAGCTCTGCCTGGTTAAGGAGAGCCCTGGCAGCAGGTATGGGTCCTTAGGGAAGAGTTTTTAACCCAAAGTTTGGCAAAAGCAGAAGGGCAAAAAGTTTTGGTTTGGGGGGAGGGGAGGGAGAGAAGAGTTTAATGTGTCATCCTTTTGTGTATGGGTGTATAATGTGTTGTAATATAACAACTTTGCTCTTGGCAGGCACGAAGCCAGATTTAAACAACGTATGCTGGAACTAACGGACACGAACAACATTGCCTACTTATTTCTATCAGCTGCCAACAGATGGCTGGAGGTCAGGACGGTACGTTCAGTTTCATCCCAGCCATGGTTTTGAAACCTTGGAAGCAAACAGAGACTTTGCCTGATGCAGAGAAGATAATAACGAGAATTAATCTCGCGATGAGATTATACACACTGTTCCTTAAAATAGATTGGGATTGTTTATGTTAAACCCATAGGGTTTTTTCAGCTTTCTTGGCCGGGGGTAAGAAAATACAAGTCTCCTTCATCTTTTGCTGTTGTGATGTCTAGCGTCTGAAGAGAGTGCAAGAACAAACATTTACATAACTTGAAATAAGGCTTTCTCTACTACTGTGCAGCATCTGCAGACCTGCTGCAGCAGGAACTGCTTTCAAAGCAGAGCATGGATTTTAGTAGTTTTGTGGACTGTGCCATCATTCTGCCAGGGCTGGTTTAGGCACCACTGAGCTTCCAGGTCCTGAGGTATCTCTCCAGCAACAGGTTTAATCCCACAGCTGTAATTTAAACCCCTCCTTTGCAGTGCCTTTACTACAGCTGTGAGGCCATACTGTTTGTGATTTTACCACTCAGTATCAAGAAAGATGGCAGAACTAGACTCCAACTGCAAGACAAATGACAGTAGGGCATGACACAGCCACTGCCAGTGAGACAGGCTCCTGGCTTTTATGAGGCCTCTTCAGGGACAGCACATGAGGAACTTTCCTGATCTGCAAGGCAAGAAGAGGCAAGCAAAGTCACCGTGATTTTCTTATTCATCTGACACTAAAAGAGCAATGAATAAACAGAGCAGTGACCTGATTCTGCTAGACACAAATAGTAACAGGCATGGTTTATCCTCACATCAAAGGCTGTATCCTCACCTTCATCTCCTGGTACGCTGGTGGAGCAAAAAAGTTGTGCTCCATTTCTTATGATGGCAAAGCTTTCCCTAGTGCATGAAGCCTTCAGCTTCGTACAGCATCCAAGATCAAGCTGAACTTGTTTCCAAATCAAAGACAGATAAATAACAGAGCAACAGCCAATCCTGGAATAAGCTGTGGCAATGCCTATTAATGTCTCACAGCCTTAGACTTGCTTACATGAGGAATGAATTTGATCCAAGAATATGCGTCACTTCATCATAGCATTAGAAATAATGTGGTCTTGCCAAGAAATAGTTCATTTAGCTCTGCCTAATGGCACAGTGGTACTAAGGTCGCTCAAAAGTTTGTAGGATTTAATATCAACCGTGAAGTCCTGTCCCAACTGCTGGTGGAGGCTCGAGACCATTGTGCTTCTGCTTCCTTGTAGATGTTAAGTTCGAGTCTGTCATCTGCTCATCAGCACTTTTTACTGACAGATGAACTAGGCAGCCCTCATTTCAAATCTCAGAAGGAAAGATTCCAGGCAGGATATTATCAGACAGGAGGAAAAAAATGGATGGAAAATGCTAACCCTGTAATCCAAAGTAAATATAATGCAGGGAGCAGTGGGAGAGTGGGAATACCAGCAGTCTCATGAATCAGGCACCTTGACAACTACATGAGATCACATGTGGCATTCACTTCAAAACTGAGGTACACATCAAGAAGATGGGTTCAAGCTCCTGCAAAGCTTGTGAGAAGTCAGATCTTTCTAACACAGCAATTTCTGTAAAGCGAGTCATCACCATGCAGCAGAGCTGAGATCCTTCAGGTATCTACCACAGAATCACTCTGAAACTCAAAGTGCTGTGGCAGGAGCAAGGCTTAGTAGCCCATTTGCAGCACCACAACTACACAGCTATACTGCTTTCAGAGTCCACACTGCCAACACCCATGTGGTGTTTCACTGCAGGCTGTGAGGGTATAGCAGGCTTAGGGATGCCTTCACCATGCACAGTGTCCCATTGCATGATGTAGACACTGTATGTCAGGCTACCCACTTGTGCCAATAAAACATGTGCATGACCTGTATAAATTCTGCCAAAATTCCTCATGGACTTTGTGCAGTCACTGTTACTTCTCTTTTTTGGGAAGGCAGACTCATGTTTGAGAAGACCTGAAGGACAGTGGAGAGAGTGGAATTGATTTGTTTTATTGGCAGGAATTAAGGGGGTCATTGTTATGTCATTCTTATGATTTTTTGTGTGTGTGTGTGTGCGCTCATTAGATTTTTTGATACCTGCTTTTTTAGGGTGGCCACAACAAGATACCCTAGCCCAAATGGATTTGCAGAAAATAATGGCCTGTTTCACTTGTGTTCAGCAAGTTCCTTTAGAGTGTTTCAGGTTGGGCACCACAACCCCTGACCTTTTCCAGGAAAACCAAACCAGAATTAAGGACTAGGTGTCATTAAAGAAACAATCCTCACTGAAGTGAACCTGCTCTGCAACTAAAGAAATTTTCTTGTTGCTGCATTTTAATGTTGCATAGAAACTTTCTCTCCCCCTCTCTCTCATTCCAGGATTACCTCGGTGCTTGTATAGTTCTGACTGCAGCTGTCACTTCCATCACTGAAGGGCCTCACTCGGGGTTTGTGGGGCTAGGTCTCCTGTACGCTTTGACGGTATGTACCAAGGCAAAGCAAAAGAACTTTCAGACCAATGTATTAATTTTATAATACTTTTAAAAATACATATACAGTGTTATCGTCCAGCTTGCCTAATCTTGAAAAAAACCAATCTTGCAAATAATGGATTCGAGCCAAAGTTGAGAGTTCAGGACAACTTGGACTTGCTTCAGGTTTTATGAGCCAATTAAAAAAACACAACCATTCCCAGGCCCTGTGTGCTCCCAAGCAGAGCAGGAAAATTAAGAATGCGTAAGAGGACCTGCTGTGCACTCTGTTCTGTACAATACAGTGTTGGTTCCGCCTGTATATGGCAAAACCTGCAAGAAAATACTATTCCACAGATTGTCATAACCTGGGTAATCTTTAACAAAAGACCAAATAAAATAATTGCTGAAGAATCAGAAATACCAGTTCTGCCTTTGGAGGGAAACTACTCAGATGCCCAATATTGTCCATGCAATTCTGAATGGATTTGGGGATTGGGACCTTTGGGGCTGGTGGGCATGGTTCATCATGACAGGCAGCAGTAGGAAAGCAGAGGAGATGGGGTTAGGAATGAGGAGATTTTGGTAGCACACTAGCCAATTCATTTTGACATCATCATTCTCACTGAGCTATTTGAGCTGAGTCATGGCGAAAGAACAGTGGTTTCATGTAGTAGGCTATAAGAGAGGCCGAGAGTGCATCATGACCACAGAGTGAGTACAGTCACCACAGTAGAAATATCACCAAATCAACCATGAGAGTGGGGACAAAAGGAGAATGAGGGTAGTGGCAGGAAGAATTTTTTAAATCATGGCTAGCGTGGCAAAAATCTCGCTGCTTTACGGCACTGGTATGAGAGAGGGATATGGGTATGGGTCTAACACTGAGATTTGGCTTTGCACATAAGTGCTGGCAAGCCCATGGTTACAACAGAAAGTTCTCAGCAGCTGCCTTAGGATAGCCTTAGATCCCCTTTGTGCCGCTCTTGCAGCAGTGTGAGAACCTGCCAGCAACTGAGAATCAGTCCCAGTGCTTCAACTTCACTCTGAAAACATTCCTGGTAATCCTGCTTCATTAGCAGAGATCTGGAAGCGCCAGGATGTCTGCATCATCTTTGGCTTCTTTGTACTTAGTCTGTGTTTGCAAATGGATCATTAGTGTAAATTAGCTATGTGCTGAAGTCTGGCAGAGCAGAGGAAAAAATGCTGTAGTCACCAAGTGATTACCTGTCTCTCTCCTGCCCCACAATAACACTGATGAAATTTTGAATGCAGTTGGATCATCACCCGTGTCCCCTGACACAGGTTTTGTATCATTTCTCTTTGGAGCTAAGAGAGGGCTGATGTTTGGACCTGGATGAGAGCAAGCTGTTTGTACCAACATTGTGTTTACAGTAGACATCCATAAACTTATTCTCTGCCCTTGTATAAATACTGCCAACTCCCTTGCACAACTACGATGAAGGTTAAAATAATGGGTAGAGCCATTCGGATGCCAGGGTCTGTTATCAAATCTGCCAGATCTATGATTGCAGCCGGCTACTCTGCAAGCAGCAGTTCTGCAGAGTGTTTAGCTTATCTGCAAACGTACCCATTTCCATAACTTTCTGACTCAAAAGCTGGACACCGATTGAGTGGGTTTCTGAACAAGAAAATAATACCCCCTCGAGAAACTCTGTCTTAAGGATAGATCTTATTTAGTGCATGCCTATTGCATCTGTATCAGGTTATTGGAAAAGAAGTGGGGCTGGATGATTTATTCATAATAAAGTTCTTATTTGGCAGATTCAGCAATCTCCTACAAATAAATGGCAAAACCTTTCTCTGAATATATTTGTGTACAGGGTTTTTTCACTGTGTTAAGTTTCTAAACCTTTATTCAGTTATGTAAAATATCTCAATTTTTAAAGGTGCTTGTCAAATCAACTGTTCCTAATAAGATCAGTGTTTCTTTCTTATATGAGCACCTAAATAGAGACATAAGAATGTTCAGGAAATATTTAGGAAATTGCTTTATAATTTTTAGCCTTAACTAGTCAGTCCTGACTAGAGATCAGTTTCACTAAGCTACTGGGTATTGTTAGACAACTAATTATCAACTATTATCTACGACAAGTAATACTTTTATTATTGATCAAATCCTTTTCATTACAAATGGGGAAAAAAATCAAGAAGGAAGTACCACTGAGCTGCTAATACATTTTTTTCTGATATATTTCTATGCTAAAAACATTCATATATTCCACAGAAAAATGAGTTACCTAAATATGCACAGACAGAAACAGAAATGAAATGCCCATCAGATCTTCTCAATATATTTGTAAATAGTGAGCTTTCTTAATCTTTAGTTGCAGTCTTTGAAAGATTAGAAAATGTAATATCTCCAAACAGCGCTCCCAATTTTGATTTTTTCCTGTGTTTGTGTGCTTAAAGAAGATGCCTTTCAGTACTGATTTCTAGATGCTGAGAACAAGAGATTCCGTTAATAAGTCACATCTTCAGACTGTAGGTACAACCTTTCCATAGTTCTCCTTCAAAAAACATAGCACTGTACCAGCTACTAGGAAGACAGTTAACTCTATCCCAGCTGAAACCAGGACAGTATACCAAGCACTAAATTACTATGTCAGGGTTGTTTGTGATGGAGTACAACTGGCTTATTACATATCTGATGCTGTTGCACTGTCTTGAACTGTTACAACATCAGTAAGAGACTCGCTGTGCTGAGTCAGGCCAAAGACTTTTACAAATTTATCCAACTGTTATTCGCAAACAGGTAGATGAATAGACAGAAGGCTGATCCCTGTCCTTGCTTTCATTTTGTGATGCAGATAACCAACTATTTGAACTGGGTGGTGAGGAATCTGGCTGATCTGGAGGTGCAGATGGGTGCAGTAAAAAAAGTACACAGCTTCCTGAACATGGAGTCGGAGAACTATGATGGCTGCTTGGGTATTGCACGCTAATCTTTTTGGGGTTTAATGTGGTAATGTGAAAGCACAGTAGACTTGGTCATGTAAAATGTATACAACTCTTGGGCCAAAACCTGTTCTCATTGACATGTAGGAACTCCCACTCATCTGAGTGACAAGGATAGCCAAAAGCAGCTATGAGATATGTAACTCATGATAGTCAACATAAAAAAAAAAAAAACTACCAAGTGCCAGGGAGACCGAACATGGCTCTGGAGTACAATCAGAAAGTACCAGGGCACAGTTATAAATGGGATGAACAAAACATCCATGTAACTATTTAGAAAACAAAAATACAGATAAAAATTAGAAATGCACCATCGGTCACATGCTTCAAAATCTCTGATCTTTGCAGCAAATGGGGACTAGAGGACAGGGTCACGTTGGCAGTCAGACCCCAGCAACTTCTCCCTGAACTGCACATTGGTGTTCATACTCCACGTATTTCAAATTGGCTTTGATTGGTATTTTAGAAGTGCTTGAAGTGCAAGACCAAAAAGGCTCACAGGTCAGCAAGCTTCCCTGGAAAGCCAAGCCCCTCAGTCTGGAGACAAAACCTGCCTGCGTATTTGCAAATCAGGATGAAATATGAGCTGTGATAATGTCAACAGCTCATGTTGTAGGGCAGTAACAACATCCTTCCTTGCACTGCCCTTCCTGTGCCGGTTACTGACCGAAGAACATGTTAACACTGTGCTGACACTACATTCTTCTCTGCTTGTTTGGCTTCTCCCCGTTTCATTGCCAAGAACCACTTTAGCATCTGCCCTCTCTTCTTATGCGTCAGGATCTGGAAGCTAAGCACTAACATGCCCAGCAGGCAGTTCCCAGCTCCCCCTTGGCAGGGAACTGGGACTCCATTTCTCAAGCAACTTCAGGAAGGGAGGTGGGGGGAGGGAAGGGGAATGTCATAAAGGGTGACCCTCAATAACATTCATTTTGGTTTGCTTTTCTGTAACTATTTCAGATCCCTCTCAAGTCCCCAAAGACTGGCCCCAGGAGGGGGAAATCAAGATTGAAAATTTGTGCGTTCGATATGAAAACAACCTCAAGCCGGTTCTTAAGCATGTTAAGGCGTATATCAAACCAGGACAAAAGGTACCATATCAAGCAATTCCCTATCATCCTCATTCTGGAGCAGATCCTTCCTTATTGTGTTTTCTTTTCTAAGGTGGCAGAAGAGCAAGAATAACAGGAACTTCCAGTGACAGCTATATGCATTGATGGTTCTCTCTGAGGTCCCTGGGCATGGGTCAAGAAACTTACACTGATGACATCTTATTCTTGGCTGGGATCAGTTTTCTTTCTGAGAGTCCCCCTTCTTTCCAAATCCATCTCCCTTGCGTAGAGTGAGCCTAGGTGGCCAGACGAGATTAGATGAACACCAGACTGGAACTGAGTAAAAATGCGAGAATATCTCGCATTTCAGCATATAGCATCATCGGAGTCCAAGTCAATATGCTGAAGTTTCAAAAATGGTCCTGGGTCAAGTCCTCACGATGCTGAGAGGCAGAAAAGAGGAGTGTGCTTGCTGTGCTGTTTTATGTTTTTTCCCTGGTGTCTGCCACTGGCCCTGGGGAAGGACCTTTCTACCCACCAGTAGAGCAATCCAGTCCAGCTTTCCCAAAAGAACTGCAAGTCTGATTTACAGCTTCGCTCTATAAGTAAGTAACATCTTGCTTTCTTTTACAGGTTGGGATCTGTGGTCGTACTGGCAGTGGCAAGTCATCCCTGTCTTTGGCATTCTTCAGAATGGTGGACATATTCGATGGTTAGTTTTCACTGGAGTGTGTTGTCACTCCTGACCTGCTCCCCCCTTATTTCTTCAGGAGAAGCGAGGAGACTTTTTGATAGTTTATATCCTGGCTCTCTGGCTCAGAAGATACTTGATTAGAATGGGGCTTGTCATGCCTGATCCTTCAAAGTACAAAGTGTCCCATTGTGAGTAGTGCTTGGTTCTTCCAGGAAATGTTACGCACAGATAATACTTCTAATTTTTTTTAATTTTTTTTGCATATGCTCTGACAAAACAATATGCCATTTTTGAGATAGGAGGAAAAAATATGCAACTCTCTGGGACCTCTAAATTTCTCCCTAAAGAATAACTGCATTAACTTATGATAGCTGTCAAAATATTAGCAGAACAGAACCTACAACTCAACAAGTCCATTCCCTTGATATTTATTTTTTATTTTATTGTGATTTCCCACAAGTATTGCAGAAACCAACTGAAGGTTTTGGAAACATTTTGCTATGTTTTCACTCCTGCAGCATTTCACTCTCCCAGCTAATTGGCATGAACTGGTATACAGCAATATGCACCCTGGCATTTATAATACCTATATTTGTGTGCTGTTGTGGGGAATATGGAAACCTACTGGAAAGTCATCCTTTTGTTTCAAAGATTTCCATGTTTCTAATTTAGCCATTATGCATGGAACATTTGCCAGGGAAACCCTAGTAGGCTCTAGGAGGGTAAGTAAATCTGATGCAGCAAAAGCAAAACTTGCTTTTGTTGTGGTTCTGTGCCTATATGTATCTATGGTAATAGGTTTATGATTCATGACCGGGGTTCCTGGATATATAAATAGTGCAAACAAATAATAATTATGTTTATGGCCAACTTTAAGTTTCCTTCTACTTTAATCTTCTTTCTGTATCTTTTCTTTGTTTGTTCCTTCTGTATCCCTGATTTTTCTCAATGAGAATGCCTAAGTCTTTTGTAATCAAGCTCTCTTTATCCTTTGTGCACATCCCTCTCTCTCTCTCAGCTAGACCCATATTTGGCCTCTATGCTGGTCCCATTCTGGGTGGAGTCCTGGCTCTAATAAAAGTTACATAACAAGATTTCGAGTAACTTTACTGGAGCCAAAATTTCATTCATGTTGTCCATCTTGGTTCCTTATGTCTCTGTTATTTCTTTAAATTTGTATGTGTCCATTTTATTCCCGTACTCTCACTTCTTTCTGTGTTCTTTAGTGTCTCCCTTTTCTTGCCCTCTGTTCAAACTACTTCTCATTTCTCTTCTGTCTTGCTTGACCGCCTCTCATTACTTTCCCTTTTCCCAACTCCTCTTTAATTTACTTTTTCCCATAGGTCCTTTCATCTGCTCTTTTCTTTTCCTTGAGCACCCCGTCTTCTATCAAAAATGCATTCTCCTATTCCCAAGGCATACGATATTAATTTTTCTCTCATTAGTCTGCCTCATCTTCTCCTAACCCTCTCTCATGTCTTCATTTGTGAAGAAAAGGAATTGCTTAAGTTTATGCAACCACCGATGTCTCATGCTGAAGTCTTATGACCTGATTCAGACTTTCTGCAAGTCTGAAAACAATTGGACTTCGCACCCTACAGATGAAATCTTAGTTCCTCTGACTATTTAACAAAAGCATAAGACTATTGGTAGTCCAGCTAAGCGGGGATTAAGTCTTTCATTGGAATAGGGCCACACAGAGTAACCTGCAAAATGCAGTGTCATGACAATTGGGAATGACAGAAGAGGCATACATGCAGAGCTTTGAATATCCATGTATTTGCCAGTTCACAGTTAGGTTCTCGCTGTTGGGAGAGAGAACTGATGAACTTAATGTTGGATACTTCCCAGGGAGGAGTGCAGCTGCCCAGTGAAGTAATCCACAGGGAAACTGCAGAAATGAGCCCGATGAAAATACCCTTTACCATACCCTCGTTCAGTTTGCCCTGGGCCATCCCTTCCCCATAACCCAGAGGATGTTCCTGGGTCCAGGGAAAGTCAGTGGGGTCAGTAGTTCCTGGCCTTTGTTTGAGGATTCAAGGGAAGAAATTCATTCTGCCCTTCTTGCTCTCTTCTACTTACAGAGCAGCCAACCAGTTTCTCTTGTACTTTTCCCCCATCTCCCTCGCTTGAATATCAGCAGTTGCCACACCCAGCACATCGTAGATCAGATTTTCAGATGAGATCTATATGCTCATTGACCTGAAGTAGTGACTAGAAAAGGAAGTGACTAGAAGGAAAAATCCTCTGACTTTACCAAGTATCCCAGCTGTTGCAACAGCTTCTTATCGGGAATGAACTACTGGGTTGAGCGATTAATGAGACTGCTTCCAGTAATCTTATGCTAGCAGAACAGTATGTGGCTAATTCACAACCAAATACTCAAATGAAACTGAGCTGTAGGAACCAGCATGAATGGTATTAAAATGCCTTGGAGTAGGACATCCTTTTTGTTTTTCTGATCTTGTTAAAAACTTAATGCTACCCCATTCCATCTAGAGTTTGAAGGATAGTTTTGACTCCTGGTGTATTGATTGGAGATACATATATTATGCAAAAGAAATTGTGCACAATATCAAGTTAAATACTTTCTGCAACTGTTAAAGTCAAGGGGAACCAAGACAGGCACAGGACGTGGCTAATAACATGTTGCTCTTGTTCTCGCTCTGTTCGGCTGTAAAGCTCAGGTTGCCCCCAAATAAATTATCCTTCTGGTGCTATCATTAATCACATAGCGTGGAAGCCACGTGTTTCCTTTAAGGGAGGGTGGGAAGAAAACAGAGAAAGAGAGCAAGGCAACAGTGTCACTAATAAGCTGGCTTCCTTCTGGCTTGCGTTACTACGTAGATTCACTTTCCCCATGTTTACGTGACAGTGCTGAGAGATCAGAGAGGCACACTGCCTCATTGTCTGCAGTCCAGCCCAAACTAGCTGTTTTATCTTTCTGTCCGCTACCTGCGGATCATATGCTTTGTGCAATTCCCTCACATATCTTCTGCATGTTGTTTTAAACAGGGAGGATAGTGATTGACGGAATAGACATCAGCAAATTGCCTCTTCATACTCTCCGTTCCCGACTCTCCATTATTCTCCAGGATCCAATATTGTTCAGTGGCTCCATCCGGTAGGTGTATGCCATCAGGGGGTGACAAGCAGCATTGCATGGCGTGTTTGTGATGGGTGCTGTGGAACAGGAACGGATGGAAAAGGGAAGGACACTTCCTAGCTCAGTCCAATCTATCTACACAGCCTGTCTAAGGGAAGTCAAGTGACATACACAATGCCAAAATGTTCCTTAGCAGAAGACTGAATGAACTGTAATTGCAGTAACAAGACCCCCGTTATGGTTTTCTTTGCAGCTTTAATTTGGATCCAGAATGCAAATGCACCGATGATAGACTCTGGGAAGCTTTGGAAATTGCTCAGTTGAAGAACATGGTCAAGTCATTGCCAGGAGGCCTTGGTATGTCTGAACCAAGTCTCTGGGAACATAGGCCAATAATGAAACTGTGCATGCATGAGCATGCACACATATAAACAGATACATGGGATCTTACACTCTGAACCATCATGTAGGAGTTGACAGGCATCTAATGAATATTCTGTCTCTATGCTAGAGAGAATATTCTTACTAAAAAGCTGAAGAGTAGTCTGGTTTTCCACTCTTCGCAGAAAAATCCTGCAGCACCTCAACATCATAGTGGGGTGACTAGTCAGCAAAGACTTAAAAAAGAGCAGGTTTACCTCCACTTCTTCAGCAGAATCTGGCTCTGCCAGTAGAGCTGTAGCTCTTGTCTAGAACACTGACAGAGCATTTTCCTTACCATTTCAGATCTGGTTCATGAAGGAAACACACATATTTCCTTCCATATTAAGTGTATTTCATGTTATTAAGATAATATCCTGCAGCTACCAGATTTGCTAACTATTTGTGCCAACTTTTTGCTTAATGGTATATCGCTCCTTTCCCAAAAAGCTGCGCTCACTTTTCTTGATATCACTCCATTCCAGTGTTCAGTCAAGATTATCCTTATTGGCTTTTACAGGGATTTTTCTTGACTGATTGTATGAACATACAGCATTTCAGTGGTGTGACATTCAAAGTAACTGATTTTATTACAGATGCAATGGTCACAGAAGGAGGAGAGAACTTCAGTGTAGGGCAAAGGCAGCTCTTCTGTCTGGCCCGAGCCTTTGTCCGCAAAAGTAGCATACTCATCATGGATGAAGCCACAGCTTCTATTGACATGGCCACAGTAAGTATAGCAACTAGCACCATCGATGCATGGATCTACTAGAAGAAGAGGCATCTTCCCCAATGTTAGCCTTGAGTTCTCTTTAGCAGAAAAAACTGACAGCTTTTTTGTTTTTCTTCTGTGTTTGGTTTCAGCCCTTGCTGTTGATGTGTTTTGGGGAGTGATGCTTATGGTGAGGGGAAAAAAGACAAAATGAAATGTTTTAGAAAATCCCTGCTTTCACAGGTGTGGCATTTCATTACTGAGAATCTGGTGTGCAGATCAGAGGTAGTATGGAAAATGATCGTCTCTCTTATGTGCTTGAAGACACATGAATTAAAATGTAAAAGGATGAAGTAACTGAAGTAAGCCTTTTCCTTTGACAGGAAAACATTTTGCAGAAGGTTGTGATGACTGCCTTTGCAGACCGCACAGTTGTAACAATAGCAGTAAGTACTGATGCCAGCAAATGCTCTTTCCTCATTCCTCAGGCGGTTAATCTTGCCTTTCACTAGTTAAACATCACTATATAAAACTAAAAACATCACAAAGTAAAACTAGAACACAAGAATATTCCCAGATACTAGAACAAGTCAAGAGACTTACAATCAACCTGAAATTTGCAGTAAATGCTATCTTGCTATCAAGTGGGCCAAACTAAAACACTTAGATCTGAAGAAGGACTTTACAGGGAAAAGGAGCACCTACACTGTCTCCAAGAAAACTTGAAGTCATTCTCTCTAAAAAATTTAAACTGAAGCCATAGGCTAAAACATTATTGAAAGTTGTGTCAAAATCTAGATTTGATGTTTGCCTCTGAAGTCTATGCATTTATAGTGCCTACAGTCATGGCACAAATTTATAAAAGGAGATGAGATTTCAAAATCTGTTTGGTGTGGTTTCTCAAGTTGGGTTATCTTTTCTCTCTTTCAGAATAAAAAGTTGTGTTTATGATAAAGGTTTTAAAAATTGGAATCAATGGGAATTGCTCAAAAATTAGTATCTGTTCAAATAAGGGTTTATATTTTTTCCTGTTTTCCTGCCATTTCTAGTGCCCAAAAGTTCTATATATCTGTGCAAGTGTGCACATGTACATGCATACATATACGTGCGTACACATGCACACACATACAGCGAATACTGTTAAGAATAGTTCTACCTTGTGACAGCAGGCTTGCTCGACAAACAGATGTTTTATCCACAAGATAAATATGTGTTTCAACAGCTGTTTCATTTGCTTTGCCTGGAATCCAGTGCTGTGATTAGAGATTAGAGTTATGCCTCCTGGACCCTGGTTTCAAGTCTGTCAGCGACTAGTTCGTGTCAGGCAAACCACTTAACCTAGCTCATTTACAATAGGCTCTAAGGTTCTTGGATGTGTAAATGCTGACGATGCTAGTGGCAAGCATATTGTCTTTCAGTTACATGCTGTTCAAATTTTCAGTATTGTCCTTCTGACTACAATCTCACTTTTCTTTTGCTTTGCCTTTCCAAAGCCAGTGTCTCAAGCAAAATAGCACACATTAATATTTAGCTTTCTTCACAGAGTTGGCTTCATTTCCTTCCTCTCTTCCTTCATGGCTGTTCCTTCTTTCGCCCACCTGGTTTTCTCTTCTCTTTTCCAGCATCGCGTATCTCACATCTTGGACGCCAATATTGTCCTAGTCCTTTCTGAGGGCTTTCTAGTTGAATGTGACACTGCCTCAAACTTACTCCTCAAAGAGGACGGCCTGTTCACCACTTTGGTGAAGACTCACAAGTAGACTCTCTCAGTCCACACTGTTCACGAGACTTCTGGCTCTTTGGTAGTTATTTTTACCTCTTCAGTTTCCTTTCACTCTGCTTCCTTTCTACTGCACAGCTTCTGAGACAACAGTGCAAGAATGTGTTTATTGTGTTGTTCCTAGGTTTGTTTAATTTTGTGACTATTTATACTAATCATATCTAACTGAAGCTTAGACATGCAGCTAACATTGAATCTATCATGTCAAAGAAATCTACCCCATAAAGTAATCCCTGACCTTCAGCCCATATAGTGAAATACGACACTTTTCAAGTTCATTATGTCCTTACCTGACTGGCTGTCTTCATACGGCACTGAAACCAAACTCAGCCTGGTTTCATTCCTGTTCCCTGTGGGGCTAAACTATCACCTGTTGCACACTCAAATTTAATCTCAGAGGGAGCTAATTCATTTACAGAAGGAGACAGCCCAGGAATGCCCCAAGACAGACTCAGAGTAGGCAGTCGGGGTGCAGAGACCAAGGAGCGGAGCAGGATGCTAAGCCAGACAGTGCAGGCATAGCCAGGATGTTTCTCGCCCATATTTCCTAAAGGGGAAGATGTATTTCAGCGATGCCGTAGGATTTATGCCAACAGCTGGGCTGTCCATAATGGCAATTAGCGGAATGAAAGTGAAGTGCGTGCTTAAGTATTTTCAGGCTTTGTGGCAGAGGCTGTAAAGTAATTAGAGATCTCCTCAGATTAAAGATATAGTACAAAGACATACTCCAAATACCACTGTAAACAAGGATAGCCTTTCACTGACTTGGTATGCCTTGTATTAGGCCCATTAATGAACTGCAGTGAGAACTATGATAACAAAAACGTCTGTATGCTTTTCTTTATGGCAGCATCGGGTTCACACCATCCTGACTGCAGACCTGGTCATCGTCATGAAGCGAGGGAACATTTTAGAATATGATACGCCTGAGAACCTACTTTCTCAAGAAGACGGCATCTTTGCTTCATTTGTCCGGGCTGACATGTGAAGAATCACATGATGCATTTTAATAGCTTATTTTTAAACAAATGAAATGCAAATATTTTCTATTCAATGTAATATCACTTTTACCTTTTTTTTTAGAGCTTCTTTCTTCACACTTCCGTCTTCCAAAATAATAAAACCTATTGCAATACATGTATGCCTCAAAGCAATAAAAATATCACTTCATTCAAAAGCTATTAAATTTCACACACACACACACACATGCACACACAGAGGCAGAAGTTTTTATTTCCTGGGAATTTGGCATTTTCCCTAGACTTTTTAGTGACTTTATTTTCTTTTATAGAGAGCAAAAGAATGCACTGTTCTTATAAACTGCATATGTTATGCTGGAACCAGCAATCAAATCGTGCAGTTTGTCAAGGAAATGAGAGATCCCCAGAAGCATTCTGTCCCCGGAGGGGAAAAATTAAAAAGAAAAAACAAATCTAAACCCATAACACTTGGGGCAATCTGCTGCATTCCAAAGGCATAAACTTTGCTCTTCAAGTTTTAGTGGAGGAGCAGTGAATGAGGGAAAGGAATTTCATCAGAAATAAGGAAATTCTTCCTGTCCTTCACTTTAGTTAGCACACTATAGTTGTCACAGCACTGTTTTTCAGTGCAATGGTGGCTCATCCCTACAGTCAGTTCCTAAATCCATATTTGTTCTCCAGATTTTCTTCAATCAAAGATGAAAATCATCCTATAATTATGCACGCTTTGATAGGCTTATTCAGGAATTTTGTACAGTATCTTAAAACTTTGCATTAAAATTCATCTGAATTTATAAACTTTATATTAGCCAATTTTTTAAAGGTGCCCACTAAAATATTCTACTTAAAATGGCACGTAATTAGCCATGTAATTGTTTTGTGTGTCTTTAGTCCGTCACATTATTTTTTATCCTGGGACAAGCTTTCTTTTCTTTCACACATTTCTGGCATCTCTCTAAATCGGATCTAGTCCAAGAAGGTATGATTTTCAAATTATTACTATGTCTTCAAGAATTTAGGTGAATTTAGATACATACTTACACCACACTGCTTTGAAAAGGTTGCCTGCACTTGACTAACACATATGGCTAGATTCTGAACTATGGCAACTGCACATTGGACAGTAAACCTGCAGAAGGAGTTTCACTCACATACTTCCAAAGGCACAGCTTGAGACATCAGCTTCACTAGTAGTATTCAATGTGATTTTTATTCATCTATTGTTATCATTTAGGAAGAAAACTAGGTGCACTTAAGCCTATTTCTAGTGTAATTAAAAGAACATAAGGCACAGTACTTGTAAAAAAAATGCTATGAATTTTTGAGAAGTTGTAGGACTTAAAATTGGGATTATATTTAGTCTGGTAGTATAAAAATGATACAGTGGTTTATCTTTTCGGGGGGGGGGGGGGTGCATCTTAACTGTTGGAAATAAAAGCTGTGTGACACAACTAAACAAAAAAACCTCAGTCTTAAACATTTTATGAGGGGAACTACTTCTCTGATTTCCCTGCCTACTGCTGTGAAAAGTTTTTGCTCTTTTCTGGATTAATTCCCTGTGTTGACCTTTGTCATACAAAGAAAATAAAAAAAATAAAGCAGATGTTTACAGCGGAAGTGCATGTCGTTACACAGATTTCAGATCCAAAAGGCCAAAATCATTCTTGATTTAATTTCATTGTCTTCTGTGAAAAGCTAATTGGATTCATTGCTGTCAGACTCAGTCAGTATGAAGATGAAGTACAAATAACTTTGTTTATCTGTGTATCTTTGATGACGATGCAATCCTGATTTATTTTAAGTGGTGCCAACTAGTTCAGTGAGATCCAAGTTCCCACTACACTAAATGCCTCCACGGGCCTGGGATTGTGTCAGGTATCTTGTAGCACTTAAGAGGGCCCAATAATTAGTACCTCTTTCCTCTGACATTTGCTCCAGAGCCATTAGAGGTGTAAGAAGCACCTTCTTTGCTCATCCATCCTTCCAGAGCTATAGAGCTTAACACTGCTGTTTAAACATGTAGAAAAGAAAATATATTATGGGATGAGAAAAACCTATTAGCACGCTTCCTTCATTTTGATGGACGTGTGCAGGAATATTGGCCCTAGTATTACGTTAACCATGGCCAAAGCATTTGATGATCATTGCAGCATATCCCACAGCCGCCTAGGAAGCTTAAAAGCACAATTCACTTCCTGAAGCAATTAATCCTATTCAACATACACAAATCCCAAGAGAGACAGCAAACATAAACCGACTGCTATAGACACACCAGATCTCCTCGCATTATAGCCACTGTGTATATGACACTATTTACTCACCAAGGCCTTAGGCTTAACTTTGCTTTTTTGTGTTTTCCTGTAATGGAGGAGAGCGTTCCCAAGGGTCGCACAGCTGTTTTGTTACTAAGAAGGGTGCAGGAGGGATGAAGTCTTTGAAACAAATGTCTTTTAATTTCGCGTAAAGGTTTTTAATGCCTCCCCTTTAGGAGCCGTTTCCTTAGGCTGTGGCGCGTACGTGGTAAAGGGAACATCAGCCTGGAGATTTTGCTGCTTTGACTCTTGTCACACTGCTGCTTCTGCCGGTCAGCCCTTATTCTCTTGCCCCAGCCTCCTTGCTTTTTTATTGCCGCCATCTCCTTATATCATACCCTCTTTGAGGCTCCTGCTTGTATCCCTGAATGCGCCTTATTTTGCCTGTGGCCTCCCACTCCTTCCGGATTTAGCTCCATACCCTCTGCTCCATTTCTTCTCTGACGCACCTCTGCACTCACTCTCCTTTCCCCCGGCTTTCTCTGGCTTTCTATCATAACACCCCTCCTCTTCAGGGGGACACTTGCTCTAGCGTCATCATGTTTTGGGGTTGGTTGGGGTTTCTTTTTTCCCCAAGCATTAAACTAAGCAAGCTTTCATTATTGTGATATTATGCTCTAGAACTATTAAGTTCTTCTACAAAGGAGCTTTGAATGCAAACACCAGCCATGTGTACATTTCTTTTGACAGAGGAAAATCATCTCTGTGAGAGATCCTAAATTATCTTTCTCATCCCATCTGCATTTCTTTTTTCTGTTAAGTGCTTCTGTGGCTGAGGAAACAAAATAGAAGGAGTAAGATCCCTTGTTGCCAATCATAGAATCGTAGACTCACAGAATGGTTTGGGTTGGAAGGGACATTAAAGATCATGTAGTTCCACCCCCCCCCGCCACGGGCAGGGACACCTTCCGCTAGAGCAGGTTGCTCAAAGCCCCAGCCAACCTGGCCGTGGACACTGCCAGGGAGTTGGATGCCCCATCCACAACTTCTCTGGGCAACCTCTTCTGGTACACAGCAAAGAATTTCTTCCTAATATCTAATCTAGATCTACCCTCTTCCAGTTTAAAACCATTACCCCTTACCCTGTCACTACACTCCCTGATAAAGAGTCCCTCCCCATCAAGTACTGAAACTGCTTGTGCAACTGCTTGCGGAGCCACAACAGTGTTTCTTAACCTTTGACTTGCAACCAGCGGCTTATCTTTCCCATTCCTTGGGCCGGGTCTAATGGCTGGCACAGATGAGACTGCTCCCTTCCTCTGTGTTGCCCTTCATCAGCCTCCTAACAGCTAGCTGCTCGTTATTGCTTCTTCTAAACTAGAAATCTCCCATACAATCTTTGTGTTTATTACTGAGCCGAAACTTAATTGTGCTGGGAAACACACTGTAGCGGTTTTAAGCAGTTCTTGAAGCAGGTCCACAAGCCTCTGCTATAAAGCAACGCTGTTGACAGGTAGGAAGGAGAAGCTTTTCCCTCCTCAAGATCCAGTGCTTAAAAAAGATCTCTCCATCTATTCACTGTGCTAGGGATCTACATCAGCACAGCGGATGCTGAGATTCATCTAAGGTGAATAATTTTGATGATTTCCAGGCAATCACAGTTTGAAAGATGATGAGAATCTCCGTAAGAATAGCTTTGCCTGAACCACTTTTGTTCTGCTAATTGTTATTTACGCTTCAGGGATTTTGGAAGCATGACAATTATTTGGACATCACATTTCAAACAATACAGTTACCAAATAGGAAAGTTGTGCTGCCTTTTTTTTTTTTTTTAAGGAAATAAATCGTCAGGGGCTGTGAGGATTCATAATTCTGAGCTGAGTTTATTGCTGATTTTTTGTAACTTCAGACTTGGTTTAGGTTAATACTGTATGTTATTTCAAAGAGTCCCTTATAACTAACTGTTCATATTCCTTTTGCTTTGTTATGAAGACCTCTTAAAACCACCCGGATAGGTTTTCTATTTGATGGACCGTGTGTTGTCTGTATGTGTGTCTGCTTGAAAACAAAACCACACATGCTACCTTTTATTCTAAAGAAGCATATGGTACAAGCAACTCAAGGTTCATTTCCTTTCTGTTCAGAAGAAAGGTTTCTAAAAACAGAAGTATGCTTTTGTCAATGCCAGGCAAAGGTCCACGTCACATCAGTCAATGGGATGATTTGCCCGCTGGAGGTGCCTGTCTCACCCACCTCTGCAGCAGGAGTCCAGGCAATGGCCTTGAACTAGATGTCTGCCTTTTCGATCACTAAATTTATAGCCTCGGGGAGCCTCTGAGAGGTAGAGAAAGACAATCAGTGGGATTTTTAGCCATGTATAATGCAAAGAGGATCGTCTACCGGCATTTCCTGCAAGGCAGGAAACTTCCCTACGGAAGTTTGGGATAGCTCTGACAAGCCAGGGGCATAATAAGCAAGGCAAAGTCTGCAGGGAGAGATCATTGCTTTCTGAGGCAAACTGATATGCAAAAGAGGTATCTCAAGTGTTTGTAAGCTCCAGTTTCATTGCAGACCTGAAAAATATCTTTCTTTGCAAGAGCGTGCCTGCCTTTCCCAACCGTATCGTTCAGCTGAAGGCATATATTATCAAAAGCTTCTCAAGCACTTGGATGAGCCCCTTTTAGGTTAGTGTAAACTAACAGAACACCTCTGCTATAAATTAGTACACCTCTAATGAATTCAGTTAGTACCAACATGAATATGGCCCAAAGGATTTGGCATCTCATTATACGTAAAACCTCTAGCAGCAAAAAGTAATTGTATTGAATTTTGTTTTCTTAAAATACAGATGACATCAATTTTAAGAGTGGTCAGGTAGGTCTCTTAAAAATTCTTATTCAATAAACTGTTTGATTTAATTAATTGTGTTCTTTTTGCTCCTAAAGCAATGGGCTCTATTGCTTTGTTGTGAAAAGGTGCCAATACATTCACATACTGTTCTGCTAATGTGTCACGAGAAGCTGAAGGAAACATTACACATACATTTTACACAAGCTATGTAGGCATCTATCACAAATGGAGCTATAATGTATTTGAGGCAAACAGCTACCTTTATAAAAAAGCTGTGGACAAGGGCCATGTTTTCATTATCATGTTTCCATTATCTAGTGGCAAAAGTTGGAGTATGTTTCCCTTGCACGCACCGTGGCCCAGCGTCCCCAGTGTGACACTGCCAATAAAAATCAGTTCTAAAATATCTAGTGAAAACACAGCGCTACTTGTTAAAATCTCTCTGATGCAATGATTCTCCCATAAAATGTGTTTAAAAGCAAAAATTAATTCAGCACATTTACTATTTTATATCCTCACGTAGTATCTTTTGAAAGAATAATTTAAAACTAAAAATATGTTACGTAAATTCTCTGATAGGAATTAAATGATGGCATGTGAAGAGCTCTTTAGTTTCTTTGGAAATAGATCCATTCAAAGGCAAAACTAAGAGAATACTAAAAAAAAATCTGAAAACAAAACTGTAAATCAAATTCTTCATTGCCATGCAAACATCCCAATCATTTCCACATTGTTTTTTTACTGCTCTGGTTTTTCTCCACCAGCACTGACCTCTGTGTGGAATTGTGGGGAAAGATTATCAGGTTTTCAAATTATCAAAAAATTGTTGTGAGGCAGAAGTTCTCTGACTCTTACAAATCAGCAATGTGCTGATGCTCTTTTGGCAGGACAGTTTAGAGTATTGGCTTGTACGAAGCTGTGGAGTTCAGAGAAGCTTCCAAATGTAATCCTTCAAGAGAAGAGAGATTTTTAGAAAAGTCTTAATCTATTTACTACATAGTTATTAATTATTCACTATTGATAGCATCTGCTGCTAGACGCTACCCATGCAAACATAACAGACATTCCTGGCAGGAGCTGTTTATTTCTCTAACACAATAAGCCACATTCTGAAGAGACTATAGACAAGCAGTCATTTAAAAAATATATATATTCAAAAATAATTAGTTTCTATTTGGTATAATTGACATTCATCACGTGCAAGATGCCTTCTTTCATTTTCATCGAACATAGAGATTTTCATCCCCTGAACTACTATATAATAATGCAGCATTGAGCTCACTTGTTACCACGCTGCACATTTCACTGCCCAGTGCGTTCATCCTCATGTATGTATATTGCATGGTTACACATCCTTTGGATAAAAGGTATAAAGAAGTACCGAACAGTGCCAGCTAGCACTGTCCATAAGAGTGTTTCATAGCTATTCCAATGACATTTCTTAACTCTCCCTTTAATTTACTTCAGGGTTTTCTGGCTGTACCAGCTTACATCCATAAATATCACTTAAATGTCCAGTAAAATATTTAACCATGTAACTAAGGAACTAATGCAGCTTAGTGTAAATGACATGGTCCAGAACCACCACCCTTCAGTATCACAGTTACAGATGCCCCAAAGCAGCATATTCTTTGAAAAGCAGAAAGTTAGAGATTCATATTTAATGGTTATATGTGTTTTTATCATACTAGCTAGATTAAGCCCTCACTTTTTCAGCAATACTAGCTGTGACCATTAGACCTCTCCATCAGAGGCAGGAACGTGAGGTTCTAAGAGGCTCTGAGTACTGCAGATATTCGTGGCTGAAACATTTGGGGTTGGACCCACCTGCTTCTCCAGGTCTCACCACACCACCCAAGATCAGAGGGCTTGGAGTTGTCAGTTATTCTGTGCTACGATCTTAAGATGAGAGAGGACATCTATCTTCCATCAATGGCATAATCTTAATTTAACCCTCACTCTGCAGCCAGCAGAGATATCAATTACTGGTAGGCAAGGGGACCTGGAAGCACGAAGATGGAGATAGAAAATAATTCCATTCACAAATCAGAAGACAAATCTCCTTCAGCTGGTGGTACAGCCCTCTGAGCCAGCTCCAGGCTTCTCAGAAGAGGAGACAAAGTTCTGTTACACTACTCTGAGGCTGAAGCCAGCCAAAAGCTTACTGGCTCCTGCTGCACAAGAGGAATAAGCAGCTCGGACAAGGATGGAATGAAAGGCCCTTGATACCCTCATTACCTGGCTTTGTTGCTCCACATAACACCAGAAGAGAAGGAGGAGAGAAATGGCAGCTATCGTTTGTCCCAGCAGTAGGAGTACGTACCCTCTCTTAGTTTCTGGGGTTTCGCTCCTCCAGCACTTTGCCACCAGAGGCAGCTTTACCTGTTCCCAGAGCCAACTCTTAGGCTCTGCCTACACCGCTACATAAAATGGGAAAAGTGGCACAGCCGACTTGTGAGAGCATCCATGTGTCTAAAACCACAGCTGTCCCAAAACAAGGTTGCCTTGTCCATCCTGTGCATTTAGACCAGTCTCTGGACCATGCTTGGGGCATCCCACATCCAAGCTGTGCCTGGTTACTGGGTGGGAGGGTGCCACCGACACAAGCCAAAACCCTGCCATAGAAGAATTGGAGAAACAACATTGCAGTGGAAGGTGTTTTAAAACATTCAGGTATTAGACACTTTGAGATACCACTTAGTGAGGAAATCCCTGCCCAACGAGACTTAAAATCCAAATGTTGTACGGAAATCCGAGACGAGACTGAGCAGAGGGAAGAGGGCAATGACACCAGGGAAAGTTCAGAGCCGTGCCTGGTTGCTGAGGAGTAGGTTAGTAGACCTTGCTTTGAGACTCTCTTGAGTTTGGGAACAGCTCAGATGTTCAGAGAGCTCTGCTGTTCTAAGGGTAGTCTGCTATGGGTAGACCTGTGGGGAAAAAATGGAGGAATGCAAGAGGAAGGTGCTAAGGAGTCCAAACCCTCATTTACCTTTTCCCCAGTGCCCTGGTGATATGAAGTACAGCACTAAAGCTTCCCACCAGCAATTTCACCCTAGCTGCAGGAAGCCACCTTGGCACTGTGCTGCAGGTTAGGAGCTTGTAGGGAGTCCTCCTTACACTGTGGTTTCACCCGTCAGTGACCTTAAACCATTTGATGCCTCCATCGGATGACTGATCGTAAGAGTTTGGCAAAGAGTGGGAGGAGGACTATCCACATCACCACCAGTTACAGGAGGCAAAGAGTTCACATCTCTTCTCTACTCAGCCTATTCTGTGGTTGGCCTGGCCCACAAACTCAGAAATGAGAATCATCACAGAGAGATGAATCAGCAGCCAGTTCTTCCACAGGAAAGAATTCATCAGGGAAAAAGCCAGCGAGCCAGAGGGGAGAAGCACCTAAGGGAAAGAACACTCCAGTGAATTAGCAACACAGCTAGAGGTTTATTATAACCATGTTCAACCTACATAGAAACTGATTTACAGCCTTTCCATAAATTATGGCATGGAGAGGCAAAGAAACAATCCCAAACTTGTCTCTTCTCAGAGCCTTAGAAGAAACTCCTGCTCCAGGAAGGGGCACGTAACATGACAGGCGTACTTCAGAGCATCAGGCATCAGAAAAAGGCTGTACCGCTTTGACTATTGCCATCTCACATTGTAGGAGCGACTGACTCGGCTAGGTCCCAGATGTGACAGTCCAGTATTTCTGTACTTTGAGCTAAGGCTTCAGCTGAAGTATGTGGGAGGTAATATCTGCCGTGAACTGAAAAACAAAAGGATTACCTAGCTTTGCTGGTCAGGGATACCATGACCTAGAAGGTGGACTGGGTAAAAGCGGTGCCAGCGTTCCCGATACGGAGGCACCGTGACAGGCTGAGTCTCTGTAGCACTGAGGCTCAGCAAAGTGCAGCCTTTGGTTTTCAGCCTGCACCATAAGCGAGGCATCTGGGAAGAAAGAAACACACAGCTAAAACTAAAGACAAAGGTAGGGAGATTGATAAGTAGTGTGGGGCTGCAAGAAATCTTGCTGGATTTTGCGCGAGGATTTAATGTGATGTGGTCATCTCTAGAGGGAAATGAGGCTAGGGCTTATGGCAGAGAGCGAATATAAGGTATACCCTGGAGCACAAGGCATTTCTTTCAACTACCCCTTTCTTGGCTCACGCATGTCCCTGGAGCAGAGGTGGAGTAAGGCAAACAGAGGCTAAAAGACATTGGATTTCATAAATCAGATGACTGTAAGAACCATGTAATTTGGGTGTGATGATCTGTCTTTTCTTCTCCCCCCTGCTCCCCCCACACTGCTGACCGTGCAGGAGGCCAGGGGCTGCAGCCCCAGCCCAAAATGGTTCCCTGCCTGCTCTCGCACGCTACGGGGCTGCACGCATTTCTCTAGCACCGTGCCCTCTCTCACGGATGCACGCTGGTGGCCCGTGTGCTGACCCTCTGCACTACCAGGGGAGCCCACAGAGGACAGCAGCGCTTCCTCGGATTGCCCACAGGAGCCAGTCGAGGAGCAGGTGTTGCATCGCAAGCAGCAGCAGGGACCCAGCTCTGCACGGGTTTGGCTGGAGCACCGCTGCCCGCCCAGTCCACGGAGCCAGCTGCGAGCAGAGCTAGTCCGAAGTCAGCCTAACGCTGTTCGAACTACAGCAAGCTCAGACCTGCCTGAAGAGCTAAGGCCATGCTCTAGGGGATACAGCCAGTTAAGACAGTTTACCCAAGACGGTGTGGGTCTCCTTCCCTGTGCTACGCAGGGAGCAGATACAAAGGTAAGGGATACCTTTGATGTGGCCAGCAGAGCCCATCAGCTCACTGAACTGCAGAAGCTAAACCACAACGTATCACCCCATCTGCTACCTGGTGACTACATGCGGGGGGATAGAAAATACTAAACTCCTGGTGACAAATGCACCAGAGCCCATTTGTCAGCACTGGAAGTGCCATAACAGAGATTTACAGAACTACCAACATATTGCTAGCTTTGCAGGCGGTCGATAGCCTGCACCCCGTAGCCTGACACACAGAGGGAAGTCAGAGTACCAGATTTCATCAAACAAGGCTGAGGCATCATTTCCAAACCAGATAGTTTTAATGGGAAACAACCTCTCTGCCAGCAAACCCACAGAACATTTACAAACTTCAGTATGTAACTTAGTAATATTGGATGAGGGGCACTAGTTACATGTATTTTGACGATAAAGGCTATTTTTGTTCTGCTGCTCTTGCATGAAACATAAAAAAAAAAAAAAAAAAGCTGGTTCAGGGTAACAGATGCCCTTAGTTTGCAGTTTCTGCTCTTTCATGTTTGATGGATCTACTGCCAGTTCAGCTGGGGAAGAGTTCATCCATGCTCTCCGAATACGGCTTATCAGCTTTGTGTCTTTGTGGAAGCCTCGTGCTGAGTGCATGACATCTCTGGACGCCTGCAAAGTCATCCTATCTCTAAGCTAAGATTAGAATTTCAAACAAAACTTGTTACGAAGCAGGATTTTCTGAAAGGGGCTGGACACAGCTGTAATGTGGAAATTTCAGATTCATGTCTAAGCACATTACTTAATCCTTTTTTAGATAGGCATAATTGTGAAGTGATATTTACCATAATATCAGTAACTCTTGTGGGTGGAGGGGAAATGAAACAGCAAGAAGGGAGATGCATGATGGGCCGTAACAAAACTGGACCCAAACCTGCCATCAATTCTGATCATTTTTTGCCCAAAAAGGCTGTGTTCACAGCACTCAGACACTATGTTCCTTACAAAAAGGGTTAGGAGACATTTTGGGAGATTTTCCCAGCTATTACTTAAATCTCAGGCTTAAATGTGCATGTGGCAACCAGGCAAGTATTTAAAAGGGCAAAGGGGAACATTTTTAGTAGCTGTCACTTTCCAGAGCATATTCATACACTGTAACTTGGGGAAGTGGATGCTGTGCTCAAAATCATGTCTCATAATGTTTAACCAGGACAAGGGAATAGTTCTGGTGCTCCTAATCTTCACATCCCAGTGCTCACGGACGAGCAGGCTTCCTCAAAGCAAATGTCAAGCATAAGAGAGGAGGAAGGCACCCCCTCCTGTGAGGGGTAAGTTCTTTCAGTATTGAACAGGTGGAGATAGAAAGACGGGAGCTGATGAGCACTTTTCGCTGGCAGCGGTTTCTGTTCCACCTGAGCAGCTTGAGGAAGGTCCCTCCTTACTCCCACCTGCCCTCAAAGATGATTTTGCTGCATTTTGCCAGACTAGCTGCTAATCCACGCGCTAACTTTGTGTCGCACGGTCCCAGTCACTGCCAGCAGAGATGGGGTGAGGAGCACACGGGCAGCTGAGGGGCCGTGGCAGAGTGAGGAGGGGCTGCGGCTCAGTACAGCCACAGTGCTGGGTTATGCTCTAAGGTGGCAAGGAAATAAAAGTGACATTTCTTGGTGTTTCTGTGTCCCTGTTTATAAAGCTGTGGATTTCAATAACTTCAGAGGAAACTTGTGCAACTGGGCATCTGACATGAGTAAATCTGTGTCAGAAGCAAAATAATACAATTCAATGATCTTATGAAAAAGGGGAGGGGGGGTTCCATGCAGTTCCCAGGCAGTTCTTTATTTTTTGAGATGCAGCTAGCAGCCATACTGGGGAACATCAGTCTTGTTTCTAGCCCTAGCATGGAACAAATACTTCATAGGCGCTAAAAGGGAGAAAGGATGAGGAAAAGGATAAGGAAGAGGAAAAAAGGACAAGGGAATGGAATTTTTTTTCACGTGTGTTAAATCAGTTCTTTCCAGTAGTTACACCCAAGTGAGATGCACTTTTGGAGGCCGCATCAAACAAACGAGTCGGGCCCTCAAGACCAGTCTCTGCCACCCCATTTGTAGCAGGGTAACGTCCTGAGTTCTCCAAGCGCAGCCCATGAAGTGCGATAGCTAGCACCAACGACGCTGATCCTGCAGGTACCCACCCACCCAAGTGACTTTGTAATGTATGTGTACTCAGAGTCTGGTTAGAATCTAAAGGCAATAGTTTGAGATCCTGATTTTTCAGACTGCAGCTGGTCATCTGCCTAAAGTTAATTTCATACGCAAATGTTTAGCTAATTGCCTAATATGACTGGGGCTTTGAGTCTGGCTCTTTTCTGACTACTGGATATCTGGTATTAGAAAAGGATAGTGCTAGAAAAGTTTCCAGGAATCACTCATCTATTTAAAGTTGAGCACGTGCATGTGTTCAACAGGGTGGATATCTTCAAGCTGAGGATTATACTGCCTGTCAAATGCGCCTTCTCAATTTTTCCAAGCCTGAACACAGTTAAAACCTTCCTGATCACAGCAGGCCTGTCAAGCAGTTCGTTCTTTCTTTCTCTAGTTTACAGAAAGAAGGAAGGTATCTTGTTCTGTATAAATTTTATACCGTATAAGTCATTCGCTTGAGTGACACGCAGGAAAATTTAGAAACCTCCCTTCTGTACACACACGCGTTCCTTGGACACGGGGGAGTTAATGTGACACAATGAAATCTCTGCACTTTGCTTCATTAAAATCTAAATTTAGATCTTTCATAACGTTGATGTACTGTTTATTCTTCCTACAACAAACCCTAAGACTTCGGAAAAAAAGCTGCAATTTCCAAGAATGCAAGTTTCCATTAAGCACAAGAGCCAAAACTGTAAACCTCGACCTGTGGGAAAAAGAATGAACTTCTGCGATTTCACTGTTTGGTTTTTGCCATCGTGCGTAATTTCTCCTATACCCATCCCGTACACGAGTACCCGTCTGCCAACGCCCGTCACACCAGCCGAGCATTACAACGGGCCCGACCCTGTGCCCAACGAGAGCTGTGAACCATAAAAAGGAACGTCTTGTTTTCTTTTCTTGCAGAACCAGGTAATTAAGCTTGTCATTAAAGGCCACGAGATTCCGCCCTCGGTCCTCCAAACGCTTCCACACGTGTGTCGCTTGCCACCTGCAAGCTGCCTCGGCGAGATTCGAGGTAAAAAATGAAGTTATAGGCGGCCCAACTCCCGGCTTACCGGAGGAAGCAAGCCAGCCAGCCAGCCAGGGCTGGGCTTTGCCTACCCAGCCAGAGCCAGCTCCCTAGGGAAAAGACACGACCCAACAGATCCTAAATTTCCCGGCCCCGGCCCACGGTGCCCCACCGCCCGGCCGGCCGCGGGAACCGCTGCGCCCACGGGGAGCGCCTGCGGGCGTCTCCCGCGCCACCCCGGCCCCGCCGCCCCGCCCCGCCCCGCCCCGCCCCGCCCGCCGCTCCCCGCGGCCCCGGCCCGCCGCTGCGGAGCCCAACCGGCCGCCCCCCCCCCCCCCCCCCTCCGTCGCCCCGCTCCGCCCCGCTCCGCTCCGCCCGGCCGCGCTGCGGTAAGTGGCGGCGGGGCGGGAGGCGGGGGGGGGGGGGGGGCCTGGGAAGCGCCGGGGGGTCAGGCAGCACCTGCCCTCCCCCGGTGGGACGGGCCAGCCGGCGGGGAGCCGTAGGTTTGTGCTGTCACCCGTTTGGGGACAAAGTTTGGGAATAAAGGGAGGGTTTCCCCCCGCCTGATCGCGGCAAGGAAGGGGAGCCGCGAAGGGGAAAGGCGAGCGCCGGCTCCGGGGAGCGCCGCCGCCCGCCTCCCGCACCTCCAGCTCCGCTCCTTCTGGGGATGCTTTCGCGGGGCCGGGCAGCGGCTTTCGGCAGGGTCCTGGCCGCGCTGCGGGGCGGCAGCCCGAGGGAATGAGTCTCCACGGTCCCTCCGCACGCTAGCCGTGGCTCACACCGGACGGTCTGGTCTTCAGGTCCCCAAGGATGCGAATAACTTAGTGCTCCGCGTTGCGGCACCCGGCCGGGCACCGCTGCCTCCTGGAGAAACAGCCCGAGGAACCGGCCCGTCAGACGTCACGCTACTTTACAGCAAGTTTGCCAGACTGCGCTGCAGCCTCCCGTCCTGCAAGGAGCGTCGAAACAGCATCCTTCCTTTCCGTTACGAGCCGATACCAATTGCTCAGAAAAAAAGGACGGTCTGAAGGAGGGAGGGCACTGTGGAATAAGTGGTCACACGGTGACGTTTCATGTAATGGCTGTTGGTGGGGGCTACCTAGTCGGGGCTTCTCGCTGTAGCGCGTAGGTGACAGGTCTGACCAGGTTCTCTCTTTTTGCAGGGTAGGGTGAGCCCCGCAGAGACGCGCTAGAGGGACCACCCCCCATTTCGCATCTCGCCGAGTGGACTATGGTGGCAGGAAGATGTTGGCTCGGAAGAGTATCATCCCCGAAGAGTACGTGTTGGCACGGATCGCTGCCGAGAACCTGCGCAAGCCGCGCATCCGAGACCGGCCACGCAAAGCCCGCTTCATCGCCAAGAACGGGGCATGCAACCTGGCACACAAGAACATCCGCGAGCAGGGGCGATTCCTGCAAGACATCTTCACCACCTTGGTGGACCTGAAGTGGCGTCACACGCTGGTCATCTTTACTATGTCCTTCCTGTGCAGCTGGCTGCTCTTTGCCATGATGTGGTGGCTGGTGGCTTTTGCCCACGGCGACATGGACCCTAGCACAGAGAGCACTACAAACAGCACAAAGTGGACGCCGTGCGTGACGTGTGTCAGGTAACGTACGGTCGGTGGGATGAAGAAAGGGGGGGAATCAGAGCTGCCTGCTGTCCTGCCGATGCCTAAAATGCAGCTTTTGTTTTACATGAACCGTTGCGTTTGGTTGAGACGGTTGAAAAGTGCAGTGTTTTCCTCTAGATTACGTAAACTCAGCAAGCCTTCTGGGCTTGGAAAACACTGTACTGTAGATTTCTTTGATTCCTTACAGGATCTGAAAGAGAGGGAGACCTGCTGCTTTTCATGTGTCTCCACATTCTGTGGGTAACATACCTTGCCTGTCGAGATAAGAGCCTGCTGCAAGAGTGGGTATGTGTTATATGTATTGTAACGTCGTCTACGGCAGCGGGAGCATCCCCAGCGCGGTGCGAGCCGCTCACCGCGCCAGGGAAAGGCGGCCACCCCACGAGCGGTGCCTGAGAGGCAACGTACCAGCCACGGGCGTCAGGCCGGGCTAGCAAGAGGAAAGCCACTTAGGGCAAGACAAGATGCCTTTCCAGACAGCTAAATACGGGGGGGGCTTCAAAATACCTCGATGAAGCCATAGGCCAGCAGTTTGACAGAAGAACACTTTCCGCAGTGCGCATGGTGTGTCGGACAGCGAAAGCTTAAGGGGCTACTAGATTAAACGTCACCCGTTAAAGTATTTTACTCTCCATCCCCAAAGCCACAACAGTTTTCAAGGCACTGATAAACTGACGCATACATACACGGAATAGAAGCGTGTTTGTTAATCGGAGGTGGGGTAAGCGGTAAGACCGCTTCGTCATCAGTAAAATCTCTTTTTATAGCACTAGGTTTTGAAGCAGAAAGTTCCTGATTCGGTACCACCAGCCTGCCCCAGCTCGGCTGCCTTTACGCATTGCAGTGCTGTGAGGGACTGGGGGGGCCTGCAGGCTCCACTGAGGCATCAGAGTATCCGCTTCCCTTTCCTCCTTTCTCCTGCGCGTAGTTTTGAGGCACCTCGCCGAGTTCGAAGGGACCTTGTGTCTGGCTCACGAGGGAGCGGAGATTTCATTCTCCCTTTGCTTTGACGCTTTTTGCTAAATGGGGATTTTCCAAGCTAAAGGAAATGGGGATCTTTCCAAGCCGACCTTCACCAGGTTGGGGAGTTGGGGCGGGGTGGTGGTGGCGTGCTGTCTCATTTCTTTTCCGGTAACTGGCCACAAGCAGTCGCCTCTGAAACGAGACGCCGTGACCCAGCTTGCACCCGCTGGGGTGTCACCCCCGGCGTTTCTGGGATTCGTGGCATTTGTCCAAGCCGAATTAGCAAGCAGCTACGCCCCGCTGGGGGTCAGCCGGGCGGGATATCTCTCCGCTTCGTTGGCCCACCCCACGGGGCTCCCCGTGGGGCTCCTGGGCCACCCCGCCGAGCCTGAGCCAGCCGCCGAGGGCTTCGTGCTGCTGGGACGAGGCGGACCCACGGCCGCGGCTCTGTCCCTCGCTCCCTCCCCGCGGCCCCGGCTGCAGCAGCCCCACGCCGGGGGCTGTCCCAGGGTGGCTGCCAACCTCTGCTGCGAGGACAGCCTGCAAGGGCGTGAAAAAGCAGAGCAAACGAATTGGTGTCACTTTCTGGTTTAGCCCGCGACAAAGAACACGATGCTCGATGCCCGAGCGTCCGTGTCCAAGCCATGGAAAATCTTTTCCCTTCATAGTGAAATGCTCGGCCTTGTTAAATCTGGCTGCCACTTTGGACAAAGTCGTGAAATAACGATATGATTGCTGACGTTTTTAAGAATGGTGAGTTGTTGGATGTAAAATACATTTAATATCGCAATGCTATGCACGCCAAAATAATGGCAAATATTTTTTAACCTACTTTGCTGAGATTTAGGCCCACAGATATTTCAGGAGAGCTTTCTTTTTGGGTAGGTGCCGTTACAGATTTCTGGGAAACCTGGTTTTGGAAATTTTAACCAGTGCCTAGAACTTGCACGGCACTTCGATTTTTCAAAGTACCGCAGAAAGTTCTAAGTCTCACAGCTCTTTGCCACAGAAAGCAAACGTTATCCAAAGAGGAAAACTGTAACACGGCTCTAAGGGGAAGGACCTGGGAATAGTGTGATTTGGAGTTTCTGGCCCCCTCTTCACATGGTCAAAGTGCTATACAGACTTGCTGCTTCAGTTACTTCCACTGTAAAAGGGTGGATTCTCTTTTCTTATTTTTTTTTTTTAAGAAGGAGTACTGTTAAGGGAAATCAGTATATTTACTCCACAGAGCTTTAAATTGAATTAAGCTGAATTAAGTTTAAACCAGAAGCTTCAGTCTGGGTGTAACTAAATACTCATTAGCATAAGAAAACATTCCGTGGATTCTATTTATTAACTCCTTTGTTCCTGATTTCTTCAGAGTGAAATGCAAAAATAAACCCCTCAATACAAGGGAATCTGCCAAAGATTAAAAAAATAGAAAAGGCAAAAAAAGGACAGAGTTCTTTCAAAAGATATCTCTGCAGAGACTGGCTGGTTTTCTGAAAGATGAACTTTCTCATTCTACAGAAAATTACCCCAGATATTGCCTATGCTATTTGAATGTCTCCTCATGACCCCAGGTTCACTGAAAATATGGCTAGGAAAAAAAAAAGAAAAATTTATTTAAAAGCAGATTAATTGAAAAGCAAACCAAACCCAATGAACGGTTTAGAATCATCCTCGTGGGCAGGACATATTTTCCATAGGTAAAGCCATGTCGAGCAGGGCAACGCTCCAAATGTTGGTGGATTGCACTGTGTTGAAAGGGTGACTATGATATTAGTTCATATGAGACTCCATGTGCTGCAAGTCTACCAGATAAACCCCAAGGTACTGATTTTTAGACATAAAAGACGTTGGGGAAGGATGTGTCTGGTTATAAAAGGAAATTAAAGACCCTGGTATATACAGGGGATATGACAATGTGGACTACTATAAATAACGTATTTTGGAAAGTTTGTGGACAGCATCCTCTGATGTTCACCACTATAGCATATTAGGGACGTTTTAACTTAACCCGCACTTCTACAGTGCACTTCTGTGTTGAAATTTTCCAGCTAGTCTCGCCACGGCAGTGACCTAAACCCAAACCCGGGGTCACAGCGTTGGCCTCCTGCCAGGATGTGCAGAGGGGACCGTGGAGGCCACTGGCCTCTCTGCAGCCTGATCGTGCAGGCTCAGTCGCAAGGCGAGCAAGGGTTTGGGGGAGTGTCACCAGCCTGGGACTGCCCCCTTTCCCTCCAGGAAATCCTGCTAAAGGGGGCCACGACTCAGGTAGTATGAGTGATGTGCTGCAGTTTTCCCCCTTTCCTTTCCCTGCACAGGCTGGTGGAAGAATCTCGGTGTGCCGGCTGATTGCCCGCTGTTGCCAAACCACCGCTCTCCACCAAGGGCTTCACGCGATTGAGAAGGTGAAAAGCCCAGGTGTTACAGCACTGGCGACTGATACAGTGGGCAGCATGTGTTCCCGAACAGAGGATCTAGCGAGCTTCTCGGGGTCACCTAGAGTTACAGATGGTCTTTAAGGAGCTCAGGCTCTGAGGTCTTCCCTATCACCATCAGATACTGCACCAATCATACAGAGTCACCAAGCATGCAATGCTTTTGCTGGTGGTATTAGAAGACTTAAGTGTACCAGGACTTTACAAATAGGCCCTTAAGTTTGTTTCTAGAAAGTATATGTTAATAGCTTCTCAGTTTGTGTTCAATGTCCTTAGAGTTAACTTTGTGCTGTATCTTCTTCTCCAGGTCTTTCACCTCCGCTTTCCTCTTCTCCATTGAAGTTCAGGTGACCATTGGTTTTGGGGGCAGGATGATGACAGAGGAATGTCCTTTGGCCATCACGGTCTTGATTCTGCAGAACATTGTGGGACTGATCATCAACGCTGTCATGCTGGGCTGCATATTCATGAAAACCGCACAAGCTCACAGG
This sequence comes from Astur gentilis, assembly GCF_929443795.1. Taxonomy (NCBI): domain Eukaryota; kingdom Metazoa; phylum Chordata; class Aves; order Accipitriformes; family Accipitridae; genus Astur; species Astur gentilis. The sequence goes on along the minus strand of NC_064897.1, from coordinate 10,278,836 downwards.
CGGGCTGAGACCTTAATTTTCAGCCGGCAGGCAGTCATTGCAGTTCGAAATGGCAAACTTTGCTTCATGTTTCGAGTGGGAGACCTGAGGAAGAGCATGATCATTAGTGCCTCGGTGAGAATTCAGGTTGTGAGGAAGACTACGACCCCTGAAGGAGAAGTTATACCCATTCACCAAGTAGATATCCCCGTGGATAACCCCATTGAAAGCAACAATATTTTCCTCGTGGCTCCCTTAATCATTTGCCACGTCATAGACAAGCGGAGTCCTCTTTACGATATCTCTGCTGCTGACCTGGCGCTCCAGGACCTGGAGCTCATCGTGATACTTGAAGGAGTCGTAGAAACAACTGGCATCACAACACAGGCGAGAACCTCCTACATAGCAGAGGAGATCCTGTGGGGTCACCGCTTTGTGCCCATCGTCACCGAAGAGGAAGGCGTGTACGCAGTCGACTACTCCAAGTTTGGCAACACCGTCAAAGTGGCGGCACCACGTTGCAGTGCTCGAGAGCTCGACGAGAAGCCGTCCATTCTCATCCAGACCCTGCAGAAGAGCGAGCTGTCCCACCAAAACTCCCTGCGGAAACGCAACTCCATGAGGAGAAACAACTCCATTCGGAGGAGCAACTCCATGCGGAGAACCAATCCCTCCCTCATCGTGCCCAAAGTGCAGTTTATCACGCCCGAGGGGAGCCAGAGTGCCTCAGAAACGTGATACACAGCTTTGTGCAAGGTCGGTGGGCTTCAGGAGGAGGAGGCACCCGTGGTGTTTTGTCCAAATTTTCTTTTACTTAAGAAAATGAGAACATGATGCAGAAAAGAACTGTGCAAGAACTATTTATTCTATTACTTACTGAAAGCACCACCTAATGGCATTAGGAAACACTTTAGCACTTAGTGTATGAATTAATAAAAAATGGCACGTACACTAAAGAAAACACAGTTCACTCATGTAATATAATGTGTATTTATACTTGTTTTAATGGCATGCTAATTTTTTTTAATCGTATTTTTCCCATCAAGGGTCTCTTTCTTATCTTCTTCTGCTGGCTGTCACAAAATGTGTTTTTTTCCTATGTAAGTGGGTTACCTGCCTGCAGGCAGAAGTGAGTGCTTTTTTCAAAACTGCTGCATACAACAGCTCCCATAGATTTTGTGGGGGATATTTGGATAGCGATCTTTTTGGGGTGAATTCCTTGTTCTCTTGAAAGGAGTAGCTAAATTCCTCAATGATTTCACTGGAGAAGAGCCAGTGTTCTACCTTCAGTTTCCCAAGTCTTTTCTTTCCATTGGTTTATGGCAAAGGCATTTGGACAGCAAATTTGGGTCAGCTGAAGTGACACGACAATCCCACAGGAAAACTGGTGCTGCTCCGGGCAGCACTGGCAGAAAAAAACAGCGAAACGGCACGGCCTCTTGCAGAGCACTGCTCTTCTTCTCAGGGTGAGATACCCCACTGCAGGACAGCCTGCATCTGTAATGTAGCTGCAGCCCAAGCTGAGAAACTCAAGTCCTCCTGGCTGCCACCTGAGCATCCGTTTCACTGAAATTAGTCAAGCTGAAAAAAGCACATGCCTCTTTATCATCCTCTTCATATTGGTGGAAGACCAAATCCTGTTTGGTTTTCTCTTATAGATTCATACACTGAAGGCAACAAGTGTACTGCCTTCACGTAAAGTATTTTTCGTAGGATTGAGATTGCTTCAGCAGAAGGCTACTTTTTGCCAGTGGGAATTCATGAGTGGGAATGAGAGGGAACCATGCCAATAATATTAAAGACAGTATTTTCAAAACTATCTGAATAATTTTCAGGGGGACTTGGGTGCTGCTGCTGAATTGCTATTTTTCAGCAGTGTCTCACCTGTGGTTTTATATGATATGGCATTGAGAACTGGTGGTAAGCAGCTTTTCTCTTCAAATTAAAACGGGAATTTGTTATTTAGAGCCTTCCCAAAAATGTCATCACAAGTTTTTGTACAAGAATAAAGAAATGTACGACAACTAATTGTATCACATTTGGTAATGCTAAATTGATGCACGCTTTTTTTCCTCTGTGAATAAGAAGTATAACTATGGACAAATTCCTGTTCAAATTTCTTACAAAAATTGTCTTATCATGTCTGTGGCTCAAGAGAAGTGCTATTCTGGTACTGACTCTTCGAGCCACTCAATCACTTAAATACTTTTGTAATTTTAAATATTTGCTTATTTATTATTATTCCTATCAGGTAAAATAGTCAAAAGCAATGCTGGATTCTCATTCTCTTTGGAAGTCCGTTCATCACCGCTCGCATGGACGGTTTGCAGGCTTCGTGCAGCGTTGGGTGGTGGCACGGAGGGGCATTGCTCTGTAGTGTAGGGTCCCTACATTTGGAGCAGGTGCTTTCCCGAACGTGAACACTGACAAAATACTTCATCCGAAGCAGCAGTGGAAACTGCAGTTTCTGCTAAAAGCATTCATTCCTTGGCTTGTCCATTAATGTTCTGGAAGGATGGATGGTGAACATGTGGAGATATTAATCTGTCCATTGTGCGTCCAAACAATGAACATCTGTAGCTTCCAAGAAGAGTCAGAGCAAAGCATATACAATTTGTCTCTGGCCTCCATTTCCAGGGCTGTGAATTTCTTTGAGGCTGTCTGTTTGATATATGGTTAAGTCAGATGCTGTACAAAAGCAAATTTTCTACAAAATAAAAAAATGAAAATAATGATTTCTTCCATCTCTGATTTTTCCCTATTTCTTTCTGTTGTTTTCCTTTGTATTCTGCATTCATTCTTCTATACTCTTAGTCCTTCTTGTATCCCAGCCTTTTCCGCAGTCCTTTGAGTAATAATTTTATATCATCTCAATACTCTTTCAGTATTTCAGCTGAGATTTTTTTCACCCACAACCATTTTCTCATTTTCTCCTTAAACACATTCTTCCTTCCAATTTTTATTTTGCCTTCATCTCTCTCTCTGCTTCACACCTACTGTACTCGCTTTCCCGTGAGGCTATTACAGGGATATTGGTATTTTAAGATAACGCTAAGACACCTCAGTCATACGCAAGGATGCTGAACAGAAACACAAGGCAGACCCTTGTGTCATGAATGTCATGTTCACATACGCTGTGCTCCTGCTCCTTGCAGAAAACCCCTTAGTGCAAAGCCCCTTTCCTGAGCAAGTTTTGCAGTCCTGGAAGAGGCCGGCGGCAGAAACCGCCCAGCCAGCTGTGGAGAGCAGTGGGGAGGCTTTGGGGCTGGGAGCTGCGTTCCTCCCTGAAGGACAGGTTTGAGACCCGGCCAGTTCAATATGTTTAATTATTTATTCACCCTGGCAACTTTATCAGATGAAAGAGGCTTTATATTACATTCGAAGTTTTCTGTGTTTAAAGTGCGCAGCCAAGTTAAGAACGACAGTTGAGATTTCTACCAAATACTGCTGATAGTTCATGCTGGCATTTAACCATCTATCTCTCTTGTTGATAATGATTTAGAAAATTAGAAGCAATAATGTATACGCATTGGCTGACTGCTGTCCCCTCACACTTATTTGTGTCCCTACCATTCCCATGCCCCTGTGACACAGTGTAACTGGAACTGTGTTATTCGACATCGCTTATTCCATGCCTTCAATATACTTGGGCTCTTTGACCAGCCTACCAGGCAGATGTTGCTGGGGAGCAAAACTATTTCCTAAGAGTAGAAAAGTGATTATAAAGTCCTTCCAGGACAGGCATTTTATCTGGGACTGCACTTCCTTTTTTCTTTCTAGCCTTAACTTAAAGAACTTCCCTATTTTAAACAGAAAAATAGCAGTGAGACCCTTTGTCCTCTCTTTGGACACCCAGAAGATTCAGAGTTACCGTGGTGGGGACGTAGGGCGCAAACAAACACAGACAGTGCTTACGGGGGATATAAAGCTCCGGGGCCGAAGCCAACCTCTGAGTAATAGGATTTGGAGGAAAGTTTCCATGTTGGCAGGTTATTCCGCAGCTGTCACCTTCAGGATTTCTTGCGCTCTCTTTTGAAACGTCTGGTGCGAGCCAGGGACAGAGGCAGGACCCCAGCACCGGCGCACCCTGAGCAGGGCAGGTAGACCAGGTCTCTGCGGGAGGGCTGGCAGACCACCGGCACAAGGGCTCTCCCTCTCCTCCCTGCCCAGAGCGATGCCGTCAAACCCCGCAGTGAACCCGGCCACTGGAGACCCCCAGCTGCAGCCAAGCCTGGCCAGGACGTGCAACGTACGGTCGTCGAGTGCTGCCCAGAGCCCCAAAAGCCTGGCTCCGGGGAGCAGCCCTCAGTGCCCGCGGCATGCAGGAGAGCGCTGCTGAGTCAGACAGGGCTCGAGGTGGGGTTTGGGGCTGCCTGCTGCAGGGGGGTCACCTGGCTGAGCTGGGCTGCCAGGGTGGTCCGCGCCGCAGGCAAGGCAGCGGCGTTGCCCTTCAAGCCTGGGCTGAACCAGGGCTGCTGAAGACACAAGCAGGATAGGCACCTGAGCTCTAAAAGCTAATGGAAGTGGGATCGTGACTCAACGAGAAAAAACTGGGTATATTTCGGGTGCCCTGGGGCGCCCTGTCTGGCTCCCACAGCTGCTTGGGTGGCCACTGGTCTCCCATCAGGGCCACGACACTCCTGCCCGCTCCAAGCACCCCTCTTGGGCACCCTCCAGTGCACCCAGCCGCACCCTGCTCTGCGTACCAAGCCCCCCTGAAGCCTGCTGCAAGCTACACTTTAAACCTCTCCGTGACACTTGGCATCACCGTGCCCTTGTAAAACGACCCCCCTCCTGAGCACTGCTTCATGGGCACGTGTTGCGCCGCAGCAGTTTGCCCTTGTGAATACAACTGCTTGGCTCCATCCACAGAAGGGTTAACCCAAGCTTTCTGGGATACTCAAGACAATGTACAGCAAGAGAGCCAGAAGTATGTTCAGATTTATTTAATACTTCATGTATGCAATAGGCCTTCACCCTAACACCATGTCTTACTGTAGTCCACCAGGTCATTTCAGAGGCACAGGACTCGGCTTACCTTAGAGCCGTCTTGAATGTCTCTCACAAAAGCACTCGCCTTTATCTATATTGCATAAAGTTCAGGCAAGGAATCATGCTTTTGCTTTTCCATCTGGAAAGCAGTACACACACACACCATTCTTGCCGACTGAAAAAACATGGTTAATTCTGCTTATCTTTTCTTCCCTCACAAACTAAAATTGAGGACATTTTGTGAAACCAGTTTCCAAGCTCTCCAGTGATTATTATTAGCAAATGCTTGTTGCTGCAAGCTGAAAAAGTAGTTAGTGCAAGACCAGAAAGGAACTTCGACTGGAGAAAAAAACATTAGATATTATACGATGAAAGGAGCAAAGCTTTCATTACTTTTGACAAATTATATTCTCTGCGGAGCCTGATATTTTCAAAACACTGGTGGGGGTTTGGAAGGCACCATCAAGCAATAAATCATGTCCTGCTAGACTCTGATTTTGTGCTGTGCTACTATTAGCGACAGGGCTTTGTAGCCCCAGCACGGCATCCTCCAACGTCAGCCTAGTCTCCTGATGCTTGCAGTGACCGAACGTGACGCTGGGGATTCGCGGTGAGCTGGGTGGTGGCTGACTGCAGGAGCTGTGGTCACCAGACTCCATGGCGAGTGATGCTGGGGCTCGTGGATGCGGGGTTGGGGCTGGAGGCAGCAAGGACGCTGGTGTCAGTGCCCTGGGTTGGTGACTTGTCTCCAGGAGCAGTCTGGGAAGCGGTGTGGCTCCCCGGGTGCTTTGGACAATGTCCTTCCCAGGAAGGTATCGTTCTTCACGTCAAGCTGACGGGGGACACTCTTGCTGTGTGTGATGGATGGCAGTGAAATACGAAATGACGGAGTGAATTCCCACTTCTCTAAACCCAGTTTCTTGCCTGGGTTACTTGCGTAGCCAGGTGAGAGTTAACTTTTTCTCCCCCAAATGCTTATGCTATAATACATTTTCCACATATGTGTGTTTACATCCCATCCAGACTGATCTAAGCTGATAGGCAAGAATTTCTAATACCCCTAGCATATTAATAATGCTTCTCGGCACTATCTCTCTGAATTATGTTTCCTACTTCCCCTTAAGAATTCTTTGAACTTGAAAAAAAAAAAAGATTTCTCATGTGATAACTGGACAGTAAAGATAAAACATGTTCCCACATTCCCTTATTGGACGGTGTAGAGAGATTTAGCCCGCAGAGACAAAATCAGTGCTGTCCAAGAGAAACAGCCACTGAGACTGAGGCACTCACAGTCAGGACACATTACCAAGGGGCTTGGATTAAAAGAAATATTTTAAAATGCTAAGTATTCAGGAGGTTTCTGGC